>NW_024412376.1:64195719-64267730 GCF_014898765.1 Herpailurus yagouaroundi
TGTATTTTGCCAGTTTCACTATGATATGTCGTGCAGAAGATCGATTCAAGTTATGTCTGAAGGGAGTTCTCTGTGCCTCTTGGATTTCAATGCCTTTTTCCTTCCCCACTTCAGGGAAGTTCTCAGCTATTATTTCTTCAAGTACCCCTTCAGCACCTTTCCCTCTCTCTTCCTCCTCTGGGATGCCAATTATGCGTATATTATTTCTTTTTAGTGTATCACTTAGTTCTCTAATTTTCCCCTCATACTCCTGGATTTTTTTATCTCTCTTTTTCTCAGCTTCCTTTTTTTCCATAACTTTATCTTCTAGTTCACCTATTCTCTCCTCTGCCTCTTCAATCCGAGCCGTGGTGGTTTCCATTTTGTTATGCATTTTGTTTAAAGCGTTTTTCAGCTCCTTGTGACTGTTCCTTAGTCCCTTGATCTCTGTAGCAAGAGATTCTCTGCTGTCAGCTATACTGTTTTCAAGCCCAGCGATTAATTTTATGACTATTATTCTAAATTCACTTTCTGTTATATTATTTAAATCCTTTTTGATCAGCTCATTAGCTGTTGTTATTTCCTGGAGATTCTTCTGAGGGGAATTCTTCTGCTTGGTCATTTTGGATAGTCCCTGGCGTGGTGAGGACCTGCAGGGCACTTCCCCTGTGCTGTGGTGTATAACTGGAGTTGGTGGGCGGAGCCGCGGTCAGACCTGATGTCTGCCCCCAGCCCACCGCTGGGGCCACAGTCAGACTGGTGCGTGCCTTCTCTTCCCCTCTCCTAGGGACGGGATTCACTGTGGGGTGGGGTGGCCTGTTTGGGCTACTTGCACACTGCCAGGCTTGTGATGCTGGGGATCTGGCGTATTAGCTGGGGTGGGTAGGCAAGGTGCACAGGGGCAGGAGGGGCAGGCTTAGCTTGCTTCTCCTTAGGTGATCCACTTCAGGAGGGGCCCTGTGGCAGCAGGAGGGAGTCAGATCCGCTGCCTGAGGTTTGGCTCCGCAGAAGCGCAGAGTTGGGTGTTTGCGTGGAGGGAGCAAGTTCCCTGGCAGGAACTTGTTCTCTTTGGGATTTTGGCTGGGGGATGGGCGGGGAAGATGGCGCTGGCGAGCGCCTTTGTTCCCCACCAAACTGAGCTCTGTCGTCGGGGGGCTCAGCAGCTCTCCTTCCCTTTGTCCTCCAGCCTTCCCGCTTTCTGAGCAGAGCTGTTAACTTATGACCTTCCAGCCGCTAAGTCGCGCTTGCTGTCGGAACACAGTCCGTCAGGCCCCTCCGCTTTTTGCAAGCCAGACTCGGGGGCTCTTCTTGGCCGGCGAGCCGCCCCTCTGCCCCGGCTCCCTCCCGCCAGTCCGTGGAGCGCGCACCGCCTCGCCGCCCTTCCTACCCTCTTCCGTGGGCCTCTCGTCTGCGCTTGGCTCCGGCGACTCCGTTCTGCTAATCCTCTGGTGGTTTTCTGGGTTATTTAGGCAGGTGTAGGTGGAATCTAAGTGATCAGCAGGACGCGCGGTGAGCCCAGCGTCCTCCTACGCCACCATCTTCCCTCTCTCCCAACATCATTTTTAACAGAACTGGAAACTCTCCAGTTTCCAAAGGAATAAAAGCTGAACCACTTTCTTACACCATCCACAAAAACAAACTCAAAATGGATTAAAGATCTAAATGTGAGACCTGAAACCATAAAAGTCCTAGAAAAGAGCACAGGCGGTTTTTCACACATGGCCTTTATTTTCTCTGACATCAGCTATGACATCTTTCTAGATATGTCTCCTGAGGCAAGGGAAACAAAAGCAAACATAAACTATTGGTATTACATTAAAATAAAAGTCTTTTGCATGGCAAAGGAAACAACCAACAAAACTAAAACATAACCTACTGAATAGGAGAAGATAATTTGCAAATGTCCATTAAGAGGTTAGTATCAAAAATATATAAAAACTTATGTAACTGAACACCAAAAAACCCCAAAGAATCCAAATAAAAATGGGCAGAAGGCATGAATAGACGTTTCTCCAGAGACATACAGATGGCCAAGAGACATATGAAAAGATGCTCAACATCATTCATCATCAAGGAAATGCAAATCAAAACTACAATGAGATATCACCTCATACCTGTCAGAATGGCTAAAATCAAAACACAAGAAACAAGAAGTTGGTGAGGATATGGAGAAAAAGTAACCCTCTTGCAGTGTTGGTGGGAATGCAAACTGCAGCCACTGTGGAAAAGTGTTCCTCAAAAAATTAAAAATAGAATCACGATATGATTCAGTAATCCCACTACTGGTATTTGCAAAAGAATATGATAACACTAATTTGAAAAGATATATGCATCCTTATGTTTATTGCAGCATTATTTACATAGCCAAATCACGGAAGCATCTGAAGTGTCCACAGATGATTGAATGGATAAAGAAGATGTGGTATATATACATAACGAAAAAGAATGAAATCTTGCCATGTGCAGCAACATGGACACATTTTGAGAATATAATGCTAAGTGAAATAAGTTAGAGAAAGAGAAATACCATATGATTTTACTTGTATGTGGAATTTAAGAAACAAAATAAACGAACAAAGGGATAAAGAGACAAACCAAAAAAAAAAAAAAAAAAAGACTCAACTATAGAGAACAAACTGATAGTTACCACAGGGGAAGTAGATAGGGTGGATGGGTGAAACAGTGAAAGGGTTTAAGAGTACACTTATCATGATGAACATTGAGTAATGTATAGAACTGTACATTAACTAAACTGGAATTAAAATAAATATTAAAAATAAATAAAGTGTTGGTTGCTGACAATGACTTAAGCCAAAAGCAAAATGACAAATGCATAGCTTTGTCAAATAATTTTTCTGTCAGTCCCTACTCAGACTTTTGAAGTAGCAGAGCACAGGGAGCAAGTTGGCTAGAACTCATAAATGGAATTAAAAAAAAAAGGATAAACAAAAAGCAGATCAGAACTATAAATACAGAGACAAACTGATGGTTGCCAGATTGGAGGAGGGTGGGGGGTGGGGGTAGGGCAAAATGAGTGAAGGGGAGAGAGAAATACAGGCCTTCCATTATGGAATGATAAAGTCACAGCAATAAAAAAGCAGAACATAAAGAACAGTCAATGATATTGTCATAGCTATGTAATGGGACGGATAGTAGTTATACTTGTGGTGAACACAGCATAAGGCATAAACTTGTCAAACCACTCAGTTTTACACCTGAAATGAATGTAACATTGTGTATCAACTGTACTTAAATAAAAAGAAAAAAAGAAAAAGAAAAAAGAAAGTTGGCTAGAGAAAAGGTATTAGGAAGTTAGAACTTTCATTTGCATATCAGTGTACCCTGGCAAAGGCTTGTCTATAGAGGATCTTGGAGATAATGTTCCAACATTCATTTTACCTCAGTAAATTAGTGTAAGCCAATTATGATAAGACTATGCCCCCTTTTAACTGGCTAATTGGGGGATGAGTAGACCAAAGGCAATATGGATCAAGGACCTACTGGAGTTCCCGGGAAAAAGGGCTAGTTTCAGTCTCCTGCTAGAAATAATCAAAGAAGAATATTATTCTAGTATATTATTCTAGAGGCCATATTATGACCATGAGAGTAACCAGTTTTAGCAGGAGGCCAACTCTGTGGCAGCAGAGAATTGGGGTCCCTAATGACATCTCTAAGCTGCTAAATCAATTGGCCCTGGAGTCTACCCGACTTTTAGAATTCCTAATATGTGAAATAAATGTCTTTGGTGTTCAGACCAATCTAAAGCAGCCCTTCTGTTACTTATGACTGGGGGTATTCTATCTGACATGGAATTTGGTCCCTGAAACTGATGTGCTACAAATCTCAGACCCTAAAATGTGATGTGGAATTTGCTGAATGGAGAAAAGTGGGACCAGTAACAATGGGCACTATGCTATTATTCCTAGTTGAAAGGTTCTAGAAACTTGCTTGAGAAACAGTAAAACTATTTCACCTGGGGGACAGATATATGCCACTAAAGCTGTAGTATTTGAGGAAATGATGGGAAAAATCAAGAAGATCAGCTGCTTCTTGCTGCCTATGGAACTAAAGGTGGTTCATCTGATAGCAGAAAAAAATAGAATACACATCTTTTCCAAGAGAGACCTTTCATGTCTATAACCCATATTCTAAGTTTTTTGAGAGTCCAATAATTTTGACCCTTGCATGCTGAAAACAAACAGACAAACCAAAAAACAAACAAACCAACAAACAAAACCACCCAAGTGTTTTCTCCCAAGAGGGAGGAAGAGGAGTGGAGTGTAAATATCCATAGACAAGGTTTGAGAGGCTCCCAGAAACTCTAACCAGGATGATTGGTGAAGATCAGCTTCCTCGCTGAAGCCAATCCATAAAGACTGGGAGAGGTGGTTGTTTCTTCAAATGTGCAGACACCAATGCAAAGCTACAAGGAACATAAAGATTCAGGGAAATATGACACAATCAAAAGAACAAAATAAACCAACCCTAAAGAAATGGGTATCTATGTATTTACTGATAAAGAATTCAAAACAATCATCTTAAATAAGTTCAGTGAGCCACATAAGAACACAGATAAACTAAATGAAATTAGAAAACCAATATATGAAAAAAAAAAGAAACTAATAAAGAAATGGAAATTATAAAAAAGAACCAAACAAATTCTGGAGCTCAAGAATTTAATAATTGAACTGAAAAATTCAATAGAGAACTTAAATATTTAACTTGACCAGGCAAAAGAAAGAACCGGCGAACTTGAGGACAAGTCACTTGAGATTATTTAGTCAGAGGCACAAAAAATAAAAATAATGAGAAAGCGTGTAAGAAACCCTCAGGGAATTATGGGTCATCATCAAATGTACCAATATGCACATTAAAGAAGGAGAGAGAAATAGGGACAGAAAGCTTATTTAAAGAATAATAAAGGAATTTATTTCAACACAATAAAGATCATCTATGATAAGTGATAGCTAACATCATACTAGTGAACAATTAAAAGCTTTTCCTCTAAGATCAGTAACAAGAAAAGGATGCCCATTCTTGCCACATCTATTCAGCACAGTACTAAAAGTCCTAGTTAGGGAAATTAGGCAAGAGAAAGAAGTAAAAGGCATTTGAGTAAGAAAAAAAGATTTAAAATTGTCTCTCTTTGCAGATGACATGATCTTATAGGCAGAAAACCCTAAAGTGTATACACACACATACACACACACACACACACACACACACACACACACACACGTTAAACTAATAAGCAAAATCAGTAAAGTTGTGGGATACAAAATTAACATACAAAAATCAGATGTGTTTCTATAACTATCAATGAGCTATTTGAAAAAGAAATTAAGAAAACAATTCTATTTACAATTGTATCAAAAAGAATTACTTAGGAATAAACTTAACCAAAGAGGTGAAAGACTTACACACTGAAAACTACAAAACACTGGTAAAAGAAATTAAAGAAGACAAAAATAAATGGAAACATGCCAATCACAGATGGGAAGATAATATTATTTAATATCCATACCACCCAAAGAAATCTATAGATTCCATGTTATCCTCCTCAAAATTCCAATGACATTTTTTATATTAAAAACATTTTTTTAAAGGTTTCCTTATTATTTTTTTAGAGAAAGAGACAGAGCATGACCAGGGGAGGGGCAGAGAGAGAGGGAGGCACAGAATCTGAAGCAGGCTCCAGGCTCCGAGCAGTCAGCATAGAGCCCAATGCAGGGCTTGAACCCATGAACCATGAGATCATGATCTGAGCTGAAGCTGGACACTTAACTGACTGAGCCACTAGGTGCCCTGACATTTTTTACATTTTTACAGAAATAGAAAAAAATATCCTAAAACTCATTTGGAACGATGGAGGTTCCCAAATAGCCAAGACAATCTTGAGAAAGAAAAACAAAGCTGAAGCCATTATACTTCTTGATTTCAAAATATATTACAAATCTACAGCAATTAAAACAGTATGATGCTGGTATAAAGACAGACATATAGACCAATGGAACAGAATAGAGGGCCTGGAAATAAACGAATGCATATATAGTCAGTTAATTTTCAGCAAAAATGCCAATAATACACAATGGGGAAAGTATAATCTTTTTTTAACAAACTGTGTAGGGAAAACTGGATATCCACATGGAAAAGAATGAAATTACACCCTTATCTTATGCCATACACAAAAATCAATTCTAAATGGCTTAAAGACTTAAATGTAAGACATGAAACTGCAGGGGTACCTGGGTGGCTGAGTCAGTTAGGCTTCCAAGTCTTGATTTTGGCTCAGGTCATAATCTCACAGTTCGTGAGTTCAAGCCCTGTGTCGGGCTCTGTGCTGACAGCTCAGAGCCTGCTTGGGATTCTCTCTTTCCCTCTCTCTCTGCCCCTCCCCGACTTGTGCACATGTTCTCTCTCTCAAAATAAATACAAAAAGTTTAAGGAAAAGACATGAAACTGTAAAGTTCCTAGCAGAAAACATAAGGGAAAATCTTGACATTGGTCTTAGCAATGATTTCTTGGATATGATACCAATAGCACAGTCAACAAAAGCAAAAATCCACAAGTAGGACTACATCAAAACTAAACAACATTTGCACAGCAAAGAACAGTAAACAGAATAAAAGGCAATCCACAGAATGGCAGAAAATATTTGCAAACCATATATCTGATAAGGGATTAGTATCTGAAATACATTAAAGAACTGCTATAACTCAATTGCTGAAATCAACATTAAATTACCTAATTAAGAAATGAGCAAAGGCTTGAATAGACATTTTTCTAGAGAAGACATACAAATGACAACATATATGTGAAAAGAAGCTCAACATCACTTATTATTAGGGAAATGCAAATCAAAACTACAATGAGATATCACCTCACACTTGCTAGAACGGCTTTTTTTTTTTAATCTAAAAGATAACAAGTATTGGTAAGAATGTGGAAAAATTGGAACACTCTACACTGTTGGTGGAAATGTAAAATGGTGCAGCAGCTATGGAAAAGAATATGGTGGTTCATTAGAAAATTAAAAATTGAACTATCATATGAACTAGCAATTCCACTTCTGGGTATAGTCAAAAGAATTGAAATCAGGATCTCAAAGAGATATATGTATTCTTATGTTCACTGCAGCATTATTCACAATAGCCAAGATATGGAAACAACCTAAATATCCATCAATGAATGAATGGATAAAGAAAATATGATATATATATTTTCAGAGTATTATTCAGCCTTAAAAAAGATATGGAAACAACCTAAATATCCATCAATGAATGAATGGATAAAGAAAATATGATATATATATATTTCAGAGTATTATTCAGCCTTAAAAAAGAAGGATATCCGCCATATGCAATAACATGGACAAACTTGGAGGACATTTTGCTAATTGAAATAAGTCCGTCACAGAGAGGTAAATACTGCATTATTCCACTTATGTGAGGTATCTAAAATAGTTCAACTTATAGAAACCAAGAGTAGAATGGTGGTTGCCTGGGTCTAGGGGAGCAGGGGAAATGGAAAGCTGTTGTTGAATTAGTATAGCATTTCATACGTGCAAGATGAATAGGTTCTAGGGATCTGCTGTAAGATATAGTGCCCACTGTTAACAATATGATTAATATGATTAATAATATGATTAATATATGATATTGTATGCTCAAATTGTTAACAGGGCATATCTCATATTAAGTGTTATTACTACAAAAAGCAGGGAGAGTACAAAGATAGATACGTTTATTACCTTAATTGTGGTAATAGTTTCATGGGTATGCCTATGTCCAAACTCATCAAATTTTGTACATTAAATATATGCATTTTTTGGTGTACCAATTATACCTCAATAAAGTTGTGGGGGAAAACAGTTTATAAAGTCTAAAAGCATTTGCATTCTTAGAAATTAGGTTAGAAATTAGATATGGTTGAGCTATCTCTTTAGTGTGGTTAATCATAAAATGTGGGAAAAATTTCCAACTTAATGAAGTGCCTATCCATGAAATAATATTTTATTCACACACATATTACTGACAGAATTAAGATATAATGGTTGTTTCTATGACTGCTCATTCATAGAATATCTAAATCTCTCTTGTATACCATGGATTTGTGGTTTTATCTTTGTTTTCCCATTGTAGATCTCATACTGACTTAAAACAGGAAAGAGTTACTTTTTCTCAGAAAGTGATTCTCTCAGAGGATGAACATTTGAATAGGAGCAATTGGGAACAATTGAGTAGGGGGAATCCAAGCACACTGATGCCAATTCTCCCTGCAAGCTTTCTTATTGTCTATCTGGAGACACAAAAGAAATATCTTGTTTGATAACTTTGATTGAATAGTAAATTTGGAGACAGTGGGAGGTCAACCATTTCCACTAACTTAATTTAATAAATTTAATATAATGCCTACTTATTATTTATTACTTGGATAGAAATTTTAAGCCTGCTATATATTGTCAAGCAAACACTGAAAGCCAGTAGAATGGTTATGGGGTGGATATTTGAAAGAATGTTAAAGATTTTAGTATGCTATTTTCTTCCAAAATTCTACAAAAACTGCAGATACTCACAGGTAAAAGTAGATGATAAAAAGATTGGTTTGCCTCTATTTGATGAAATGGAGATAACGCTTCAACCCAGAAATACACTATTCCACAGAAAAGGGAAGGTAGAAAATGAGATTTCTCTCTGCAGTTATCATTCCTTTGTGTGATTGAAAGCGCAAACTTCAGTCCACATAACTCAGGCAATATGAAAATAGGTGTCTCTCAGTCATGTTAACACAACCTTCAATTAATAAACATTATTTCCTTTCATCCGTGAATCTACTCATACCATCCTGGCATTCATGTTTTATAAAATTAAAGATGTTTGTAATGTTATTTAAATTGTAAACTACATGAATCCAAGAAGGAACATTATGAAAAAATAAGCCCAAGAAGAAATATGACAAATGGGGTGACTAAGTTTTTCTTTGATTGTTATCTGCTCAGTGGGGCAGAAGCAATAGTCTTTCACTCAGCTATCTAAGACAACTCTTCAGTTCTTTTTGGCCAGAAAATTAGCAATATGTAGATTAATAGAAAGTTCAATGTTAGGGAATGAACTACATATCACACTAAATGGCTATGGTAACTGTGAAATACAAACTTTATCTATCCCAGTTTAAATACACATCATAATTCTCTCAAAATATATAGCATAATCACAAAGAGAACATCATAAAAGCATGTCATTTAACTATGCATAGTAGTATGAAGACAGAAAAGTTTCATGGAAAGGTCAACTTTTCATTTCAGATTATATATAAATAAAAAAAAATCAGGGAAAGGAGTTAATATGGTGGAGCAGCATGGAGACCCTGAGCTTGTCTTGTCCCTGAAAAGCAGCTAGATCAGCACCAAACCATTTTGAACACCTAAGAAATTGATCTGAGAATTAGCACAACAATCTGAATAACTTGGGCCCCAGAACTTTCCAGGTACATGGTGCAGAGAGGTGAACTTGATGAGAAAAAAGCCACAGAGGGTACGGTGCTGTTTTTTGGAGAGAGACAGAGAGAGAAAGGGGGAGAGTGCAGCACAATGGGATCGTGCAAGAAAAGCACTCCCCAAAAGTAGCTGGAGAGAAAGAGTGAAAACACTCACAAGGGACTGAACAAGAAATTTCTTCCCCCAAACCATTGACAGACAGAAAGGAGAGAGTTTTAATACCATCAGGATTCTATAAACAGTGGAGTGCAGAGTCTGAAGTTTTGGAGCTCAGTGTCTGGCAGTGTTCTGGTGAGGAAGCAGGGTAAATTCCCCAGAGCTGGCAGCAGTGTCTGAGGGATCCGTGTGCCACACAGGGAAAAGTGGTTCCCCTGCTTGGAGTGCATTTTGTACAGGCCATAAAGCCTCCCCACAGGCAAGGGTCCCAGGTGGACCCCAGAGAGCAGCCACATTTGCTGGTATTGGGACAAAGACACGAGAGGGTGGTGAAACCTGGAGCTGACTATGTTGTGATTTGCCATAATCTCTGAACATCTGACAGTGCACGATCACACAAACATTTTCTGGGGCAAGCCAGCACCTGGCTATTGCTCAGCAAGACCCTCCCCCAGAGAGTTGGTGCAGGTCCAAGTCTCAGGGATCTCTGAAGCATGGGGTTTTGAACACAAACCCATCTGAGATAAAACTCTGGAGGGACGTGCTGCCTGGTAGGTGGACAGCTTGGACACGGACAGGGTAGAGGCGAGGAGTGGATGGAGGCTTGAGACAAAGGAGTGGGGCTTGATCGCAGGTTGTTGAGTGCACCAAATTCCTGTAACAGAGACTAGGGAGCTGGGTGAAGCCATTTCCACCTCTCCCACATATGAGCATGTTCATGCACGGACATGTGCAACACAATAATCCACCCCAGTAAGCTAAGCTAAGCAGCACCACCTAGGGGAGAATGGAGCCATTACACCAAGCCCCACCCAACTGCACCCTAGAAGGACATCCCCTAGAAGACCAGCACAAGTCACTCCACCTGCTTAGTGTAAGGCTTCATAGTTTCACTTCTAGAGGAAACTGGATGTAACTTCATTCAGGTTTCACTCTGTTTGCTGGGTTATGTATTTGTTTTCTTTGCTTCTATTTTTAAATTGTTTTCTTTTTCTTTCTTCTCTTCCTCTTTCTCAGATACAGAAAGAGAAAAATTTATTTTAGTTTTTTTTTACTTTTACTTTATTTTTAAATTTTTATTCTATTTCATTTTTTTATTATGTAATATTTTTTAGTTTTTAAATTTTTCTTACCTTCCCCCCCTTTCTGCTCTATTCTATCAAGCTTCTTTCGACATGCTGACCAAGACACACCTAAGATCTAGCGTCCTTTGTTTGATTTTTTTGATTTGTTTTTAAGTCCTTATTTTTTATTTTATTTTTTTCTTCCTCCAAAATGACAAAATGAAGGAATTCACCCCAAAAAAACAGGAAAAAAATGACAGCCAGGGGCTTAATAAACACAGATATAAGCAAGATATCTGAACTAGAATTTAGAACCATATTACCAAGAATACTAGCTAGGGTTGAAAAAAACCATAGAATCCCTTTCAGTGGAGATAAAAAAATAAAATCTAGTCAGGATGAAATTAAAAATGCTATAAACTACACACAATCTCAAATAGGTTTCACGAAGGAAGGATGGATGAAGCAGAGCAGTGAATCAGTGATATAGATGGTAAAATTATGGAGAATAATAAATCAGAAAAAAGGAGGGAAACAAAGGAAAAAGATCACGATACAAGACTCAGAGAACTCAGTGATTTATTAAAAAGGAATAACAACTGAATCATAGAGGAGTCCCAGAAGATGAAGAGAGAAAAAGAAGGGCAGAAGGTTGATGTGAGCAAACTATGTTGGAAAACCTTCCTAATCTGGGGAAGGACACAGACATCAAAATCCAGGAAGTACAGAGAACTCCCACTAGATTCAACAAAAACTGACCATCACCAAGGCATATCATAGTCAAATTCATAAAAGACACAGACAAGGAAAGAATTATAAAAGCAGCAAGGAAAAAAAGTTGTTAACCAATAAGGGAAGAGAGATCAGGTTCGCAGCAGACCTATCCACAGAAACATGGAAGGCCAGAAAGGAGTGGCAAGATATAGCCAACATGCTGAATTGGAAAAATATGCAGTCAAGAATTCTTTATCCAGCAAGACTGTCATTTAAAACAGAAGGAGAGATAAAGAGTTTCCCAGATAAACAAAAACCAAAGAAGTTTTGGCCACTAAACCAGCTCTGCAAAAAATTTTAAGGGAGACTATCTGGCGAAAAGACAGAACAAAACAAAACAAAAAAAGACCAAAAGCAAAAAGACTAGAGAGGACCAGAGAACATCACCAGAAACACAGTCTATGGGCAACATAATGGCACTAAATTCATACTTTCAGTACTCACTCTAAATGTCAATGGACTAGGGGTGTGTGGGTGGCTCAGTCAGTTAACCATCTGACTCTTGATCTCGGCTCAGGTCATGATCTCACAGTTTTGTGAGTTTGAGCCCCACATCGGGCTCTGTGCTGACAATGTGGAGTCTGCTTGAGATTCTCTTTCTCTTCTTACTTCTCTGCCACTTCCTCACTCATGCTGTCTCTCACTCAAAATAAACAAACATTAAAAATTAAAAAAAAATTGTCAAAGGACTAAATGCTCCAATCAAAAGACACAGGGTATCCCAATGGATAAGAAAATAAGACACATCTATATGCTGCTTACAAGAGACTCATTTTACACCTAAAGACACCTTCAGTTTGAAAGTAAGGGGATGGAGAACCAACTATTATGCTATGGTCATCAAAAGGAAGCTGGAGTAGCCATACCAATATTAAACTAGATTAAAAAAATTTTTTTTAATGCTTATTTATTTTTGAGAGAGAGACAGACAGCGAGTGGGGAAGGGGCAGAGAGAGGGAGACACAGAATCGGAAGCAGGGTCCAGGCTCCAAGCTGTCAGTACGGAGACCGACGTGGGGCTCAAACTCATGAACCATGAGATCATGACCTGAGTCATGCCTCTTAACCTACTGAGCCACCCAGGTGCTCCTAAACTAGATTTTGGAATAAATACTGTAACAAGAGATGAAAAGGGGCATTGTATCATAATTAAGGGGCCTATCCATCAAGAAGATCTAACAATTGTAAGTATTTATGCCCCCAATGTGAAACACCCAAATATATAAATCATTTAATCACAAGCATAAAGAAACTTATTGATAATAATACCATAATAGTAGGGGACTTCAACACCCCACTTAAAGCAATGGACAGATCATCTAAGCAGAAAATCAACAAGGAGACAAGGGCTTTGGATGACACACTGGACTGAATGGACTTAACAGATATATTCAGAATATTTCATCCAAAAGCAGAATACACATTCTTCTGCAGTGGACATGGAACATTTTCCAGAATAGATCACATACTGGGTCACAAATCAGTCCTTAACAAGTACAAAAAGATCAAGATCATACTTAGCATATTTTCAGACCACAACACTATGAAACATGAAATCAACCACAAGAAAAAAATTGGAAATACCATGAATACTTGGAGATTAAATAACATTCTACTAAATAACGGAAGGGGTAATCAAGAAATTAAAGAGGAAATTAAAAAGTACATGGAAGCCAATGAAAATGAAAGCACAACAACGCAAAACCTCTGAGATGCAGCAAAGGTGGTCATAACAGGGAAATATATAGCAACACAGGACTTCCTAAAGAAGGAAGAAAAGTCTCAGATATACAATCTAAACTTAGACCTAAAAAATCTGGAAAAAGAACAGGAAATAAATCCCAAAACTAGCAAAAGAAGGGAAATAATAAAGATTAGACCAGAAATCAATGATATCGAAATAAAACAAAATAGTAGAACAGATCAATGAAACCAGGAGCTGATTCTTTACAAGAATTAAAAAAATTGATAAACCTCTAGCCAGTTTGATCAAAAATTAAAAAAAAAAATAAATACAATCACAAATGAAAGAGGAGAGATCATAACACCACAGAAATACCAACAATAAGAGAATATTATTAGCAATTATATCCCAACAAATAGGGCAATCTGGAAGAAATGGAAAACTTACTAGAAATATATAAACTAGAAAAACTGAAACAGAAAGAAATAGATAATTTGAACAGACCCATAACCAGTAAGAATTGGATCAGTAATCAAAAATCTCCCAACAAACAAGAGTTCAGGGCTGGAAGGCTTTCCAGGGGAATTCTACCAAACATTTAAGGAAGAACTAACACCTATTCTTTGGAAACTGTTCCAAAAAATAGAAATGGAAGGAAAACTTCCAAACTCATTCTATGAGGCCAGCATTACCATGATTGCAAAACCAGATGAAGACTCCACTAAAAAGGAGAACTATAGACCAATTTCCCTGACGAACATGGATGCAAAAATTCTCAACAAGATTCTAGCAAACTGGATCCAATAATACATTAAAAGAATTATTCACCACGATCAAGTAGGATTTATACCTGGGATGCAGGGCTGGTTCAATATCTGCAAATCAATGTGATAAATCACATTAATGAAAGAAAGGATAAGAACTACATGAGCCTTTCAATAGATGCAGAAGAAGCATGTGACAAAATACAGCATCCTTTCTTGATAAAATACCTCAAGAAAGTAGGGGTAGAAGAAGGATCATTCCTAAAGATTATAAAGGTGATATATGAAAGACCGACAGCTAATATCATCTTCAATGGAGAAAAACTGAAAGCTCTCCCCCTATGGTCAAAAACACAAAAGAGATATCCATTCTCACCAATGTTATCCAACACAGTGTTGGAAGTCCTAGCCTCAGCAATCAGACAACACAAAGAAATAAAAGGCATCCAAATCAGCAAGAAGGTCAAACTCACTCTTCACAGATGACATGATACTCTATGTGGAAAACCCAAAAAACTCCACCAAAAAATTGCTAGAACTGATACATGAATTCAGCAGAGTCACAGGATACAAAATCAATGTACAGAAATCGGTTACATCCTGATACACCAATAATGAAGCAGAAAGAGAAATCAAGGAATCAATCCCATTGACAATTACACAAAAAACCATAAAATACCTAGGCATAAACCTAACCCAAGAGGTGAAAAAATCTATACACTGAAAACTATAAAAAACTTATGAAAGAAATTGAAGAAGACACATACACAAAAATGGAAAAACATTCCATGCTCATGGATTAGAAGAACAAATATTGTTAAAATGTCAATACTACCCAAAGCAATCTACATATTCAATGCAATTCCTATCAAAATAACACCAGCATTCTTCACAGAGCTAGAGCAAACAGTCCTAAAATTTGTATGGAACGAGAAAAGACCCCAAATAGCCAAAGTAATCCTAAAAAAGAAAACCAAAGTTTGAGGCATCACAATTCTACACTTCAAGCTATATTACAAGCTGTAATCACCAAAACAGTACGGTATTGGCACAAAAACAGACACATAGATCAATGGAACAGAAGAGAGGACCCGGAAGTGGACATACAAACATATGGCCAACTAATCTTTGATAAAGCAGGAAAAGAGTATCCAATGGAAAAAATGGTGCTGGGAAAACTGGACAGCGACATGCAGAAGAATGAGCCTGGACCACTTTCTTACACCAAACACAAAAATAAACTCAAAATGGATGAAAGACCTAAACGTAAGACAGGAAGCCATCAAAATCCTATAGAAATATACAGGTAACAACCTCTTTGACCTCAGCTGCAGCAACTTCTTATTTGACAAGTCTCCAGAGGCAAGGAAAACAAAAACAAAAATCAACTATTGGGACTTTATCAAGATAAAAAACTTCTGCACAGTGAAGGAAACAGTCAGCAAAACTAAAAGGCAACCTATAGAATGGGAGAAGATATTTGCAAGTGACATATCAGATAAAGGGTTAGTATCCAAAATCTACAAAGAACTTATCAAACACCCAAAAAACAAATAATCCAGTGAAGAAATAAGCAAAAGACATGAGTAGACACCTTTCCAAATAAGACACCCAGATGGCTAACAGACAAATGAAAAATTGCTCAACATCACTCATCATCAGGGAAATACAAATCAAAATCACAATGAGATACCAACTCACACCAGTCAGAATGGCTAAAATTAACAATTCAGGCAACAACAGATGTTGGTGAGGATGTGGAGAAAGAGGAACCCTTTTGCATGGCTGGTAGGAATGCAATGGGCAAAACACATAAAATCCCTGCCTTCACAGAGTATATATTAATGTGGGAGGACTCAGACAATTAAAGAATAAATAAGAAATTATGCAGTGTAATTAGAAGGTGACAATAAGCTATAGAGGGGGAAAAAGCAGGGAAGGAAGGTAGCTAGTTCTTCAGAGGTCAATACTAATAAGGTGATCAGAAAAAGTCTTTCAAAGAAAAACATTTGAGCAAAGAATTGAAGAAGGTGAAGGAATAAGTCAAGTGGATATTGGAGTAGACATCATTTCATGCAGAATACCCAATGCAATGGCCCTGAGGCTGTCACATGGTGTTTTGTTCAAGGAGCAGTAAGGAAGCCAGTGTGAATTGGAGGTAAGAGAGAAGAGTAGTGAGAAATCACATTATTGAGGTCAGATGAGAAGGGTCTTGTAAGCCAATAAATGACTTTGGCTTTTACTTTTGGGGAGATAGGAAGCCACTTGAAGATTCTGATAAGCATGACATAAATTGATTTATATTTTAGAATGATCATTCCATCTCCTGTGTGAAAAGAGGCTTTTAGTGGAACAAAAACTGAGGGAAGGAGCACCATTTAAGAAAATTATTGAAATATTAAAACAAATGTTGAACATGCCTTAGATTAGAATGGTAGAGATAGCTATGGTTAGAAGTGCTTGATTAAAGATCAATTCTGAAGCTAGAACCAGTAAGATTTTTTTGACAGATTGAATATGGTGTACAAAAGAAAGAAAGAAAACAAAGATGATTGCATAGATTTTTGTTTTGAGCAGTTAGTAGACTATGGAATTCCTAATAATGAGTGACAGGGAAGACCTGTGGAACCACCTTTTCTAGAACCATTGCCACATTTCTATAGTATTTGTTGGTACAGTTATTTATCTTAAATATATTTTTTAAACATTCAAATATACCGAAGGGTTGAAGAATACCATTTTAATTTGCTACTGAAAGAAAAAGCATTACCGCTTCTTCAGTGTTTGGACCTTAATTTGGTGATGATAATTGGCAGCAAGAGTAGTGATTGAATGCCATGCGGTATCTTTTACTATTTAAATGAAAATTTAAAATTTTAATCTATTGATTTCATTCTTAATTGTAATAATACAGTTGTTTTATATATGCTGGTTATATATGCAATTCTTAGAGACAGATATAGCTTCATATAGGGACATTACTTCAGTACAGCCACAAACCAAAAGCATACTGCATGTGTTTCAACCACAATTATGAAACCTGCAAAACAAAGTAACAACTTTGAGATATAATCTACACACCATAAATGTACAATTCAGTGGTTTTTAGTATATTCATGAACTTAGGAAACTCACTACTAATTTGAGAACATTTTCATCACCCCAAAAAGAAACCCCATACCCACTAGCACTCACTTCCTATTCTCTCTTATCCCAAACTCTGGAAATGAATAAATTACTTTCTGCCACGATGGGTTTGTTTTTTCTGGACATTTTATATAAACAGAATCATACAATCAGCTTCTTGAAATTTGCATTATGTTTTCAAGGTTCACCTGTGGCAGAATATATCAGTACTTCAGTATTTTTATTGCCAAATAATATTCCATTGTATGGATATGCTACATTTTATCTATCCACTTTCTGGCTATTTTAATTAATGTTGGTGCTAGCATTTGTTTATAAGCTTTTCGATGTGTTTTCATTTTCTTGGGCATATATCTAAGAGTGGAACTGCTGGGTCATACAGTACTCCAAGTTTAATATATATATATATATATATATACACATATATATACACACACACACACACACACATATATATATACATATACATATGTATATATACATAAGCTGTACCATTATTTTACATTCTCCCCAGCAATACATCAATACATTATGGTCCTATTTCTTCACATCCTTGTCAACATTTGCTATTGTCTTTTTTATTTTACTTACCTAATGGGTATGAAGTGGCACCTCATTATGATTTTGGTTTGTTTTTACCTATTAATGATATTGAACATCTTTTCATGTGCTTTTTGGCCATGTGTACATCTTTTTTGGAGAAATGTCTATTCAAATAATTTTTCCATTTTTAAATGAGTTGCCTTTTTATTGTTGAGTTACAAGAATTCTTTATACATTATGAATACAAATCACTTATAAGAATCATGATTTGCAAATATTTTATTCCATTCTGTGGGTTATCTTTTCATTTTCTTTATGGTGTCCTTTGAAGGACAAAAGTTGTAGATTTTAATGAAGTCTCATTTTTTTGTTGATTTTGCTTTTTTTAGTGACATATTAAAGAAACTTTGACTAATTCAAAGCCAAGAATATTTACTTCTATGTTTTATTCTACAAGTTTTGTTATTTTAGGTCTAAAATTCAGTTCTATGATTTATTTTTGGTTAATGTTGGTATATCACATGAAGTAGGGGTCCAACTTCATTCTTTTGCAAATAGATATGCAGTTGTCCCAGCACCAGCTGTTGAAAAGACTATTCTTTGTCCTTTGAACTGTCTTGGCACCCTTGCCATAACCAACTGATCATAAATTACAGGGTTTATTTCTAGAGTCTCAATTCTATTCCATTAGTCTATAAGTCTATTCTTATGACAGTAGAGGTTAGCAAATTGTACACTTACCAATTAACTTACCCACCCACCCTTTGCATTCACAGTTTTATATTGTCTTTCCTACTAAAATGTAAAATTTTGTAGGCTAGGGATAGCTATTTATTTTTGTACTCCCATAGCCCATGATGTTGTTCACCAATGTACCTTAAATATTTTGTAGTAAAAAAAAAAAAAACAAAAACAAAAACAAAAAAACAAATACCAAATAGGATTGTCTAAAAAGAATGGCCTAATGTACTTATACAGTGTTGTTAACTGCATATACAGTTGACCCTTAAACAATACTGGTTTGAACTGCACAGGTCCACTTATATAAAGATTTTAAAAATAAATACAGTATTATACTGTAAAGGTATTTTATCTTCCTTATGATTTTCTTAACAACACTGTCTTTTCTTTAGCTTATTTTATTGCAAGAATATGGCATACAACACATATAGAGTATACATGTTAATGGGCTATTTAAGTTATCAGTAAGGTTTCCAGTCAATAGCAGGCTATTAGTTAAATTTGGGGGCAATCAAAAGTTATACATGGATTTTCAACTGTGCAGGGGTCAGTGCCTCTAACCCCCACATTGTTCAAGGGTCAACTGTAATGAGAAACCCAAAATAACAGTGGCTTAAACAAGATATACTTGCTTCTCTTTTACATAAAAGAAGTCAGGAACTAGGAAATCAGAGTTGATTTGGCAGCTACATAAAATATTCACTATCACAGCTCTCAGCTTTAACATCCCGAGAGTATGGTCCCCTGTCCTTAAGGTCCAGAAGAGTTACTAGAGCTCCAGCCATTATAGCTACATGGCCACACTTCATTGCAAAGGGAAAGTAGGAAACGTGGTCTTTATGAGGAGCAGCAATATATCTAGCTAAAAATCAGGATTCTTTTTCTAAGCAGGAGGGAAGAATAGATATCAGGATGAAATTAGAATTTTCTACAACAAAAATAGAAGAATAGCTTTTAACAACCCCTTTGGGTCTGAGGAAAGTGAGGGATTTAGGAAGCTCTGAGGTGATTCAGTGTCTTGTAGCTGCCCCTACAGGACTGACTGGATGGATATGGAGCTTGTTCTTCCTTTAGTTAGGCTCTGATGCCCCAGCCAATGGGGGCCCTGGTGTGGTTCTATTCTCACCAGTGGGGTGTGGCACTTGAATTCCTTAGGAAACAGTACCACACAATCTAAATCTAAATCAGGCTATACTCTTTAAAAAATTATCATTTAGTTTTAAAAACAAAACAACAGGCCCAAAATAAAGTCATTAAACCAATACTTAATTCTAGCTTCATTTCTCCCAGGAATGGAATCTTAAACCAGTCAATCAGGAACTGTCTGATCAGCACCAGATAATCTACCTGATAGACCAGTGCTGTCCCTAAAAGAAAGTAGCTTTGTAATAACCAACACATTTTTTTGTTTTGTTTTGTTTTGTTTTGTTTTGCATAGTATACCTTCCTTGTTCTTCCTTTCTCTGGATATCAAAGTTTTTCATTTTGTACAATTCCCCAGAGCTCCCTTCTATTTGCTAGATGGGATGCCGTCCAATTCAAATAGATTTTTGCTCAAATAAACTCTTAAATTTTAAAATATGCCTCAGTTTATCTTTTGACATTATGAATGATGGGACAATGGACTGTAAATGAATGATACACTCAAAGCTACTGTAGAAGAGGGAAGAACAAATGATTAACAGAGAGCTTAGAAACAAAGTTAGGCAGGAAAGATGAAGATAAATGTAAATAATATATTTTTACAAGATTTTAATTAAAGCACTTATATTGGAGAGAAGAAAGCTAATATTTATGTGTAAGTTGCAAGGCTTAATTTTTAATGTACAAAGAAAATAAAGTCCTTAGTGAAATACATATAACCAGAAAAAAATTTCCTTACCTGTTTTGCCATAAGAGGAGATAAATGGATGTGAAAGTGCTTTATAAATATGAAATGCCTTGCAAATCTATTGCTATTACTGTCAGACTGTCCCATTCTACTTCTGGTAACTGCTGTGTGACTTGACATGGGTCTTATATTTACACAAAATGTAAAGTTCCAAGGGTTTGGAAGATACTCCCATTATTGTTACATTTAGGCAGTGAGGTGCCTCTTGGTTGCCAAATGCAGACAAATGCCTAGTGTGATACTCCCATGTCAGCCTTAAAACACTGTACTCTGAACGTCCAATTCAACTTAAATTCACAGTGGATGCAATCACTTTCTTTCTTCAGACATGAAAGAATTGTTAGGAAACATCAAATGCTCTGGTGCTTTTAAAAGGCGCAGAAAGAAATGAAAAACATGAGTAAAACCTAGCTTCTGTAGCTGTGTGAATTCAGCTGCTCTAACTTCTTAGAAATCCTGAAATTTCTCAGACAAGGTGTTGGGTAGGCGAAGGTGGATGATGCCTTGCCTGACTCATCAGCTATCACTGATAGAGTGAAGTGAGATGGAATAGTAGGCACAATCTAATTCAACCTTCTCTGTGTAGTCTAATGTACCTAGAATTTGGCATCTCACTATTTTACACCGGAAATATGTAAGATCATTAGGGGCCAGGAAGTCTTGGGGTTTTGCTCTAACTTCACCACTAACTTAAGAATGTGATCTTGGGAAAGTCACTTAACCTGCACAAACATCAAATTTCTTATCAGTAAAATATGACTCAATGAGATAATGAATTTGAAAATACTTTGCAAAATTAAAGGTACCATGGAAATAATTCTTCCATCCCAAAAGATTATGAACATCATTAAAATTTACCACATGGAAGAGCACAAGAGTGAGATTTAACTGTGATCCACAGATAGATTTACAGAGGTAAATCTATCATGGAGGACTATAGGTCTGATAAAGACAAAGACTGGGCACCAACCTATGCCTGAGGAAATTCAGTTTCTCATGGAAAACACAGAGATCATAGCTGAATACTCTCTAGGTGGTATGGAGAGAATTCAAGAATATGTCCCTAAATACAGGGAGATAACTGTATCTTGAAAAGCCAAGAGGCCTGTAGAGAAACTAACAAGAGACACATTAATATGGGCATCAAGCTCCAGTCCAAATTAAAGTTTTACAAAGTGGGGGCACCTAGGTGGCTTAATTGGGCATTGGACTTTGGCTCAGGTCATGATCTCGCCGTTTGTGAGTTTGAGCCCCACGTCGGGCTCTGCGCTGGGAGCTCAGAGCCTGGAGCCTGCTTCAGATTCTGTGTCTCCCCCTCTCTCAGCCTCTCTCTCATTTGCGCTTTCTCTCAAAATTAAATAAACACTAAAAAAACATTTTTAAGTTTTACAAAGTGATGGGAAAGGGTGAGAAAGAGAAAATTCTCACAGGACTTGGAGTCCTTGAAAGTCAGCTTTGCTGAATGGACAATGTGTGCAACTGACTGACCAGTCTCTTCGGTAGACAGCTTCAGGGATTGAAGCTTCCCTTTTTTTTAAGTTTATTTATTTATTTTGAGAGACAGGGAGAGAGAGAGAGCAGGGGAGAGGCAGAGAGAGAGGATAGAGAAAGAATCCCAAGCAGGTTCCAAGCTGTTAGCACAGAGCCCGATGTGGGGCTTGAACTCATGAACTGTGAGATCATAATGTGAGCCAAAATCAAGAGTCAGATGCTTAACCAACTTAAGCACTGCTGAGGCTTCCCTTTTTAAAGAACTTGGGCTACTCAAGTCTAAGAGGCTGAGTCACAAACAATGCTAAGCAATGAAAACAGCTTATTGAATAGTAGAATTTTATTTTCAAAGGGGAAGTAGGGGGTGTGACACATGCAGTAGCTAGCAGTCTACTACTGACTTTACCACCACTATAGCCAAAAAAAGCCAGCTGATGTGTCAGACATGTTAAAAAGTGAAAGTATGCCACAGCGTATGGTAGCTTTATCCTCAGGCATTTCAAGAAAGAAATTATAAGACCAACTTCCATAATGGCGTCTGTTATGTGTTAATAGGGATAAGCCAGGAGCTTAGGAACGAATTTTCTACAGGGTCCCATAAATGTAGCATATATTGACCCATTCTCTAATGGAAATAGCTGGAGAAATAGAAATACCAAGACTATGAGAACATCAAAAGCCTCATTGGAAAAGCCCCCACACAGAAAAATGTGTGGGCCTGAATTCTTCCATTCTGGAAGGGTAAAGGCCTGAGCTGATGATGCTGGGATGAAACACCAAAGTCTTTAGAGAGCAAAACAAGTATTATAAAGTTGACACACAGATCATTAAATAGCCTTTCCCTTAGAACTAATGCTCACTTTGTGGTTTTGATTTGAGAGGTTGAGAGAGGCACTTTGCATTTTTTAGTAATAAAAAGAAAAGATCATGATCATTTGTCTCTAACTTGTTTCTAATGTTTCCTAAAAGATCACTGATCGCTAATCTGGCTTTTCCTTCATTTTTTTCCACCCGAGGAACTATAATGCTTACTTTTAAATGTTAAGAAGATGTTTTACATTCTTCAGAATGTTGTCTACCACATAAATAGTCCTAAACCATTTTTCTCTGCTTTTTGTAGGTATAAATGTTCCTAAGAATGGTTAACCGTTCCTGCCCACCACCTTCTTCCTAATCCTAAATTTACATATCTATAGTTTAAACATGTCAAAATCCAGTTTCAAGTCATGTTCCTTCTTCAAAATTCTTTATATCTACCTCTCTTGAGGTGGCAAGTTTTACCTTTTACCCAGGATTACACTGGTCTGTGTACATTCTTCCCTATGGCACATCAGGTTCCTTAAGAAAGAATACAAGTGAGAAGAGTGGGCTATAGAGTCAGAATATTCTGGTTTCAAATCCTTGTTCTGCCCCTGACTGGCAGTCAGGGCTTCATGACCTATAATAAATTAGTTAACATATCTGAGATTCAGTTTTCTAATCTGCAAAATGGGAACCATCCCGTCACAGGTTTTCACAATGTTCTTTTTTCTCCCTTTCTATATACCTGAGGTGCTAGATAAATGTCTTTTTAAAGACTAGACACAAAATGAATTAGTAAAATTGGAGGAGTCACCAGCAACGCTTTGAGGAAGAATTTTCTCAATTATCTCCAATTTAAGTCAGAACTTTATGCCTCTACCATCATACTGGGGCAGTTAGTGCATTATATTGAGGACACAGTAACACATATCCTAAGTATCCTACCCATTCTACCAACTTTAAACATATCGATCTGATCTTATTTCAGAGCTACTATTGTTACACTCATAGTGCCCTAGATGCTGTAGTGGAGAAACCCAAATCTATTAGAGAGGTGAAAACATAACAAGTACAAACTTAAGGATTGGTTTACATACAGCGCATATAAAGTCTATTATAAAACTAGCATCAGTACTCTTGGATGCAAACCTTTTTCTGAATATTTGTTTGTCATGAGTTGTTTGTAATACTTTATTTTTTTTCATAAAAGGCACTCCAAAATTGTAATGGATACCCCTTCTTGGTAACTTCTGTTGATTCAATTCTGACCTCTGTATAATAAGAATCATCTTGGAATAAATGAGTCCTGATATCCTGCTCTGAGGACAGCTCTTATTCCACAAGGAGCATGCACACACAAACACCCCTACCCTATGACCCACCACAGCCTCCTGGGCTATTTTACTACCATCCCTTTCTCAGCTCCAGCCCCACTACTTAGGCCAGGATTGGTACACCTCATGCTTGCCAGATCATATTATCTTTCTCCTAAATAATGTCTAGAAATTTTAGTTAGTGGCTTTCTACAAATAAACTTGGGGATCCCTATTATTCTTATTTTCTGCCTTATAGTTAAAGAAATATAAGCAATCTGTTCAATAAAGAGAGAGAGAAATGAAATGGACATAAACTGAAGGAAAAGATCTAATAGCTCAGGTGGTCCTTGAGAACAAGAGGAAGAAAAAGCAACCTTGGTTCTGGTGACATTCCAACTCACCTTACATCCCTTTGATGGCCAGGAAAAATCATAAAGCAGCAAAAATATATTTGTCCAAAGCCCCCTCCCCAAAAGCAGTATTAGTACTCTTGCATGCAAATCCTTTCCTGGGTATTTATTTGCTGAACATCATATCCATTAAAAATGTGCAACAGATATTAAGAGATTAAAACAGATACAAGAAACATTAAAACTAAGACAGCACCTTAAGCTCAATGAGCATTTTATGTATTCTAGTCTTAATATTTCTCTAGCTCATTGTTTAAGAAGTAATCTATCACATATGCATTAGCTCAGTCATTGTGTAGATCAAAAGGTAAAACCATCCTGAACAGGAAACCAATATTCTTCCTGTGTAATCAACAAATCTAAAAATTTATTCTTTGCAACTATTTACTCTTGTCCAGCATACCACAGTGCTCCACATGTTCAACACAGTTTTATGACAAAGAGAAAATTTTCATGAGCCACTTTTGTACCCCCACCCCCTTAAAGAAACAGGGAGGAAAAACTGTTTCATACAGAAGGCGTTAGTTGTCTGAATTACAACTGCCACCTAAGTGTGGGCTAATGTAACCAACAGGGATTTTACCTACATCCATTCAGTCAGTTTATGGGGGTTTAAAGAAATTCCAAAGAGTCATCAGAAGAGGAAAAATAAAGGTAATGCTTTTTGCCACACAGGTAGAATCTTTGAAAATATGTGTAATATGTAAAACATTTTGACACCCCCATAAGATTTTTCCAGAATTAACAGTATAAATTGCTTCTCTCGTTCAAGAGCTTTCTATCAGCCTCTCTAACCACTACTCACAGTAACCTCAACTCCTGCCACAATGTACAAAATTCAACTCTTGTCTTGCATTGCACTGACTCTTATACTCGTCACAAACAGTGCACCTGCTTCAAGCTCTACAAAGGAAACACAGCAACAGCTGGAGCAATTACTGCTGGATTTACGGTTGCTTTTGAATGGAGTTAATGTAAGTATACTTTCTTTCTTACCAAAATTATTACATATAAGTTTTGAACTGGAGATCATTTTTTAATGAAAATATGTTATGCTTTCTCAGAATCCTGAGAACCCCAAACTCTCCAGGATGCTCACATTTAAATTTTACGTGCCCAAGAAGGTAAGTACAACTTTCTATGTTCAATTTATGTCTTAATAAAATTCAAAACTATATGAAAATCTGCATGCTGATTAGATTAGTAGCACCTCATCTGAGGAAAAGAAATTAATAACTTCAATATTTTTTTAAACCAATTTTGTAATGAAGTTTCTGGAAAATAGCTCTGCCTATATATTTTTTATGTGTATTTGTGTTTTGGGACAGAGGCAGTGGGAAGAAGACAGTTTATTGCTGGGACAGTTTTAAAAGATTATGTTGACTTTTATTGAAAAATGTAAAACTTGAGAGATATTTGATTATATCATTTTACCATACAAATTATCAAAATTGATTTCAGAGAAGTCTATTTTAAAAAACACTTTATTGTTTTAGGAAAGATTCCTAAGGGTCTACCTTTGAGCTGCAGCATAACAGTGACCAATAGCACAGTCTCTAGAGCCAGATTATCCAAACTAAAATCCCAGCTCTGCCATGTCTTAGCTTTTGTGACCCTGGGAAAATTGCCTACTCTGTGGCTCAGTTTCTTATCTACTTATGTGAATGATAATTATATATATACTTCATATAGTTTTGCGAGGATTAATCAATAGATGTAAAGTACTCATAACAGTGTCTAACATAGAATAAATAACATTTAAGAATTAGCTATTAGTTATAGTAAAAACAAAATTCTCCCTGGGGAGTATAAAGTAAAAATTTGGACTTACACATCTTTTATGCCAATAGACCTAGAGACTTACGATGCTATATGACTTGGTTTCCAAGATTCAAAACTTTTTAAAGGTCATGGTATGCTTCAAACTACTCTTCTGAAAAATGAAAATAACTTAGAGATGCTTCTCCAATTTAATTAGAGCCATGTAACTAGAGCAACATAATGACACTAGACTGGTTTTTGAAGGAAATAGCTCCAAGTTGCTCATGCCAAAAACGTTAAGCCCTGCATTTGTAGTAGCAAGTTGAAAGGGCAATGGATGGAAATGTCATAAAATGTGTGTGGTGTAGTCCTCTCTCTTTTTAGAGATTGTTAGAAAGGTAAGATAAGATTATGTGCATAAGTTAGAAGGTGGTGAAATTCTTTGAAATCTAACAGTTTCTAAATGACAGCTCAAAATCTATTTGAAACCCAAAGTAATGTGATAAATTCCATTCATTTGTCCATTTTACCACCATTCTATGTTTGCAAAAAAATTTTTTTAGGAAGGGATAAAAACATTTAATTCAAAGGATGCTATTGTGAATGCCATAAAGAAAAATAAATAAAATTTAATCTTGGCTCCACCTAGTCATGTGATCTTGGGAAAAACACTTAAATTCTGAGATTTAGTTTCCTTATTTGTAAAATGGAAATAACAATGCTGAATTGGTATCTCAAAAAGTGGCTGTGAGACTTAAATGGGTTTATTTGGGAGAAGACACTTTAAAATTATAATGTACCACAGAAGTGTGAAATACTATCAATATAGTAGACCACGTAAGTAGATGGGTGGGTGTATATGTCTAAGTGTGGAGGGCCACCCAAAAGTCCTTCAAAAATTCTAACCTTTTATTTGGTTGGGACACATAATTTTTTAAAAAGTGCTTCTTAATGTACTTATTATAGAAAAATAAAAAATTGACGCAGTTATATGACTTGCTGTATTGAGAATCTTAACTATATAGTTACAACTGCCTAATCTATAAAATGTTGGGACTATCACAGCATATCCAAGAGCTCCTCTGTCCTTAACTTTCTATGATTCTCAACTCTTAGATTATCAAATACTAGAATCATATAATGTGATCCTATACTTCCATGTTGTGACTACTCTGGTTCTAATAATTTCTACACAGACTGGAAAAGAATTCTGCCTATATCTGTGATTTGCATTCGGGTGCAGAAATGCTAACTTTTGGCAAGGCCAAATTAAACTGAAGTTAATGACTCATTATTTGCTCACAGTTAAGGCTAAACATGGGTAGTTGAACTAAAGGTCTTCCAATCTTATAATGTAAGTTATATTGGTCCATCTTTACAGTAATGCTGAGAACAGGGATAATACTAAGAACTATACTGCTACTCCTAATAAAATAAACTTGAGATTAATTTCTGATTCTGACCTTTAGGGAAAACTGATCCAATAATTGTTTTTATTATTATTCAAGGCCACAGAATTGACACATCTTCAGTGTCTAGTAGAAGAACTCAAACCTCTGGAGGAAGTGCTATATTTAGCTCAAAGCAAAAACTTTCACTTGAATCACATCAAGGAATTAATGAGCAATATCAATGTAACAGTTCTGAAACTAAAGGTAAGGCATTATTGTATTTGCTCTCCTGAAAATAAAACAAATGGAATCACATTTTAAAGTGATATAACGGTTTTGTTATTTGTGAAGTACTCATGCATTTTAAGACCACTATGAACATGAATCATTTTTATGGTAGATGATACATTGTGGAGCTAAGAAGTAAAAGCTAAAGGGTTTCTGTCCACCATCCAGCCACTAACAAGCCCCTACCCTGGCACTCTGTCATCTCTCTCTCACTTTTTTTTTAAGCTCTCTCTCACATTAACACAAAACTGGGAGTGGGAGAAGACAATTAAATTTCACAGAAAGAAGACCGGTTTTGTTACATATTTTAAAATTCTTTTAGATTGTTTTTCAGAACAACCAATACTGATTACCTGAAAGGCTTTTAAAATGGGGTTTCCCTATTATTTGGTTGAAGGACTAAGAGATTTATCTAAAAAATGGTAATCGTTAAAATTTAGGCCAATGGGCTAGATAGGTAACTTTATTTAGAGGTAATACTTTCAGGGATTTAAGTATTTTTAAATTCACAGGAAATATTAAATATACAAGGGACTTAGGATGTGTAGAGATTCATGGCTCTCTTTTTTCATCTGCCAAAAGTACAAACTTCATGAGTTAACAGGAATCCTAAATAGCATAATTTTAATTACAGTAGAACCAAGTTTATAAAATTATGTAACTCTAGTTGTTTCCAAATAAGAAACAGTAGACTGTTTCTTTCCAACTAATTAAAAAAAATACATTGAGATCAATGTCATCTAGACATTGATGGACTGACATCTATGTCAAGAGGTTTGGTCTGAAATTTCTGACCATCAGAAAACTCATTCTCAGTTCTTGATGCAAAATTAATATAAAATTATGTGAAATTCAGGAAATGTATTTCAAAAGCAATCTATTGTTAAAAATTTAAACCTTCTCAAGAGAGGAGGTTTATTTAATATTTAATATTTAAATAATTAAAATGTTAAAATTTAAATAATTATATGTAAGAAGATATATAACACTGCAACAATTTATTTAAAGGAAATATTTATCTTATCTTTAAAGGAAATATGTTTCCAGGATAGGAATTACCTCAATTTAAAAAAGCCCTCTCTTCTATCTTGCTCTATTTTAAAGTATTTTCTTTCTCAGCTAGAGGCAGAGTTGAAACAGCTCCTATGAGCAGAGGAGGTTAATTTCTAAAAACTCAGTCCATAGAACAAAATTTCTAATGTTTAGACTTTTAAAATTGGGAAACTCACCTGCGTTGATACTAAGGTGGAGTGGGTATGAGTATTTATGAAAATGTTCTTCACACAAATTTTCCCCAAACAAAAGCTTATCCTAACTTATTCTGGGCTGGCTCTATCTTTCTTTGGGGAACAATAAGGAGATTCACTAAAGTTAAGAGAAGACTTATGGTTTGAAAAAGTTTAATGTGCATATGACTGCATACCTGTAATCTACACTTAGATAAGGATACAGACATATGCCCACAGAAAAAGAGGTTTAATAACTTTCTTTTGCATGCAGCATTTAATAAAATATTTGTCTGGAACTGTTTTTACTTAAAATGTTTATTTTTATACAATTCAGGAAAAAAATTCTTGTATTCACTGAGATTGACAGAATTGACAAATGAAGAAAATCCTAGTTTTCATTTTACTATCACTTGGTATCATAACATACAATTTTTTGGTAGGCCATTTTGACCATCTCAAGAAAATGTGTATGATTAATATGTTTAGCATACTTGAAAATAAAGGCCATAAGCCTGTAAGATTTCAATGGAGAATAACTATATATAAGGGAAACTACCTTGAACTAAAAAAAATTAAATTTTTCTCTTACAGGGATCTGAAACAAGATTCACATGTAAATATGATGATGAGACAGCAACCATTGTAGAATTTCTGAACAAATGGATTACCTTTTGTCAAAGCATCTTCTCAACGCTGACTTGATAGTTGAGTGTCTCCTATTTAAAATGTATCAGGTTATTTATTTAAATATTTAAAATTTATATTTATTTTTTGATGTATGGTTTGCTACCTTTTGTAATTATTATTCTTATTCTTATGATAAACATGGATCTTTTAAGATTCTTTTTGTAAGCCCTAGGGGCTCTAAAAATTCACTTAAATTATTTATCCCAAAGTATTTATTTTTTATATTGAATTGTTACATATAATGTCTCTGTAGATCAATTAATAAAATTATTTAATAAAAATAATACAAGCCTAGCCATTTATTATCCTGGGAATAGCACAAAGTAAAAGATTTCTGAATTACTCATGTGAACTCATAAAATGTTTAAGATGCTTATAGGAGTCATTCTTCCCTTGAAGATGTATGTGGAATAGGGAAATGGGCTTTTCAAAGTTCTTGCTTTCTCCTTTCCCCAGGTAGTCAGATCCTTGGTTCTAGTCTGTGAAAACCTTATCAAATTATCTACATGCCTCAGAGAAGATGTCAAACACATTGAAACTCTTCATACAATTGGTACGCCCCCCTATCTATTCTCCAACATCTTACCACTTGCACTCTGCCCTCAGGAGGCTCACTTGTATGGCATATATATCAAAGTTCTCCCCTGTCCTCTGGATTTTCATTAGGTCCTGCCACTGGGGAGCTCTGGTAGGATGTCTGAGGGACATAAGAGATTCCCTGACTCTCCAAGTGAAGTAACCTCTCAATCAAAGAACCCAGTTTCTCTCAAGACTTTTTCCTTCTGGGTTCTGCTAATTCTTCCATCCATTCCTCCCTTCAATGCTAGGGATAGTAACACTTCTACTGTCACTAGATCCAGGGTACTGCATTATCTCTCACAGCTTCCCTGTACCATGACCACAGCTTGGTAAGTGTCTCTAGTAGATCCTCCTTGACTTGTTTTGATATGCTATCTCTTTCCTGGCTCAAAGACAGTAATTATACCAGAAATAGTTCCAACAAATAGACCATCAACATGAGATCTGGGACTGGATTCATTAGGAACACAATAATCTCTGAGATGTACTAACATCCTGATTACTCAATTATCAATGGCAGCACAGGATGAAATGCAGATGAAGGGCAAGGTGTGAGATCAAATGCCCATGACATTTAATTGTGAGAGTAGGAAGAGTTATAAAAATTGTGATTATTAGATTCTTCTGATGGTCTCAAAGAGGAGTTAAGAATAACATCATAAATATACAATTTAAAACATGCATGAACAACCAGAAGTTTTTGTTGGCAGTTTTGAAGAAGTCCCTCATCCCCTGTAGTCACAGAACATCTATGACGGAAGACACAGCCAAGAGTCTGATGTAAGGTCTGCAAAGATATAGTGCCAATTAAAATTTAAGTCTTCCAGGGGCTCCTGGGTGGTTCAGTTGGTTAAGCGTCTGACTCTTAATCTTGGCTCAGGTCCTGATCTCACAGTTCGTGAGTTCCAGCCCTGTGTTGGGCTCTGCACTGACAGTGCGGAGCCTGCTTGGAGTTCTCTCTCCCTCTCTCTCTGCCCCCTACCATACTCGTGCTCTCTCTCTCTCTCAAAATAAATAAACTTAAAAAATTAAAAAAAAAAAAAAAAGCTTAAGCCTTCCAGGTTTCTTACACTATGAATGGAGAAGTGAGACCCTGAGATATGGGATGTGGACATTTTGCCAGACATAGAAGCTGAGAATTTTAAGCATCCTATTGGCAGAGACAATTCCTTTTCTTTAATAGTATACTTTCTGAGGAAAAATCATTCCTCTGCATAAAAACCTTCCAATGACTCACGAATTAAGGGAAATTTTCCTTAGAACTCACTTCTACCACCTTTAATTGCCTCTAGGCCTGAAATGAAAGTTAAGATCTCAACATTGCTGGGGCAGTGAGATAAAAAGTGTTTAAACCAACAGGGGTAAAATTAAGTCATGTTTGGGCTGATACAATTTAGAGAAGTGCAAATTCCCTGGGATTCAGAATTTAATGAGAACTTGCAAATGGCATTAATAGTTGGTTGCGTAAATTCTTGGACTCCACGGTGGCCTTAAGTGACATTTAAATGCCAGGCTTCTCTGGAAGAAAGAGTCCAAAGAATCAGGGAATTAGAAATATTGGAATGGACCTATTATGTGCAATCTTCTCCTCTTGCCTAGCAAGACATTAAGAAATTCATTGGTAAGGGGTACACTAGCACCCACCACAGTTCTGTAGTGGTTTTTCTTTCTTAAGCCAGAAGTGACAGATGGTGCTGCAATAGAATTGGTTTCCCTGATCTGAGAATAATGGAATCCTGGACTGTTACAGGCCAGGTGACAGCATTTAGCCCTCAGAGACAAGGTGGAAGCAATCACTAAATAAACAATAGGGCAAAGTGCCAATCAAAGCATTTTGATTCAAAATGATCCTTAATGGTGACTGATTACAAGATCCCCCCAAATTAGAAGATTCTAATTCTTCCGGGCAAAAAGTGAATGAAAATCATAATTGGGATTCATGACCTGTTTCCAGTTCCCAGACTTGAGCCATTTCATAGACCTGGTCTCCAAGGAGGCTGGATCTCTTTAAGGAAGTACCCCATAATATGGCCACAGATATATACTGTGAAATTTTCCCCTAAACCATGCTGGAAGAGATATTTTCCAGGAAGATCATTCACTGAGAAATGGGTAATGTCTAGATGTTCTGGTGATTATTAGTTAATGGCTCTGAATGTACCCAGTAATTCTTTTTTTTTAAATTTTTTTTTTCAACGTTTATTTATTTTTGGGACAGAGAGAGACAGAGCATGAACGGGGGAGGGGCAGAGAGAGAGGGAGACACAGAATCGGAAACAGGCTCCAGGCTCTGAGCCATCAGCCCAGAGCCTGACGCGGGGCTCGAACTCACGGACCGCGAGATCGTGACCTGGCTGAAGTCGGACGCTTAACCGACTGCGCCACCCAGGCGCCCCAGTAATTCTGAAACTCTACTGAGAGCCTCCAGTCAGAGAGCTTATGGAGGATCAAGTGAACAATGCAACATTACCCTGAATCCATCTCAAGAGGGTCCAAAGGGATCACAGATATTATCTATGCCATACCTCTGTAGTGGCTAGGGAGGCACACTGTTCAGAACTACCTTCAAGACGGCATAGTTGACTGGTAGTCTTTAGCTATTGCCATTTGCATTTACATGAATGAGCAACAGAATACCTTAACTGTCTAGTCCCAAGGATATAATCAGTTCTTGCTCCTTTATAATTAGTCTGGAGAGTACTTGATCATTTTATTATTTCACAGAATATCATGCTGGCCCATTACATGGGTAATGTTATGCCAACTGGATCTAATGAGAACTAATAGTGGTAGTGCCTGAGCAAGGAACATGTTTGGTAGAAGAAGGGAGAGAAGTCCTGCGGAAGTTCAAGGGTGTAACAGGAAAATGAAGTTTCTAGGGGTTGAGTAGTTTCATACAAATTAAGAAATTCTTCTAAAGTGGAGGATGAGATGTTGTGCCTGAACAGCCCACTACAAAGAGGTACAAATCTTGGTGGGCCTCTACAATTTGGAAATACCCTACATATGTTAGTCTGACCCACTTGGTCAGGGGAGGTAACCCATTAGTCTGTCAGTTTTCAACCTGACCTACAGTAAGAAAGGGCTCTATAACAGGTATAGGCCTCAATTCAAATTCCGCAGCCAAATGGGCTTTATGACCAGGAGATCCAGGGATATTCAAAGTGTTGTGACACAGATACTGTTAAAAGTCTCTAGAAAGTCCCTGGATAGTTTTCAAAAAAGACCATGCCCTACTGTGCAGGTAATACTTCATTTAAAAACATCACCTGGCTTGTGACAAAACTCTGGTAGAGAAAAATGCCTGACCACAGGACACCAAATTATTATGCAACCTGAACTTCACATCATGAACTAGTTACTGATGTTCTGAAACATAATAGTGGGCAAACAAAGCAGCATTTCATCATATAATGGAAGGGAGTAGGTTTGAACAGGTCCAGGAGGGATAACTAAACTTCCTAATCAGGCAGCTTAGAATCTCATGGTACCTGATTTAACCCCTCTTCCTCAGTCCTCTCCTTTGGTTTACTGGCGAACTTCCTTAATACAAATTAAAAGGAAGGAGTAAGATCCTAGTTTAAAAATGGATTTGCAATCGATGTTATGATCTGCCAGAAGATGGATGATCCCAAAACTATAACCCTATTCAAAATTGTGTATTTGTCTATACCATGTGGAAGGATAAATGGACAGAGATATGGATCTAGAATAGACTGACTTATGAGAAGTGACAAAATGAGTTTGGTAAATGATCAGAGATTTGTAAAAGAAAATGGGAAAATGATGAAAAAGAGGTCTGGGGAAGAGGTATGAGAATGGACCTCTTAAATGGGCAGAGAATATAAAAATATTAACATACACTCTAAAAAAGGCCATCATTATTCAAGTGGAGAAGATGACTCTTTCCCAGTCTCTTTCCCGCGATAATCCAGTGCTTACTCAATAGACCCATGTACAAAGTGGCTATGGCCACAAGGATGGAGAGTGTGTATGAGCCCAATATGGTCTTTCACTCACAAATGCTGATCTGACTACTGCCACTGTTGAGTACCCAGCCTCCCAAAAGCATAAGCCAATGCTCAGCTTTCAATATGGCACAATTCCCCAGAAGAAACACTTGGCTATCTGATAGTAGATTGATTATATGGATCCCTATCCCTATGGAGTGAACACTGTTTTGTCCTCTAAAGGATAGACCTGTGTTCTAATTCATATGTTCTTTCTCTGCCTCATGAGGTGCAGCATGACTTTTAGATTTATGGAATGCCTTATCTATCACAACACTGCCTCCAAACAAAGAATATAGTTATGACAAAAGACGTGTGGCAATGGCAACACACTCATGGATTTCACGGACCTCACTATATACTCCATCATTCAGGAGGGGCTTGAAAAGAGAGTGAAATGGCCTGTTAAAGGTTCAGCTACCATATCTGTTTGAAAACAATATTGTGAAGAGGACATGTGGTCCTACAGGATGCACTATTTGTGTTAAACCATAGCCAAAATATGATAATCTCCCTCCACAGATTGCACAGGTCTGGCAATCAAGAGGCAGAAGTAAGCATAGTCCCTCTCATTATTACACTTAACGACCCACTTGAAAATTTTTACCTCCAGTCAACAAGACCTTAGCTTTGTTATTTTTAAGGTCCTAGTGCTCAAGTAGGCATGTTTCTACCATGAATCTTGACTACTACCAGAAAATTGATTAAATGGAAACCAAGACTATGCTTTGGCCATGTGGGGACTTTCCATGCAGCTGAACTAACAGGTACATGACAGACTACTGTACTGTCCAGAGTGACTGATTTTGATGACAAGGGGAAATTGAGTTCCTGCTATAGAATAGAGGCAACAGCTACACAATAAGTAGCACTATATTTGGAACCCAGGAAATCCAGCAGGGCATTTTTTTGGACTCTTTCCAATAGTACTGGTCAATGGAAAACTGTACCAATCCCCCAAATTCAAGAATACCAAAGACTCAGATTCCCCAGAATTGAGATTTATAGTCCATCACTAGGTAAAGAATTTCAGCCAAAGTAATGGCAGAGGGTAAAGAAGAATATGCAAAGAATATTGGAAGAAGGTAACTATGATTATTAACTCTCATGACTAGCTATTGAGCAGAGACTCAAGTACATTTATTTTACCTGTTTTTCTCTCTTCTTGTCCCACATCATGTGAAATAAGACTTCACATAGTCTCACTTTCTTCATGTGAAAAATACTGGTGGTGTCCACCATTGTAATTTCAGGAAAAGTATTCCTGAATTGATATTCACAATGCTATCAGAATTGATAGAACTTCATGTGTCCCCTTTGCTTGGGACACTTTTCTCCCAAATGAAGAGAGTACATGTTGAAGAATAAAGAGGTAAACTGTGCCAGATATCTTCCATTTTCCTCTTGACAACTCTACATCTCTTCCCACTCTCCTAAGCTGGCTTGTGTAGGCTACATTTTCTTGCTTTATGGTTTCTAGTTGAGTTTGGCCAAAGGGGATCCCTGGTAAGAGCTGGATGAAGGATCACCTCAGGATGGCTACATCACTAGACCAAAGGTCATTCTCCTCTCAAAGTGGTCCTTTATGATCCTGTCCTTAAGTTTTAGTAATCTATTGACTCCTCCTCCCTCAGGCCTAAGCGTGGTAGCAGTTTCTCTATGTGAGGACAGCAACCAATACAGGCAGGTCTTACAGATTACATTCCTTAAGAGAAAGAATGTACACAGGAGACATCCTGGATTTTTATCTGAGGGTATGTTTCAAATTATGGCACAGAGAAATGGAATTCAAATGGTAGTTCCACAAGGAAATAAAAGTAGGAATTCAGGGTTGTCAAAGTAGATGGGATTTGAGAGCAAAGGCAACTGTGGATAAGGAGCCACTACAGCCAAATACAAATTCTTTCCAATGGCTGATCCATCAGCTGCACATGCACAAACAACCACTTGACCACTAAAAAATGGCAGAAAAGAACATGTAGGAGGCAAATGAGCTGTGTAGAGAGCTGTGTTGTGCTGAGGAGACACAGGTTGGAGTTTAAGCTCTGCCACGGGGAAAAGGTCTAGTAAGCATGTAAGTAAGGATTTAAGATGAGAAAAAAGAAGGTACAATGTTCTAAGTAAACAAGCCTTGAAATGAGGACGAATCTAAAATATAACAGCTCTAATAAAGCCTAAAACCAAACTTCAAAAGGATCAAAAGCATCTGCCAGATCCTACTTGCCTCCCTGAAGAAAATTTTAAAGATATTATCATCCAGACTCTCTATAATATTTCACTTACATGTGGCATTACTTAAAAAATTATGAGGCATACCTGCTAACACACACACATACTCAAAATTAAGAGGCAAAACCAGTAAAAAAAAAAATCTCCAACACAGAATTCAGATAGTTAGAAGTTATTTAAAGTAACTAATATGTTTAAGAAAAGAATTTGGCACATATAGATGAAAATATAGATTTCTGCAAAGAACTGAAATCTGTTTGAAAAAATCGAGTGAAACATTCTACAACTGAGAAATATAGTATCTGAAGTTAAGAAATTAGTAGATGTGTATATCAGCATACTAGACATAGCATAAGACTGGATTAGTGATCCAAAGACAGGCCAATAAAAAAATACCCAAAGTGATTTATAACAATACACCCCTAAGCCTCATTCCATGTTTTGGTTTGTTTTGCTTGAGTGTTTCCAGTTTGCAAACTGTCTTTCTGATGTGTGCAAAATATATTTATTACTACTTTGGTGATTTATAGTTTTATTTCTGTTATTTCTCAGCTTTTGACATGTGTCAAATTTTCATATTATAAGTAACCTCTAAAAGAACAGTATAACTAAAAAGTAATATAGCAGGAAACAAAATATTAGAAACATTTAACCTAAAAAAAAAAAGGTAAGAAATGAAGGACAAAGGGAAACTAAAGAAAGAAAGAACAAATGAGACAAAATAAATAGCAAGAAGAGAGACTTCAACCAAACGCCATCACAATAATCTCATTAAATAAAAATAAAAACTCGAATTAAATATTTTAAATAAATATTACATTGTTTATATAAAATATACTTTAAATAGACAAGGAAGGATTAAAAGTAAAGAATGAAGGGGTGCCTGGGTGGCTCAGTTGGTTAAGCATCAGACTGTTGATTTTGGCTCAGCATGATCTCACAATTTGGGAGACAGAACCCTGTGCCAGGATCTTGTGCTGGCAGCATTGAGCCTACTCTGTCTCTCTCTGCCCCACCCCCCAACCAAAATAAATACACATTTTTATTCTTTATTATTATTTTTTAATGTTTATATTCGAGAGAGAAAGAGAGCATGAGAGGGGCAGGGGCAGAGGGAGAGGGAGACACAGAATCCTAAGGAGGCTCCAGGCTCTGAGCTCTCAGCACAGAGCCCGATGAGGTGCTCCAACTCGCAAACTGAATAATAAGCTGTGGCTATTTAGGTGTGTGATTCTGCGAGGCTGGACAAAGAACAACTAAGAGGGAAAGTATGTATCCTTAAAAATTGTAGTCTAAACAGCCACTGAAGTTTGTGTAAGATTAGAAGATGCTCAAATTCTAAGAAGCTGAATCCTCTGGAAATTTCATAGAAACACTAAAAAGACTGCATTAGAGGTTGGACCAATTCAGGCTTACTGTAAAGACCACTCAAGACATGCCCTAACGAAGCTTAAAAGCAAGTCTTGAAAGGGGCACCTGGGTGACTCAGTTGGTTAAGCATCTGACTTCAGCTGAGGTCATGGTTTGATCTTATGGTTTGTTGAGTTCAAGCCCCACATCCGGCTCTATGCTGACAGCTCAGAGCCTGGAGCCTGCTTCAGATTCCCTCTCTTTCTGCCCCTCCCCTGCTCACACACTGTCTCTCTCAAAAATAAATAAACATTTAAAAAAAATTTTTAAAAAGCAAGTCTTGAAAGACTCAAATAATCCACAAGTTACTTCCATTCCAGAATCAAATTCAACATTGTCTGAAATAAGAGAATGACATGGATGGAGCTAGAGTGTATTATGCTAAGGAAAATAAGTTAGTCAGAGAAAGACAAATACCATATGATTGCACTCATATATGGAATTTAAGAAACAAAAAAAGATGAACATGGGGGGAAAAAGAGAAGCAAAACCATAAAACAGTTCTCTTACTTATAGAGAACAAACTGAGGGTTTCTGGAGGGGAGGTGGGAAGAGGAGGTGGGAAGGGGGATGGGTTAAATGGGTTATGGATATTTAAGAAGGGCACTAGTTGTGATGAGCAATGGGTGTTACATGTAAGTGATGAATCACTAAGTTCTACTCCTGAAACTAATATTACACTATATGTTAACTAAGTGGAATTTAAATAAAACTTAGATAGACTACATGTATCAGTTAAATTGATGTATAAATATCATTTAAGAAAACTGAAATAAAAATTAATGGTAGTCAGGAAACTAAGACTAGAAGGGGATTTTCTTAATCTGAGTATCTTTGTCACAAAAACCATAGCTAATATGTTAATGATGAAATATGGAAAACTCTCCTTCTAAGTTTGAGACTAAGACAAGGATGGGTATCACCATTTCTATTCAGTAGTGTAGTAGAGGTTCTAACAAATTTAATAAGACAAGAAAAAGAAGTACTAGAAAGGAAGAACTAAAATTATCATTTCTCATAGATGTGATTGTATAAATAGAATATCCAAGAGAATCTGCAACTACAAATTATTAGAGTTAATGGATGAACGTAGTAAAATTACTAATAATAAGGTTAACATGCAAAAATTCAATTATGTTTTTATATGCCAGCATCAAACAGATAATCCCCTGATTTTATAATTAAAATTTATAAAAATACACAATAAAAAATAAAATAACCAAGACAGTATTGAAGAAAAACAAAGCTGGAAGGCTCACATTACCAAATATCAAAACATTAAAAAGCTACTTAGTAAATAAGAGAGTGTAGCACTGATTTAAGGACAGAGCAGTGGAGAAGAAAAAGACCAACATATATAACATTACATGAGATGTGCAACCATAATTCAGTGAGGAAAGAATAGTCTTTTCAATAAATACTGCCAGGTCAACTGAATAGACAAATTTTTAAGAATGTCTTTGAACACTATGTCAAAAAGAAAAAAAAAATTGCAAGTGTTGACAAGAATGTGGAAAAATTGACACCCCAGTTCACTGCTTGTGAGAAAGCAAAATGGTGCAGCCACTGTGGAAAACAGTGGTAGTTCCTAAAAAGTTAAACACAGAATTACCATTTGATCAAGAAGCCCACTTTTAGGTATATGCACAAAAGAACTGAAGGCAGAGACTCAAACACACTTACACATTAATGTTTATAGCAGCATGATCTACAATAGCCCAAATACGGAAGCAAGCCACAGACAGAAAAAAAACAAAAAATGCAGTATATCCAGTGAAATATTATTCAGGCTGAAACAGGAAATGCTGATACTTGCAACAGCATAAACAAATCCTGAAAACACTATGTGAAATAAGCCAAACACAGAAGGACAAATATTGTATGATTCCACTTATATGAGGTACCTAGAACTGGCAAACTCATAAAGACAGAAAATAGATTAGTGCTCACCTGGGGGTTGGGGGAAGGAGGGAGTAGGGAGTTATTGTTTAATGGGTACAAAACTTCTGTTTGGGATGATTTAAAAAGTTCCAGATATGAATAATGGTGATGGTTGCACAGCACTGTGAGTGTACTTAGTACCATTAAATTGTACACCTAAAAAAGATTAAAGCGGTAAAATTGATCTCAAGGTCATCATCATGAGTGAAAAAAGCCAATTTCCTAACATTATACTATAGGATTCCATTCTTATAATATTCTCAAAATGAAAACATTATATATAGAGAGAAACAAATATATATATTGAAGAAACAAAGGTTGTCAGAGTTTGGGGGAGAAGGCTTGCTATAAAGTCTGAGGGAGTTCTTTTGTGGGATGTAAATTTGGTCTTTTGTGGTCATATTTATTCATATATACATATGAAAATATTTCATAAAACTATACACATGAAAAAGGAGTATATATAAAAACCGATGGTATCTGAGTAAACTCTGTGGTCTAGTTAATTGTATTGTGCCTATGTTAATTTCCTGGTTTTGATAATGCTCTATAGTTATTTAAATACACCATTAAAGGAAAGTGGGTAATGGGTACACAGATCCTTCTGTATTAATTTTGCAACTAACTTCTGAGGAGCCTATAATTATTTCAAAAAAGAAGTTTTAAAATTATGAGAGGAAATATAATTCCTTTATTTAAAAACAAATACATTAGGGGCACCTGGGTGGCTCAGTCGGTTAAGCGTCCGACTTCAGCTCAAGTCATGATCTCACTGCTCCTGAGTTTGAGCCCCGCACCAGGCTCTGTGCTGATAGCTTGGAGTCTGGAGCCTGCTTCGGATTCTGTGTCTCCACCTCTCTCTCTCTCACTCATGCTCTCTCTCTCTCTCTCTCAAAAAAAAAAAAAAAAAAAATTAAAAAAATTGAAAAAACAAACATTAAAGCTGGTGTCATATACCCGAATTAAAAAAAATTCTTGGTTTTTAAAAATAAAAGTTATGTTGGTAAATGCAGTTATACAGGAGGTGCAGTCATTAAATTCTAGCAGTAAATGATCAAACAAGACAATTCATCTATAAGAATATATATATAAGGGGACCAGAAATGCTCCAAATATCTGTAGTAGTAAATTTCATTGCTGCTAGACATGAGGATAGCTATACCTTTCATTCTTGGGAAAAATTTTTTAAAAATTGATTATAGTTTTCAATAAATAAATATTTATAAACAAATTACTACATAAAAGTCATTGTCCAGGAGGCAATGAGTAAAAATTGAATATATTTACTATTTAGCAGTAAATATGTATAAATAAATGTAATAAGATAGGGATAGGATATATAAGAGTTAGAGACAGAGATATTTAAAACTAAAAGGTTTCAGAAAAATTTCATGGGCAGTTATATTTATATAACTGTTATAAGCTATAGCTAAAAATGGGAAGAATTTGGATAAAAAGATTGGAGAGTTCCGAGTTCAATACAGCAACACAGATCCTTAATTCACTTCTTCCTACAGATACACTGAGCCTACAAATATATGTATAGAATAATTTTCTCTGGAAAAAAACTAAAGATTGGCAGGTCAATTCCCTCACATTGGGCAAGTGGGAGGGAAACCATATAAAAGTAGGGAAAAGCTGAGACACAATCTCACCATTACCCCATTCCCAGCACAGTGACTCACAACTGGAAGGGAACCCAAAACCTAGAGCTTCTCCCCAAGGAGCAGAGAGTCTATACGCCATTATCAGGCACCCCAACTTTTAAGATCAGCATATGAGAGACAAGCCCCCAAAATGTCTGGCTTTAAAGACCAATAGGACTCTTGCCCGTGAGACATGTGGGGCCAGTGGCCAAATGAGGAACGGTTTTAAAGGGCTCATGCACACCTTCAGCTGCTCCCAGGCCCAGCACAGAAGCAACCTTTTGAAACGTTCCCAGATTTTATGTGAAAGAAGACTTATTTCTTAATTTTAACGCATTGGTCTGAGGGCCAGGGGCCTGCTGCAATACTCTTAAAGACAGAGGCTAGTGGGTGTCATCTTCCTGCCCTCCCACTGCCTTGCTAAAGGCAATGAGTATCATCTTTTTTCCTTCTTCTTCTTTTTCTTGTTTTCTCTGCAGTGACCATCATCTTTGTACTCCCTTTCTGCCTCACTCCAGCCAGAGGGTGCCATCTTTGTGTTCTCCCTCTACGACCCTCCAGGTTGCCAGGGTCTGCTGGAGGGGAGCTTCTATACATCTGCTTTCCTGATATTTATATCTGGTAGCAGTTTTTGTGGCTTCTACCCAGGAGATGCCGCTCCTTGCTCACCTGACTCTGGTGGCCAGTGGGGGTTAGGGAGAATTTGCATTCCTGGGTCCTCTGGGACTATAACAATCAGGGAAAGAGTTCTTGGGAGGCTACCACTCCCAGGGCACTACACAGATAGTAGACTAAATTCTACCTCCAAGCTTTCTGTGAAAGAGGCCTACTGGCTAGTCTTGGAGTTTCAGCCTTAGTAGCAGCTTCAGGTTTGGTATATATCTAGAAACTACAGAGGTCACTCAGGGAGCACAGGTTGGGGGACACCATCTTTGCAGTCTCCCATTCCTTTACTTCAGGTCACGAGTATCTCCCTGAAAGGAGCTTATACACTTGTCTGGAGCCCCAATTTTTATGATGGCTGCTCATAAGCATGCATACTTTAATTTTTTTTTAATGTTTATTTTTGAGAGAGACACACAGAGCACGAACGGGGAAGGGGTAGAGAGACAGGGAGACACAGAATCGAAAGCAGGCTCCAGGCTCTGAGCTGTCAGACAGAGCCCAAAGGGAGCTTGAACCCACGAACCACGAGATTATGACCTGAGCTGAAGTCGGACGCTTTACCGACTGAGCCACCCAGGTGCCCCAAGCATGCAAACTTTAAAAGCTGCTGCCTGAGGGACTGGCTTCCAGTCAGACCTGACTGACATCCTCCCCTCTGGGACACTGAGAGGTCTTAGCACACCCTCAGTTATTGGGAGCTAATAAAAATAAAATAGACTTTCAGTACTATACTATAATACAGTATACTGTGTGTGTGTGTGTGTGTGTGTGTGTGTGTGTGTGTGTGTGTATTATATATAATAACTGGGTTCTAAATAAAAACTTAAAAAAAAATCAAATAGACTGCTTGAACAATAACCAAAACTTAAGAGATAACAAGAACTAAGGCAAGGCTAAACAGTAAGGTTCATCTTCCACTTGAGGCCATTCCTACCACACTGGTAGCTGTTTTAAAACTAACACATAGAAATCAACCACAGAGTCAAGGAAAATGAAGAAACAAAGGAATATGTTTTAAATGAAAGCACAAAATAAAACCCAAAAAGTCCTTAATGAAATGGGGATAAGTTATTTACCAGATAAAGTACAAAGCAATGGGCATGAAGAAGCTTACTGATCTCAGGAGAAGAATGCATAAACAAAGTGGGAGTTTTAAGAAATAAGCAGAAAAATGTAAGAAAATACCAAAAAGAAGTCAGAGAACTGAAGACTACAATAAGTGAATTAAAAATTACAACAGAGGGGCTCAATACAGACTAGATGAAGCAGAAGAAACCATCAGTGAACTTGAACACAGGGCAGTGGAACTCACCCAATGAGAGCAAGAAAAAGAAAAAAGTAAAAAAGATGAAGACAGCTTGAGACTTATGGAACAGTATTAAGCAGACCAATATTTGTATTGAAGGAGCTCCAGAAGGAGAAGAAAACTCATTTGAAGAATAATGGTTGCAAACTTCCCTAACCTCGGGAAAGAAACAGACATCCAGATCCAAGAAGCCCAAGGAGTTCCAGCTAAGATGAACCAAAAGAGACCCACATGAAGACATGTTATAATTAAAATGTCAAAACTTAAAGGCAGTGGGGGAATCTTAAAAGCAGCAGGAGAAAAACAACTTGTTATGTACAAGGAAACACCCATAAGATTATCAGCAGATTTTTCAGCAGAAATTCGAGAGGTCAGAAGAGAGTAGCATGATACAGTCCAGGTGCTCAAAGAAAAAAAAACACAAAAAACAAAAAAACCCAACCTGTCTACCAAAAATACCCTGCCTGGCAAATTGTTCTTCAGAATTGAAGGAGAGATCAAGAGTTTTCCAGATAAGCAAAAGCTAAAGGAATTCATCACCACTAAACATCTTATAAGAAAGGTTAAAGGGATTTGTTAAAGCTGAAATGAAAGGACACTAATTAGTAACAGGATATGAAAGTATAAATCTCACTGGTAAAGGTAAATGTATAATAAAGGTAGTGGATCAGTTTTAAAGATAATATGAAGACAAAAGTAGTAAAAATAACTGCTAACTCCAATAATTAAGGGCTAAACAAGAAGAAAAGATGTAAGTTGTGACATCAAAGACATAAAATATGGGGTGGGGAGTAAAAATGTAGAGCCTCAGAATGCATTCAAACTTATATTGTTATCAATTTAAAAGAGACTGCTATAAAAAGTTGTTACAGGGGCGCCTGGGTGGCGCAGTCGGTTAAGCGTCCGACTTCAGCCAGGTCATGATCTCGCGGTGCGTGAGTTCGAGCCCCGTGTCGGGCTCTGGGCTGATGGCTCAGAGCCTGGAGCCTGTTTCCGATTCTGTGTCTCCCTCTCTCTCTCTGCCCTTCCCCCGTTCATGCTCTGTCTCTCTCTGTCCCAAAAATAAATAAACGTTGAAAAAAAAATTAAAAAAAAAAAAGTTGTTACATGTAAGATGAACTGGAAATATTGGTCTCATAGAGTTGCGAGAAGAGAGTATGACAATAGAGCAGGAAAGACAGATTATACTTTAAAAAAAAACCACACACACAGAATTATTCTAATTGGCTAAAAACCAGGATATTATTAAAGAAGTAGGGAGCAGTGAATAAACTGATGATTACGGTGGACTCCAAAAAGCAAAATCATGGATTTTCCTATGAACTCTGCAGACAATGTCACCATCATATTTGTCAATTCTCAAATATAGTAAAGTTTGACAGTCTCAGAGCTTAGATATTCAAAATTTAATTTGAAAATGATACAAAACTGTACTGTAAATATTTTTCTATCAACGGAACAACTCAAAAAGAGTGGATAGAAAAAACTTTAAAATCACTAAAATTTTGGAAAAGCACCCACAGATGTAGCTTAATTATCTTACCACGTCATCAATCCAAACAAATAACATTTTAGAAAGTTTCTACAATAGTGAATTTCCTCTATATTATAGTCAAAGTTCAAAGCAAAACTTTGACAAATACAATATATGTAGATAAAACTATAATTCCCAGGAAATACTTCATTTTAAACTTTTAAATGATAACACCAGCCTACTAGGATTAGCATACCTTTTTACCTCTACGATCATGTAACAAATAAAAATTACAGCTTCTATGAAAACAGAAAACAATCCATACTTAAAATACTGGTAAAGAAAGGCAATTCAGGCTCAGCAGAATTTTAAAGAGAAACATGTTATTTCCAAAAACAAATCCTGTTTTGGTAGTAATGATGTTCCTTTAGTAGTACTAAAACTATTAAACTAAAGAAAATCAGATATTTTTGACATTTATTGTAACACAAGAAGTGACAGAATAAGTTGTATTTCAAGTCAATTTATAGGATGGTGTCAGGATCAAAAGATTTCTAAAGAGGAAATTCTCATGCTTCCTGTTTACTTAACAATATTCTTTTTCCCTTCTCACATCAAAGAACAATTCTCTTTATCTAGGAACCATCAATTAGAGCTCATTTTCAAAAAAATAAAAACTTGCATTTCAAAGTTAACAGTGATTCTTCATTAACTGTTGTTACTGAAGCTTGACAACATTCATATCCAGTCCCCATCAATATTTTCAAAGTATTTGTACATATTTAATATACATATTGTACTCAAATTATTTTTCACAAGTTTCATCTAAGGCTTCCTTAAAATAGTGCTCAGTCATCTCACTTCACCTTATGTGCAAAATGAAATATATTTATCTAAAAGTACCAACCAACCAAGAAACTCTAACACAGATATAATTAAATGTCCTTTCCAACTCTATAGGTACTGCCTGAATATATGATCATCACCACTACATTTTTTTTTTTATTAAAAGGTTTGGAATATTGTTTTCTAACCTTTGTCACATCGTGGCACAGATAAGAAAACGGCATTCCTGAACATGCGGGTAAATAATAGGCTGCCAAAGGTCAGAATTGACTGTCCTGGGCTCCAGCTGTCCCTGGCACCATGCAGATAGATCCCTCAAAGACTGAATATAATGAACACTAAATTTCCATTCATAAGACATCTTTTCAACTAGATTTCAACTATTGTATTATTTCTCCTAATAACTGGGTTAGACTGAAGGTGAAGGGAACCTGACAAAATACAGGCCAGAGTTAAATATCTAAGAATTTCAACTTTGAAAATACCCTGAACACAATCCCCTGTCATCTCATATTTTCCCTCTCAGTGAAACTGCTTCACTTCTACTTAATCCTATTTACTCACAGTTTATTTTCCCCATTTTGGCTTGAGCCATTTCATTCATAGCACCCAAAATTCCCTAGGGAGAGTTGATCTGACTCCAACTAGGCCAATTATCTGACCTGACTGCCAAATATTCCCTAAAACAAGTCATAAACATCACATTAGCTGGCTCCACTAAAAATTCATGCACATTGATGAAGTCTCCCTCATCTTATAAGCAAACAAACAAACAAACAAAAAACCAACCACAGCTATATTAGGCCCTCCATTAAGCTTCTAGAAAAAATGGAATTCAGTCACTGACTCCAAATCCGCATCTCTCATTTACTTAATTGTGGTCAATCCTTCCGCTACCAGCAAATTTTTATTACTTTACAGGGTGGTGTTTTGTGTGGTCAAAGTACTACCCACATCAAATCATCTGCAGTAACTTGTTAAAATACAGATTTGGGGGCTTTTCCCAGATCTGCTCAATCAGAGTACCCTTCAGTGATATCCCTTGTGAGCAATCAGTTTGGGGAAATGCTATTTTAGTCATCTGTAGACTCCTGGTTGCCAATTCAGCAGTATTTTTGTAGTTCTTATTCTCCTTGACCTGTAGAACACTTGAGAATGCTTATTCTATTCTTTGAAATTCCTCTTTCTGCCAACCCTACTCTTCACCCACCTGTCAAACAACTCCAAATATTGCTTCCTCTTATTTTTCCTAATGCAAAATATAAGTGTTCCTTGGGGATCTAGTCCTAATATATTTTTTATACTCCTCAAAAAGAGGCAAACACCTTTTCTCACAATTTGAAAACTGCCTCTTTGAAAGTGATTCCTAGTTTTTTACCTTTACTCCAAAACTTTCTCAAGATTCCATTCTTGACTCTACTTACATTTATAGTACTTCCAGTTTCTAGCTCAAACCCATGGTATCATTTTCAACTTGTCTATCTCCTTTGTCATATATATTCTATTTTTTGGTCCTATTTCCCCACCATTGCTTGAATTTGTCTTCCCCTTAATAACCAGTCACAACCCTGACTAGGATCATTATTACTTATTAGGCTACTGTCATGGCCTCCTGACCTTTTAGGCTCTTCTATTCTGAACAACCTAAAAAACCTGCCACTACAATACACGTTATAATAGCAAAAGAATAGAAAACAACCCAAATGTCTATCCATATGTTTATGCAGGTATGTGATTGCATTGAAAATAAAGGATAAATGAAAAACCTAATAATTATATATATATGTGTATATATGTATGTACATGTATATATGTGTACACATCTATTATACTTATGTGTATTTATATAAAGACAGAGGGCATACACATGCACACACACTCTCAGGAAGGAACAGGGATAAATGCTAGACGTTTCTGCATATACCATGTATTACAGATTTGTTATATTTTTATATAATAATTTTTTAAATCTCAATTTTAAATATCAAGAGCTAAATTAAATGAATAATTTGAAGTGTGTCATAGGCTGGAGGCACAACTCACATAAAGAAGTTCAAACTGGTTGTACATATCTGGTAGAATACGTCCGGAGGACAAAAACAATTTTAAATTGTTTTCAGCAATCAGGGGCACCTGGGTGGCTCAGTTGGTTAAGCGTCCAGCTTTGGCTCAGGTCATGATCTTGCAGTTCGTGGGTTCAAGCCCTGCATGGAGCTCTGTGCTGACAGCTCAGAGCCTGGAGCCTGCTTCATATTCTGTGTCTCCCTCTTTCTCCGACCCTCCCCTGCTTGTGCTCTCTCAAAAATAAATAACATCAAAAAAATTTGTTTTCAGCAATCATTCTATTGATGGTAGTGATGGTATTGTTATTCTGAGACTACTATGTATGAGTTGTAGAAAAAAGTGAATAAGAAGTTATATTGCTATCAGTAGGAATCAGGATTTTGGTGTGAGAGGAAGGAGATACAAATGTAAGATTTAAGAGGTTGATTAAAAAAACTCTGTGGACCTGAATTTGAAATAAAATAATCAATAGGAACGAATAAACATATTATTTTACCTTAATGTACATATTTCTAAGGTATTTTTCTCTGAAAAGACCTTGAGGGATAAAAACCTCAGTATTAATAGGTACCCTTAGCATCCAGATTATAATTTCTAACCACTTTCTACTAAAAGGAAATAGAGCTCTTTAAGAGAGAAATGGCCATTTCCAAGTATGGGGCAACAAATGCACAAGATGGGGCAAGAACATTCTGTTCTAACAGAAGCTCACAAAGACTATTGGGATCATGATCAGAAGACAAAGGCACAAACATGACAAGGTTCTCACATGAGACAAGGACACTGCTCATTACTTCTGTTCACATTGTACTAGGAAATTACAACCAGTACAAAAAAGCAAGAAAAAGACATTTGAAGTTAAAGACTGGGACAGAAGAAATACATCTGTCATTATTCACATATGACACAACTGTGTATGAAGAAAATCCAAAAGCTCTAAACAATTAGAATTAATTTAGCAAGGGTACTGGATAGAAGGCCAACATAAAAAAAAAAAAAAAAAAAAACTAGTTTTATGTCTATATATCAGCAACAAATAGAAAATAAAATATACAAAATGATATTACTTAAAAGAGCATTAGAAATATCAATTAGAAGAAAACCACTGAGAGGTTTAGAATAGGCTTATTTTTAAGAAATTCTTTTAAACACTTTTATTTATTTTTGAGAGACAGAGAGAGAGAGAGAGAGACAGAGAGAGACAGAGAGAGAGACACGCAAAGCGTGAACGGGGGAGGGGCAGAGAGAGAGGGAGGCACAGCATCCGAAGCAGGCTCCAGGCTCTGAGCAGTCAGTACAGAGCCCAATGCGGGGCTCAAACCCATAAACCATGAGATCATGACCTGAGCTGAAGTCGGATGCTCAACTGACTGAGCCTCCCAGGTACCCCTAGAATAGGCTTCTACTAACGCAAGAGAATAATATCAATATGAATTTTAAGGACTGAAACCCAAATATGTAAATTCATAATGATAATGAAAAAAATTCTCATTGGTGAACTTTAAAAAATGACAGGGAACCTGCTATTTGAAAAACATAAAGACAGAAATAATCCAGGCTTTTTTATCAAGTACACCACAGGTAATCAGACCATTTATAAGCAAACATTTAATAACATTCCAGCTAATGAGAGAATGTGATTATCAAACTCTGCAACCCCTAACAAAATAAGGCAATGATCACTGACTGCTAATATCACAAAAATAAAAGAACCCAGACATTGTGTCGTGTGATGAAGTACTACTTCATATGTACTACTTCGTAAGTACTACTTATGTAGTGGTGTTGCTAAAACAAAAAAACAAACAAAACAAAACAAAAAAGACAAACCTCTATTTGAAAGCCTCTAGATTTAACCATTGATTTCAGTAAATAAATAAGACAGAGGAACACATTAAATAACATCGTGGAGATGTAAGTAGCAAAAATGAGATTATGGCAAACTCCACTAAAAACAGTTTCTTCAAGGACTAAATTAAAAGAAAAAAAAGTGAGAGAAAATCTATAGATTGACATTTAACACACAAATTCCAATATAATGTAATTTTGATCTTGATTCCAACAATCTATAACACTTAGGAGATATTTAGAGAACTACTACTAATTTTTAAGGTGTTGCTAAATGGATTGTGGTTATACACATATGTGTGTATTAAAGAGTTCTCATATTTCCACAGATGTGCATGAAAGTATTTTCAGATGAGAGAGAGAAACCAAGAAACAGCCTCTTACTAGAGAACAAACTGATGGTTATGGGTGGGGGGAGAAGGGAGTGGTTAAATAGATGATAAGGATTAAGGAATGCACTTGCTGTGATGAGCGCCAGGTGATATATGGAAGTGATGAATTCACTATGTTGTACACCTGAAACTATATTACACTGTATGTAATATATTACACTGTATGTTAACTGTAATTTAAAACTTAAAAAAAAAAGAAATAATATGTCTGGTATTTGTTCTAACATAATCCAGCTTGGGGAAGTATATATGAAAGAAGATTGCTATGTTTTAATAATTATTGAAGCTGGGTGATGGGTACATGGGAGTCACTTACTATTCTATTTTCGTATGTTTAGAAATTTCCATAGTAAGTGAACATAAAAATGTTGTGGATGGTGTCTTAATGTATGTCACTTCCCTACACAAAACCCTTCAAGGGTTCCCTTCTGTCTACCCAAATCAGAACATCTGCTAGACTCAGCCCTCAACTTTCCATCCAGTGTTCTATTCTCTAGGCGCAAACACTGTAACATTTCCCATCTAATCTTTGTTTTATTATTTCCAACTGGAATATATTCTCTCTTCCATTTCAGCCTTCTCACTTTTATCTATCCTTTAATGTTTATCTCAGATAACAGAACCTTAGAGCTATAAGAGGACTTAGATGCAACTAGTTTAGTAGTTTTTGAAGAATTTTTAAAATTGAAGTTTATAAGTTTGGATTTAGAAGTCTGATTTTCTTCAAGCAAAGTATCTTATATAATCATAACACAGAGTACATAAAAGAGGCAATAAGCATTGCTGCTTTTGATGTAGGGCAGTTTAGAGTCTTTTCGATCAAGCTTCTATCTCTGAACAAAGAATGACAATTACTGGTATCAACTGCAATCTTGAAAAGATATTTTTAGAATAGATAAAACAAATTTAAAAAAACCATTATCAACCTCATCAGAGATTATAAAGATCCAAGCTAGGAGGAAAAGAGTGTGAGAACCAATAATGTTTAATTCATCTGTGACTGAAACTAAGAAATAGGTTGAACTATAGAACAAACTCACAATTTCACTAACGACAGATATCCTAACTCAGGTGGTAACTAAACTTTTCCTTTTGATCCAATCATATTATAAACAAATATAAATGTAAAGCTAAATAATCTTTGGTTGATTATCAGAAATCCCTACTTATCTAAATTACAAAGTATTAAATCACATTTGGATGGAATTACAGAATGCTGGAAAATGGGCACTCTTTAAAGTATTTATGATGATACTATTAATCAGAATAACTAACTTATGAAACTATTCTCTAACATGCTTAACATTTTCTGCATGTATATGTGCAGTTTACATTCATAAACTTCTTTGATGTGAGGAATGATAGTTACTGATTTTTACTATTACACAAGCATGGTGATTAGCAAATATTAGGCACTCAAATGTTTGTTGAATTAATCAACAAATGAGCAAGGACTATTATTTGTATTCCTGTATTCTAATTTTTAATTGAAAAAGAAACAACAGGAGTGAAATACCAGGTCACAATGTTGAATATATTTGCTACATGGATAACTTTAAAACAAAAACTTAAAAGAAATAGAATTTTCTTTTAAACTATGAAAAGGGTAATGGCCTTATAATGCCTGTGAAAATAAATACAAAATGGCTACATAATTAATCAGGTAGTAATTTTTCCAAAATTAAAAAAAAAGTTAAGAACCCCAATGCTTTCATGTAAATTATTATTTTCAAGCAATCTCTGGACATTGCTTTTGCAAAGACTCTGGTTTTGAAAGCTGAAATCCACCAAAAATTTTTAAATATTTTTACTAGTCAAAGACACCAAAAAATAAAAGATTTTTAATATGACAATGGATTGCCTAAATCACATACTAAATTGCTCTATACAGGGAGATTTCACAATCCAGGAGCCATAGCCATGTTGCTGCAAGTAGGATTTCAACAGAGTTTTAGCTTCTTGATAGGATCCAGACATACACTATAGAAAGAAAAAAAATTGAATTATAGGATATAGGCAGAATTTGGCTTATGAAAAGTAGCCCTAATCTTGTTTCTTTGACATTTTAAAAACTACTGAAAATGTTTTTGCATTCCTATTTTTCTCGTTATTTTTGAAACTAAACATTTTCCTTTCCAACACTCCTTAAAGACATCTTTTAAACATTTTTATTAAAATAATCATACTCATTACAGAAAACTTGAAAAGTAGAGAAAATATTAAAAAGAAAATAAAAACCACCTGTATTCCCCAAACTATAGATAACCACCATTATTATTTTGGTTTATTTCCTTTAACTTTTTATAAATGAACATATTGATGAACTTTTAAAAAAGCTTTACTGAAGTATAATTTACATACCATAAATGGAGTCACTGCAAGTATACAGTTATGATGATTTTTTGTAAATTTATACAGGCATGCAACCATCTTATAGTCCAGTGGTAAAACAATCCCATCATCTGCGAAAAGTTCCACTGTGCTCATTTGCAGTCAATCTGTATTCCCAGCGCCAGCCAACCATGAATCTATCTAGTTTGTATTTAAAGTTTTGGTTTTTCTAGAAATTTCATAAAACTTAATTAACACAATATGAACTCTTTTGTGTCACGCTTCTTTCAGTTACCATGTTTTCAGATTAATTCATGTTGTTTCATGTATTTACAGTTGGTTCTGTTTTATTGCTGATTAGGATTCCATAATATGGGTTTATCATATTGTATATGCATTCACAAGCTGATAAACATTTGAATGTTTCCAGTTTTTGCCTATCATGAATAATGCTGCTGTAAACATTTATGTACAAGTCTTATGTGGGTGTAAGTTTTTGTTTCTCCTGGACAGATACTAGTGGAAGTGCTGGATCACATGGTTAACTGTAAGTCTACCTTTGCAACAAACAGTCAAAATGTTTTCCAGTGTGACTGTACTATTTTACATTCTCATTGGCAGTGTAAGAGGTCTCTAGTTTCTCTGCAACAATACCTAGTATTTATTTTGTATTTTAGTGGATGTGCTACAGTATCAAACTGTGGTCTAATTTTGCATCTCCCTAAAGAAAAGTGAAGCTGAGCATCTTTTATCTGTGTACTAGGCTATATTCTTTGCTATATATGCACTGGGTTGGAATGCCAGGGTGGCTCAGTCAGTTGGGCATCTGATTCTTGATTTCAGCTAGGTCATGATCCCAGGGTTGTGGGATCAAGCCCCATGTTGGGCTCTGCACTGGGCATGGAGCCTGCATAAGAGTCTCCCTCCTGGGGCGCTTGGGTGGCTCAGGTGGTTGAGCATCCACTTTTGGCTCAGGTCGCCATCTCACAGTTTAGGTTTGTGAGCTTGAGCCCAGCATTATGCTGCTGTCAGCATGAGCCCCCTTCAGATCCTCTGTACCCCTTTCTTTCTGCCCCTCCCCTGCTTGCATGCAGTCTCTTTCAATAATAAACATTAAAAAAAAAAAAAAAAAAAAGGATCTCCCTTTCTCTCCCCCGTTCTGCCACTCTCCTCTGCTTGGTCTCTAAAAAATACCCCCCAAAATTAAAAAAAAAACAAAACAAAACTGGGTTGTTTGCCCTGTTAATACTAAGTTGTAAAGAGTTCATTGTGTATCACAGATCCAAGACCTTTCATCAGATGTATGATTTGCCAGTATTTTCTTTCACTGTATGGCTTGTATTTTCATTTTCTTAATGATGACTTTTGAAAAGCAAGTTTTTAATTCTGGAGCCCCAGAATTATGTCTTCTTTAATTACTCTCAGCAACATCATCATTCTCAGTGTACAGATCTTGCACTTACTTTGTTAAATTCACTGCTAAGTATATTTTGTATTATTTTAGATGAAACAGTTTTCCTAATTTTTTTCTAATTTTTTTTAACATTTATTTATTTTTGAGAGACCAAGAGAGACAGAGTGTGAGCAGGGGAGGGAGACACAGAATCCAAAGCAGGCGTTAGATGCTGAGCTGTCAGCACAGAGCCCAATGTGGGGCGCAAACTCATGAACCGTGAGATCATGACCTGAGCCAAAGTTGGACGGACGCTTAACCACGCAGGCGCCCCAACAGTTCTCCCAATTTTAATTTTAGAGTGTTCATTCCTAGTACAAAAATACACAGCTTATTTTTCTACACTGTCCTTATACTGTGTACTAAATTTACACATCATATAATTGTTTGTTTTGGTAGATTCCACAGGATATTTTACATACAAGATTATATCATTTACAAGTAAGAACAGTTTTTCTTCTCCCTTCCAGTCTCGATGGGTTTTACTTCTTTTTCTTGACTTGCTGCACTTGCTAGGACCTACAGAATAATGTGGAACAGAAATGATGACAGCAGACATTCTTGTTTTCTTCCATAATCTTGGGAAGGTAGGGAGAAAAGTATTCACCACTAAGCATGATGTCAATGGTAGGTTTTTAATTTGAGGAAGTTTACTTCTATTTCTTAGTGTTTCTATCATGAACATCAGTTGTTCATTTTGTCAAATACATATTGTACATCTTTTGAGGTAATTATGTGGGTTTTAAACATGAATCTATTACATCAAATAATTTTCTGATACTAAATCAACCTTGCATTCCTGGAATAAACCTCCTTTGTGATTGTGTATAATCCTTTTTATGGGTTGCTGGATTTAGTCTGCCAATATCTTAATTCTGCATTTATGTTCCTAAGAGATACTGGTTTGTAGTCTTCATTTTTTGTGATGTTTTTATCCAGTTTCAGTATCAGGGTTATAGTGACCTCATAAAAGGAGTTGGCGAGTGTTCTCTCCTCCATTTCATGAAAGAGTTTTTGTAGGATTTGTATTTTTCTTTCTTTTTTCTTTTTTTGCATATGTTTGATAGAATTCACTCTGCTATTCTTTAGGGAAAAAAATTTTTTTTTAGTTTTTATCTTAATTCCAATTAATATACAGTGTTTTATATTAGTTTCAGGTGTACGATATAGCAATTCAACAATTCCATACATCACCAAGTGCTCATGGAGACAGGTGCACTCCCTAATCCCCACCACCTATTTAACCATCCCTCACTCCAACTCCTTTGGTGACAATCAGTTTGTTCTCTATAAGAGTCTATTTCTTGGTTTGTCTCTCTTCTTAGGAAAACAATTTTAATAACTCAACTTCTTTAGTTCAATTTGGATATTCTCTTTAGTCAAGTTTTATAGTTTTTGTCTTTCTAGGAATGTGTTCATCTAATCTGTCTAATTTTTTGACAAAAGTTTGTTCATGATATTCCCTTACAATTATTTTAGCTCTTTGTGGTCTATAGTGATGACCTTTCTTTCATTACAAATTTTGATCACTTGTGTTCTCTCTTATTAGTTACTGTAAAGGATTATCAATGTCAATTTTTTTCAATGTACCAACATTTGATTTCAGAGTTTTTCTGTTTTTTTGTTTTCTATTTCTCTGATTTCCATACTATATTATTTCCTCCCTCCTACTTTTAATTTGCTCTTCTTCTAATTTCTCAAGGTGGAAGCTCAAATAACATTTTTTTTTTACAATTCTCTTCCTTTCTAATGTAAGTGTTTAAACTATAAATTTCTAACCACTTCTTTGATTTATATTCCATACATTTTATTATGTTGTATTTTCATCCAGTTCAAGATATTTAACTTTCCTTATAATTTCTTTGACTCCTGGATTATTCAGAAGTTGTTATAATTCTCAAATGTATACTTCTAAGATTTCATTCCATTGTTGATCTCTAATTTAATTCCAAAGTGGTAAGAACATACTTTGCATGATTTTAATCCTTTTAAACTTATTGAGACTTGCTTTGTTGCCTATACTAGATAATGTCCCATGTGTACTTAAAAAGAACATATATTCTACCATTGTGTAGAGTGTTTTGTATGGGACAGTTTGGTTGGCACTCTTATTTAAGCCTTCTACATAGTCTTATTTTTGTCTAGTTGTTCTATCAACTGCTAAAGCAGTAATATTAAAATCTCCTACTATAATTGTAGAATTATCTATTTCACCTTTCAATACTGTCAGCTTTTGCTTATATGTTTTGGAGTTCTGTTGTTACTAACACATACAATTGTTATATAATTATAAATGCCATAGCTTTTATTTTTGAAGAATTATTTTGCTGTAATTCTATAGAATTCTTGGTTGCTAGGTTTTTCTTTCAGCACTTTTCACTGCATTTCACTGCATTCTGGTCTCCATTATTTCTTTTCTAACAGCTTTAAGATGTAATTCATGTATCATAAAACTCACTCTTTTAAAGTGTATGTTTCAATGACTTTCAGTACATTCACGAAGTTGTACAACCATTACCACAGATTCCAGAGATTTTTCATCACTCTAAAGAGGAATCCTATACCCATTAGTAGTCAATCCTTATTCTCTCCTCCCCACCCACTAATCCACTGTCTCTATGAATTTGACTATTTTCATATAAATGGAATCATATTATCTGTGGCCTTTGTGTCTGGCTTCTTTCATTTAATATCATGTTTTCAAGATTGATCCATGTTGCTTATGGATTATTAAAGAGATATGCCACATTTTGTTTATCCATTCATCAGCTGATGAACATTTGGGTTGTTTCCACCTTTTGTACATTATGAACACTGCTGCTATGAACATTCATATACACGTTTTTCTGTGAATATATGTTTTCAATTCTCTTACGCATATATCTAGGTGGGGAATTCCTGGGCTACATGCTAACTCTGTATTTAACTTTTTGAGGAACTGTTAAATTATTTCCCAAAGGAGCTGCATTTTACATTCCTACCAGCAATGTGTGATGATTCCAATTTCTTCACATCCTTGCCAACACTTGCTAATTAGTGTCTTTTTTACTATAGATATATCCTAGTATATGTAAAGCAGCAAACCACCGTGGTTTTCATTTACATTTACCTAATGATTAATGATGCTGAACATCTTTTCATATTCTTATTGGCCATTTGTTTATCTTCTTTATAGAAATGTCTATAAAAATTGGTCATTTTATAGAGGAGTCATCTATTATTGAGTCACAAGGCTTCTTTGTATATTGTAGACACAAGTCCCTTATCAGGTATATAATTCACAAATATTTTCTGCTAGTATGTAGCTTGCCCTTTCATTTTCTTAATAATTCTTGAAATGCAAAAGTTGTTATTATAATAAAGTCTAAAATACAAATTTTTTCTCTTATGGATATTTTTGGTAGATCTAAGAAACCTTTCTCTAACTTAAGAATACACATATTTTCTTCTATGTTTTCTCCTAAGAGTTTTGTAGTTTTAACTCTTACATAGATCATCCATTTTGAGTTAATTTTTGTATATAGTGTGAGGTAGAGGTCCAAGTTCATTCTTTTCCATGTAGATTTCAAGTTGTCCCAAGACTATTTGCCAAAAAGACGATTTTTTTCCCACTGAATTATCTTAGTGCTCTTGTTAAAAATCAACTGACCATAAATGCCAGGATTTATTTCTCAACTATCAATTATATCCTATTGATCTATATGTTTATCCTTATGCCAGTATTACAGTGTCTTGATTACTGTGACTTTCTGGTAAGCTTTGAAATCAGGAAGTGTGAACTGTCAAACTCTATTCTTATTCAAGACTGTTCTGGTTATTTTAGGTTGGCCTCCATTGTTGCTAATGAGGAATCAGCCTTTAGATGTACTGCTCTTTGGTTGGCAACTTTTTTCTTTTGCGGTTTTCAAGATTTTCTCTGTCTTCGTCTTAAGCAGTCTGAATATGACGTCTAGATATGAATCTTTTTTAAAATTTTATTTTTAAAATTCCAATTACAGTGTTATATTAGTTTCAGGTGTGCAATATAGTGATTCAACAATTCTATACATTACTCAGTGTTCATCATTAGATAAATCTTAATCCCCTTACTTTTTCGACCCATCCCCACCCACCTTTTCTCTGGCAACCATTGGTTTGTTCTCTATATTTAAGAGTCTGTCTTTTTATTTTGTTCATTTGTCTTGCTTCATAAATTCCACATATGAGTGAAATCATATGATATTTGTCTTTCTCTGACTTATGGTTGGATTTAGAGGGCATGGATCTTTTAAAATAGTTTTTCCTTTCTTGGGAGTCTGCTGAGTTTCCTGGATCTGTTAAAGTTTTTCATCCAGTTTGGGGATTTTTTCAGTAATTATTTCTTCAAACATTTTTCCCAGCCCTTTTTATTTCTTTCCCTCTGAGATTCCTAATACACATATGTTGGTGAGCTTAATATTTTTCCACAGATCTCTGATGTTGTTTTTCATTCTTCCATTTGTTTTCATTCTTTCAAAAAAACTTTCTATTATCTTCAAAGTTTATTGATTTTTATCTGTCATCTCAAATGTACTGTTGAGCCTATCTAAATAATTTTTCATTTATTACATATTATTTCAATTCTGGAATTTTTATTTGTTGTTTTATCATTTCTATTTCTCCACTGAGATTGACTATTTATTAATACACTTATATTTTCCATTAATTCTCCAAACATATTTATAATAGCTACTTTGAACTTTGCTATACTCAACATTTGCTAAACTCAACAAAATCAGTTTCTATGGACTGTTATTTTTTCCTGAGTATAGGTTTCACTTTTGTGTTTTTTTTACATATCCCAGAACTTTTGGCTTAAACTTAAACTTTTTAAATAATATATTGTAGCAAATCTGGATATAGTTTTAGTTTTTCTAAAGTTTTTTTTTTAATTTACCTTGCTTAAATTGTGACATCTGTTTGCTCCATGGTGTGCAACTGCTGCTATCTCTCCCAAGTTTTTTTATTCTTATATTTGTGTTTTAGCCTGGCTTCTGAATGCTTACCCTCTATCTACATAACTTAATGATAAACAAATGATTTCAGTTGATACTGCTCAAACACCTTAAACCTACAAGGCATCTACATTCTTCTGATCAATTTGTGTGTGTGTGTGTGTGTGTGTGTGTGAGAGAGAGAGAGAGAGAGAGAGAGAGATTATGTCCACAGTTCCCCCCACCTTATCCATGGTTTTGCTTTCCCTGGTTTCAGTTACCCGTAGTTAACCGCATTCCGGAAGCAGATGATCCTCCTTCTGAGGTATCAGGAGGTCAGTAGTAGCCTTCATGCTATGTCACAATGCCTACATCATTCACCTTACTTCATTTCATCACATAAGCATTTTATCATTTCACAAGAAAAAGAAAGGTGAGTACAGCACAATAAAATATTTTGAGAAAGAGACCACACAACCTTTATTACAGTATATTATAATTGTTCTATTTAATATTATTGTTGTTAATCTCTTATTGTGCCTAATTTATAAAACACTTTGTCACAGGTATGTATGTATAAGAAAACAACAGTATATATAGGGTTCAGTACTATCTGCCGTTTTAGGCGTCCACTGGAGTTACTGGAAGTATCCCCCATGCATAAGGAGGGACTACTGAATTTAATGCCATAGCCAGTTCTCTTTTACACTTTCACTCTTTACTGGGTTCTCTGGGATCTTCCCTGCACAAGTGTAGTTTCTCATTCAGCCAAGGATATATGGAGAATTTATCTCAGCTCTTCTATGACTCTTTCATTTCCAAAGCCTACCTATTAAGTTACTAGTTGGTGCATCACTTGCCCCAAACAGGACTGCAATCTTGGGCCAGAAAAATTGTTGATTTTTCTCATCTGTTTGTTACTAGGTTTGTCACTTTTAGCTGAAAAAGCCTCAAATTTTCACCCCCTGCACCAAATCAAGTCCACTCTTAAGTAGCAAATCTACTACTTCCAGTGGCATCCTCCCTATAGTAAAAACTACGGGTTTTGCCATTCAAGCTAGCAGAGGGGAGGGAAAAAGAAGAGGAACAGCTCTGGGTGAAGGCACCACAAACTCCTGTTATTCTTATCCAAAGTTCTAGCAGTTTTTCAAGAATATACACTTTCTGCTGTTTTTCTGTCTTCAATTCCCAGAGTTGTGAAAGGTGGTTTTTTGAGAATTTTGTCCCGTTTCATACTTTCTTTTATAAAAATGATCTGCAATTTCTTCTTGCCACCAAACCCAAAAATTGTGTAGATAAGACTTTATACTTAAAAATGTGTATACATACCCACAAATCTGTAGTTATTATAATTTGTTTCACAGGTGGGGATTTATAGTGTGAGCATTAAGATATTGGTGAAATTAAGGGACTTTCATACAATACTAGATTATTAACTGAATTAGGCCATCAGAAACAATCTGTATTTAATAACTTGATGTTATTAAACTTAATGTGATGGGTATGTCATATTATGATAACATGGTTCATGTCAGACTATTCCGAATGAAAAAAGCAGATTCAAAAACATCCAGTATGAACTTAATATTTTAAAATTTATGTAAATATATATATATATACACACACACACACATATATATATATATATGCATGACACAGGTGACAAAAACTGAAATAATGTGCTTATAACATGCAATAGCTCTTAATCTTATAAAAGATTAAGAACATTATAATTTGACAAGTAGGAATGATTACAAGTAGTATTTTTCCTTTGTATTTAAAAAAATTGGCAAATTCTCTATACGTTACATTTGTAATACTAAAAACAGAATATTTTTAAAGAGAGAAAAAGGCTCTGTGAATCACCAACCTAATCAGGTCCAAGTCACATGCTGAAATTAAAGCTATTTCACAACTTTGAAATAGGAAAATTAATTTATATGGGTATTTTAATGTATTATTTTAAAATACGTAACCTCTAAAGTTAACACAGTTAACACCTACAGAAAAAAATTCATTACCATTTTGTTTCTCTGGATATGAAAGCAGGTTTTGACTGATATCATCAAAGTATGTACCTACCAACTAAGGTCACTACTTTAACTGGCAACACTCATTTACACATCCAATTTCTGGCATAGTCATTTAAAAATGAATTTTACCAGTACATGGCAATACTTTATAGTCAGGTACTATTCAACCAACTTCTGCTGTGTATCATCATCAAATTACATTTTTGTTGTCTTAAATTTGATTTCTATAATCATTTTCATTCCTTGAAGGACTTACCTTTGCTGCATGGTATGTACTAGCTTCAAGTAAATCTTCTTTTTTAGCTTCTTTGGCAAGCAGGTTAAATCGACTTAACATTGCAGCCTTACAAAGCCGACTTGCCATTGACACACCACTTTTAAATGGGGAACTAAAGTAGGAAGGAATGAAACATTCATCATTATTCAAGGATATATGTTGACACTGTAGAGAGTAAAATCAACACAGAATCTACAAATATTTTTCTCAGTTATGTACAATGCAGTTTACATGAAAATTGTTCTAAATACTTAATTATTTTCTGAAGCTTATTTCTTTTATTAAATTGCAGTTTTAGTCACTATAGTGTTGCATTAAAAATTAAAGAAGATGGACATTGGAGCATTTTATTGTTTGAAGCAAAATTAATCTATTTTGATCCAAATTAAAACAACGGTTTTACCAGAATTGACTGGAAAAAAGCAGAGAAATATTTTCTGGAACTGATGAAAATGTCCTGCACTTTGGAGTGATGGTTACACAGGTATATACATATATCAAAAATCATGAAACTGTGCAGTGCATTTCACTGTATGTAAATTTAACTCACTAAAAAGTAAAATATCTACACCCCTTCTCATGACCTCCCATATTTGCATACGTGCATGTAGATATATTTTTTGTTTCTAATAAAAGCGGGTCCACAGACTATGAAAGTTTTTGCTATTGTAACTCTCTCTTCGTTGTATCTTCTCACATTAGCTGTTCTTGTGATTACAAAAATTGCCCAAATCCTTTCTTCCTCCCTGTGTTCATGCTCTTTATAATGTGACTTTTCAAATTCTCCTCTCAATAACTGTGGTTAATTTCTCCTCCCCTTGAATTGGCCTAGCTTTGTGACTTATTTTGAACAGAATAGATGATGTGTCAGTTCTGAGCCTGGGCCTCATAGGTTTGTGTTCTCATTCTCTAGGGAATCCTCTGCCAAATGAGCCAGCTGGGACTAATCTACAAGAGGTTGAGATAACATATGGACCAGATTCCCGTCATCCCTCTAAGATCAGCCAAATTGACTTTCAATTGACCTAGAGCTAACTCCAGACGAATGAGGGAGTCTAACCAAATCCAGCTCAGGTGACCTAAAAACTTGTGAGCAGTAATAACTGGTTATTTTAAGTTTTGAGGTAGTTTTAACCACGTTTTGAGGTAGTTTATATACAGCAGTAGTTAACGTACCCTCTGGTGTATGAAATCTGTTGTGTGATATCTTTATTAATATTTTCACCAAGATAACCTTTTGTTGTAGTTTTTTCCAATGATTCTTCAGCTTTTCAGGTATAAATGATACCATATGCAAATAAAGGTAATTTTACCTCCTTCTTTTCAATATTTTATAGCCTCTCACTTCTTTCTCTTGTCCAAATGCTTTCAGTAAAAGATTAAATAGCAGTAACAGTAAACAATAATGTCTTGTTCTGGATGTTAGTGGAAATGCTTCTGAGATTTCCTCATCAATCATGATGATACTTCTAATAAAGACACATTTTATCTTTAACAAAAGTATCAAAATATTCCTTTTTTATTATCTTTATCTAGATAGTTGAATATCTGTATTATGTGCCTTCTTAGAATTTATAGAGAGGAATATTTGGGGTATTTCCCTAGATCAATTATTACGACAAATTATTTTAATAAGAATTTCTAATGTGGTATTATTTCTATTATGTTAGTACTATCCTCAAATTCCTAGAAAAAATACCAATTGGTATTGCTGTATAAAGTATATATATATATTTTTACTATACTACTACATTCTGCTTCCTAATATTTTATACATAAATCTTGCTCATATAAAAAAGAAAGTTTAGCCTGTAACTTTTGTGAGGGGAGGGCATCAATCTTCTATCCTATTTAAGTACAGTGGTATACCTGCTTCATAAAAGGATTTTGAAGTTTTCTATCTTTAGATAGCACTGGAAATGTCTACTATTTAAGATTTAAAAAATTCCTCTGAACCACTGCAGAATGGTGCCTTCTTTGAGAACAGTTAGGGCATCTTCTTGATAACTTTTATTACGAAAACAGTGTTTAGATTTTTCCCTCTTCTGTACCAGTTATAGAAATAATTTTTTCCTAGAAATGTATGCATTTCACAAGATTTTCAAATATATTTACATGGTTGACCAAAGAAGTTTTTTAGGATTCTTTCAATCTTCTATTTTTGTTAATTACTCCCTTTTTGTTAAATGAGATTAATAAGTGACATTTACCAGAATCAGCTTTTTATGATTACTTACAACTTGTTTGTGCTCTAGCTCTTTAATTTACATTTCTTTTATTGATTTTTTTCATTCTGCTTGATTTCCATTATTTGTTGATATAAGCATTTAAAGTACTGATTTTCTATTCAGCTTTGCTTTAGCTATATCCTACAAGTTCTTACATGAAATGCTTTCAATATCCTTGTATTCTAAATATTCTGAAGTTTCATTTTACATTTCCTCTTTGAGCCAAAAGTTAAGAGTATTTTTCCCAATAAATTTCTAGTATCCTGATTTTAGTATTTATAGATTTACTATATTACAAATGCTATCTACACATTGCTTCTTTTAGAATTTGAAATTTTCTTTGTGGCCTAACATAGGATGAATTTTTTTCAATATTCTACAAGTTCTTGAAAAGTAGGTATATTTTACATTTTTATGGTGCAAAGTTTCATAAGTTAAGCAAATCTATCTTTTTGTTATTAAAAACCACTATATCCTTGCTTATTGTCTATTTGCTAATGAAAGAGGTCAATTATGGTCTCAACTAGTGGTGGATCTTAATTTTTCCTCCTTTTCTGTAACTTCTGCTATATGAACCTTGATACTATGTTATTTGTTGCATAGGTATCCATTAACTGTTTTTGTCTTCCTTGTAAATTATACCTTTCAATGATAAAGTATCCTTTGCCTTACGTAATGCTTTGAGGTTGAACTATACTTTGTCTAATATTTAGATCACATCTGCTCTCTCCATTTGTAATCACCTGGCAAGGATTTAGCTACAATAAAAGAATTAGGCTCATTTTATATTTATTGATTTTAGTCATGTTGCATTATTTTCTGTTTTCAGTAAAAGATTTTTAAATGTCTTTTATCAAAGATTTGTTTTGTTTTTATGTGTATAGTTTGTTCATAATTAACAGTGATATTACTTTTTGATGATGCAAAGCAATAGTTTAATTCACATTAGCTGAAGTAATCAACAGAATGCTTGACTGAGTTCATACCAAGAAATATTTGTATGTGGTCTTGATTTAAATCCATCTTTCACAAAGAAAGCAAGATTAAGCATTTAAACTTTTAACATTATTCATTACTTCAGTATAAACCTATGGTCACACGAAAAGAAGGGTTTTAGCTTTGCTTGACAATCAGCGGCAGGGATGTTACAAAGAAATGTCTAAAGGCATAGTGTCTAAAGACAAGGGCTTTGGAAATACAATGTCCAGATCAGAATCCCAGCTGTGTCACTTACTATTTGGATGACTTTAAACAAGGTATTTAACCTACTTGACAGTTTACCTGTAAAAGAGCAACAATACAACCTAATCTACAGGGTTATTACAAGAAGGTAGTATAACATAGTATGTTAGTTCTCACATTTAAGTGTAAGTAAGTAATAGGCGCGCCTGAGTGGCTCAGTCGGTTCAGCATCCGACTTCAGTTCAGGTCATGATCTTGTGGTTCGTGAATTCAAGCCCCGTGTAGGGCTCTATGTGGACAAGCTCAGAGCCTGGAGCCTAGTTTGGATTCTGTGTCTCCCTCTCTCTCTCTGCTCTCCCTGGCTCATGCTCTGTCTCTCTCGCTCTCAAAAATAAAAAGTAAAAAAATAAAAAATTAAGTGTAAGTAGGTAATACTTGAAAACACATATTAAATATACAGATTCTTGAGCCTTAGATCCAGAAATTCAGCTTCAGTAAGAGAAAATGAATTTTTAATACAAACACATTATATGATTCCAGTGCTAATTAAAATCATGAAATGAGGTGTGCCTGGGTGGCTCAGTTGGTTAAGCATCTGACTTCAGCTTAGATCATGATCTCACAATTCATGAGTTTGAGCCTTGGGTTGGGCTCTATGCTAACAGCTCAGAGTCTGGAGCCTGCTTCGGATTCTGTGTCTCCCTCTCTCTCTCTGCCGCTCTCCCGCTCATGCTGTCTCTCAAAAATGAATAAATGTTTAAAAAAAATTTAAGTATTTAAAAAAATTTTTTTTTCAACATTTATTTATTTTTGGGACAGAGAGAGACAGAGCATGAACGGGGGAGGGGCAGAGAGAGAGAGGGAGACACAGAATCGGAAACAGGCTCCAGGCTCTGAGCCATCAGCCCAGAGCCCGACGCGGGGCTCGAACTCGCAGACCGCGAGATCATGACCTGGCTGAAGTTGGACGCTTAACCGACTGCGCCACCCAGGCGCCCCAAAATTTAAGTATTTAAAATCATGAAATGATACTTAGAAAAATATAGGTTCTGGAGACTGATTTTAAATGCTGGCTCCATTCAACTTACTATGTAATTTCAGTAAGTTATAGAACTTCTCCAGGTCTGTTTTCTCATCAGAAAAAAAAAAAATGTTTTTTTCTCCTTAAATTAGTATAGTCACACTCAATGATAACACACCATTATTGTTCATAATTTAAAATTTTTTACCTAAAAAAGTTACAATAATTTTAAAAACTGTATTAAAATGTATTATTTTGGGGCGCCTGGGTGGCGCAGTCGGTTAAGTGTCCGACTTCAGCCAGGTCACGATCTCGTGGTCCGTGAGTTCGACCCCGCGTCGGGCTCTGGGCTGATGGCTCAGAGCCTGGAGCCTGTTTCTGATTCTGTGTCTCCCTCTCTCTCTCTGCCCCTCCCCCGTTCATGCTCTGTTTCTCTGTCCCACAAATAAATAAACGTTGGAAAAAAAAAATAAATAAAATGTATTATTTTGCTTATATGTGCTTTTGGGAGGGGCTTTGTTTTTATTATAGCATAGACAGAGGGAGATTTACTGTGAAGCTTAACTTCTGGGCCCCTTACACTTGCACTTCTAAATACAGCTGATCCTTGAACAACACAGGTTTAAACTGTATGTACAGTTTTTCTTTTTATGTACAGATTTATGTACAGATGTTCTTTTCTAATAAATACAGCATTTTCTCTTACAATTTACTTTTTCTTTTTTTTCATTTTTATTTAAATTCCAGTTAGTTGACACAGTGTAATATTAGTTTTAGGTATACAATTTAGTGATTCATCACTTACATATAATACCCGGTACTCATCACAAGTGCCCTGCTTAATATGCGGTTTTAAAAAAAATTAGAAATGCTAACCTTTCAGTGATCTTTCCACTTAGGCCATCCACAATCTCCAAAGAAATGTCCCCCTGTGCCCAATTCAGACTCAGGGATTTATATTCCAAGTTTGTTTGAAGTGGATATGCAGAAGGTACTAAACTAACATGAGGTCTGTTGACCAAGTAAAACATTGGAAGTTTTGAAGTCAGTGCATCATCAACACGTTGCTTTATAGCAATTTCTAAACCTCTAGTATCACTGCAATTCCCATTACCTAAAAAGTAAAAACAAAACACTCAGAAGAAGTTCAATATTAAGACTATACACCAAAAAAAAAAAAAAAAAATGGAAAGAGTCTAAAGTCTATCTTTAATCTTGCTACTTTTCCTTTCCTACTTCTGTCTTAGCACCTGTTTCCATATTCTTTACCAGAATTAGGACAAGGTATCAAGGTCATGATTTCTATTCAAAAAAGAATCTACAGAAAATACAGAAAGTAAAAAAAATTGAAATTCCAGTGAAGAGCCAGAACTGACCCAGAAGAGAAAGAAAACAAAAAACAAGCAAGCAAGCAAAGAAAAAAATCCCAGTACTTTATACAGGTTTCTGCCAAAGACAATTGACTCGTCTTGATTTCTCAGATGACAGCATGAAACCAACACCTAATACATGAGATAAATGTGGCTGAGAAATAGTTGGTGAGAGTAAGTTACTTTTCTATATCTAAGGACCACAAATTACAATTATTCTAGTACTGTAATAGTTCAGTTTCACAACACAAAGTAATTTAAAGAATGGCCATTTCTGGTTAAAATTTTGACCAATATCAAAACTTTGGAGTTCTTGGTTAAAATAACTGTTGAAAGAGAGCTCAAAGAGATGCAATGTCATTAGTAAGGTATAAAAGAATGGGCTGAAAACTTAAAACAGAAGTTAAACAAGTCATTCCTATTTAAAAATTAAGAATTCTAAAGTAGATCTCTTTTCTCCTTAGAGGGTCGGAGGTTCTCACAAGAGAAATTTTATAAACTACTAGATAATACTTCAGAAAAAAGTTGTTTCCGTATCACTGAAATTGTTGAAATGGATGGCTACTGGTCTTACACCCATTATGACTACTTGGAAACTAGAAAATGATGTAAAGAGAGCATGAGTTGCTTTTGTTACCCGTTTTCTAAGCACTCCTTTGTGTGTGTGTGTGTGTGTGTGTGTGTGTGTGTGTGTGTGTGTTTCATTTTAATTCTGGTATAGTTAACATACAGTGTTAAATTAGTTACAGGTATTTAACATAGTGATTCAAAAATTCTGTGTATTACTTGGCACTCATCAAGATGTGTACTCTTAAAATCCCCATCACCTATTTCACTCACACTCCCTCCAATGTACCTTCTCTATAGTTAGGAGTCTGTTTTCTGGTTTGTCTTTTTTTTTTTTTCCTGCTTCTTTGTTTCTTAAATTCCACAGGAGTAAACTCATGATATTTGTCTTTCTAGGACTTATTTTGCTTAGCCTATACCCTCTAGATCTAACCCATGTTGCTGCAAATGGCAAGATTTCATTCTTTTTAATGACTGAATAATATTCCAATGTATGTATACACCATATCTTCTTTATTCATCTACTGATAGACACTGAGCACTCCTTTGAATATTACAAATTAAGATATACTGACAAATGAAGTCTAGGATAAAGATATGCTGGGCACACCAAAAAAAGATGCTTGGACATAAAATACTGGTAAGAAGGAAGGTCTGTGGTCTGTGGAATAGTCACTGTATCTATAGTGGACAGAAGACATGGATTCAAAAGAAAATGTTATATATTACATACTGTGCTACAAACTAAATGTATTCCCACAAAAGTAATATGCTGAAACCTAATTCCCAATGTGATGGTAGTTGGAGGTGGGCCTTTGTGAGGTGCCCTCATAAAAGAGGCTTTCACCCCTGCTACAGTATTAGGACACAGTAAGAAAACAGTCAACCATGAATCAGGAGACAGGCCCTCACCAGACAGTGAATCTGTCAGCACCATGATCCCAGAATTTCTAGCCTCCAGAAGTGTGAGAAATATATGTTTAGGTGCTTAAGACACCCAATCTGTGGTGGGTAGCCACAAACAGAGTAGTAGCCCAAACAGAATAAGATATACTGTAATAAGATAAGGATACTATTTGTGCCCAAGGTACCAAGACATATTTAGGAAAAAAAAAAAAAAAAAAACAAAGAACCCAACAACACTGCAATTCAGATTACACGTAAGATTCCTTAAATACCAAATTGTTTCAACTAGATGTTTTAATAGGGTGGTATAAAAGCAATAATTTAATAGAAAAAATCAAGGATATTGATACTAGAAATTTTACTTTTCCCCCTTATATATGTATGCTTTAACTATTAACTAAATCTGAGATGTGGTTTTGGTTCTATCTTGAAACTAAATCTTGTTCCTGGAAAAATACGGCTCTAAAATTATGTCATATAATAGGAAAAGTTTGATTTATTTAAAATCATCTAAAGTAACAACATAAAACTCGAAAGGTAAGTCAAAAAATAAATCTAATCAAATATTGAAGCAGACCTGAATTGACAGCTTTTTTTTTTAAATTTTTATTTATTTTTGGAGGAGAGAGGGAAGATGGCGGCACAGGAGGATGCTGGGCTCACCGTGCGTCCTGCTGATCACTTAGATTCCACCTACACATGCCTAAATAACCCAGAAAACCGCCAGAGGATTAGCAGAACGGAGTCTCTGGAGCGAAGTGCACATGAGAGGCCCAAGGAAGAGGGTAGGAAGGGCAGCGAGGCGGTGCACGCTCCATGGACTGGTGGGAGGGAGCCGGCGGAGGGGCGGCCTGCAGGCCAAGCAGAGCCCCCGAGTCTGGCTTGCAAAAGTGGAGGGGCCGGACGAGTGTGTTCCGACAGCAAGCGGGACTTAGCATCTAGGAGGTCATAAGTGAACAGCTCTGCTCAGAAAGCGGGAAGGCTGGAGGACAAAGGGAGGGAGAGTTGCTGAGCCCCCAGACGACAGAGCTCAGTTTGTTGGGGAACAAAGGCGTTCGCCAGCGCCATCTCCCCCGCCCATCCCCCAGCCAAAATCCCAAAGGGAACCAGTTCCTGCCAGGGAACTTGCTTGCTCTGCGCAAACACCCAACTCTGTGCTTCTGCGGAGCCAAACCTCCGACAGCGGATCTGACTCCCTCTCGCTGCCACAGGGCCCCTCCTGAAGTGGATCACCTAAGGAGAAGAGAGCTAAGCCTGCCCCTCCTGCCCCTGTGCACCTTGCCTACCCACCCCAGCTAATACGCCAGATCCCCAGCATCACAAGCCTGGCAGTGTGCAAGTAGCCCAGACGGGCCACCCCACCCCACAGTGAATCCCGCCCCTAGGAGAGGGGAAGAGAAGGCACACACCAGTCTGACTGTGGCCCCAGCGGTGGGCTGGGGGCACACATCAGGTCGGACAGCGGCCCCGCCCACCAACTCCAGTTATACACCACAGCACAGGGGAAGTGCCCTGCAGGTCCTCACCACGCCAGGGACTATCCAAAATGACCAAGCGGAAGAATTCCCCTCAGAAGAATCTCCAGGAAATAACAACAGCTAATGAACTGATCAAAAAGGATTTAAATAATATAACAGAAAGTGAATTTAGAATAATAGTCATAAAATTAATCGCTGGGCTGGAAAACAGTATAGAGGACAGCAGAGAATCTCTTGCTACAGAGATCAAGGGACTAAGGAACAGTCACGAGGAGCTGAAAAGTGCTTTAAATGAAATGCAAAACAAAATGGAAATGACGACAGCTCGGATTGAAGAGGCAGAGGAGAGAATAGGTGAACTAGAAGATAAAGTTATGGAAAAAGAGGAAGCTGAGAGAAAGAGAGATAAAAAAATCCAGGAGTATGAGGGGAAAATTAGAGAACTAAGTGATACACTAAAAAGAAATAATATACGCATAATTGGTATCCAGAGGAGGAAGAGAGAGGGAAAGGTGCTGAAGGGGTACTTGAAGAAATAATAGCTGAGAACTTCCCTGAAGTGGGGAAGGAAAAGGCATTGAAATCCAAGAGGCACAGAGAACTCCCTTTAGACGTAACTTGAATCGATCTTCTGCATGACATATCATAGTGAAACTGGCAAAATACAAGGATAAAGAGAAAATTATGAGCAGCAAGGGATAAATGTGCCCTCACATATAAAGGGAGACCTATAAGACTCGTGACTGATCTCTCTTTTGAAACTTGGCAGGCCAGAAAGAATTGGCACGAGATCTTCAGTGTGCTAAACAGAAAAAATATGCAGCCGAGAATCCTTTATCCAGCAAGTCTGTCATTTAGAATAGAAGGAGAGATAAAGGTCTTCCCAAACAAACAAAAACTGAAGGAATTTGTCACCACTAAACCAGTACTACAAGAGATCCTAAGGGGGACCCTGTGAGACAAAGTACCAGAGACATCACTACAACATAAAACATACAGACATCACAATGACTCTAAACCCGTATCTTTCTATAATAACACTGAATGTAAATGGATTAAATGCGCCAACCAAAAGACATAGGGTATCAGAATGGATAAAAAAACAAGACCCATCTATTTTCTGTCTACAAGAGACTCATTTTAGACCTGAGGACACCTTTAGATTGAGAGTGAGGGGATGGAGAACTATTTATCATGCTACTGGAAGCCAGAAGAAAGCTGGAGTAGCCATACTTATATCAGACAAACTAGACTTTAAATTAAAGGCTGTAACAAGAGATGAAGAAGGGCATTATATAATAGTGACAGGGTCTATCCATCAGGAAGAGCTAACAATTATAAATGTCTATGTGCCAAATACCAGAGCCCCCAAATATATAAAACAATTACTCATAAACATAAGCAACCTTATTGATAAGAATGTGGTCATTGCAGGGGACTTTAACACCCCACTTACAGAAATGGATAGATCATCTAGACACACGGTCAATAAAGAAACAAGGGCCCTGAATGAGACATTGGATCAGATGGACTTGACAGATCTATTTAGAACTCTGCATCCCAAAGCAACAGAATATACTTTCTTCTCGAGTGCACATGGAACATTCTCCAAGATAGATCATATACTGGGTCACAAAACAGCCCTTCATAAGTTTACAAGAATTGAAATTATACCATGCATACTTTCAGACCACAATGCTATGAAGCTTGAAATCAACCACATGAAAAAGTCTGGAAAACCTCCAAAAGCATGGAGGTTAAAGAACACCCTACTAACGAATGAGTGGGTCAACCAGGCAATTAGAGAAGAAATTAAAAAATATATGGAAACAAACAAAAATGAAAATACAACAATCCAAATGCTTTGGGACGCAGCGAAGGCAGTCCTGAGAGGAAAATACATTGCAATCCAAGCCTATCTCAAGAAACAAGAAAAATCCCAAATACAAAATCTAACAGCACACCTAAAGGAAATAGAAGCAGAACAGCAAAGAGAGCCTAAACTCAGCAGAAGAAGAGAAATAATAAAGATCAGAGCAGAAATAAACAATATAGAATCTAAAAAAACTGTAGAGCAGATTAACGAAACCAAGAGTTGGTTTTTTGAAAAAATAAACAAAATTGACAAACCTCTAGGCAGGTTTCTCAAAAAGAAAAGGGAGATGATGCAAATAGATAAAATCATGAAT
>NW_024412376.1:64287730-64330275 GCF_014898765.1 Herpailurus yagouaroundi
CTTTAGGTGTGCTGTTAGATTTTGTATTTGGGATTTTTCTTGTTTCTTGAGATAGGCCTGGATTGCAATGTATTTTCCTCTCAGGACTGCCTTCGCTGCATCCCAAAGCGTTTGGATTGTTGTATTTTCCTTTTCATTTGTTTCCTGATTGGATTTTAAATGACTCCAGAGGCACCTGTGTGGCTCAGTCGGTTAAGTGTCTAACTTTGGCTCAGGTCATGATCTCACAGTTCATGGGTTCGAGCCCCACATGGGGCTCTGTGCTGACAGCTTGAAGCCTGGAGCCTGCTTCAGATTCTGTCTCCCTCTCTCTCTGCCCCTTCCCCACTCATACTCTGTCCTCTTTCTCCTTCAAAATAAATATCAAAAAAATTTTTTTAAATAAATAAATAAATGACTCCATAATCTGGTAACATCTTATCAACCTAACAACATTTTGTATTACTCCTGTGTGTGTGCGTGCATGCACGTGTGTGCATATATACGTTATGTATATGTATATATGTATATCTCTTCCACACTAGTAATACATTTCTTTCATTGTTCCATAAAAATTTTTCTCACTGCTGCTTTCTTCCCTCATATCTTTCTCCAAAAGTGTCTTCTTTTCCTCTATTTAAATAAGCCTTATTAATCCTTAAAGTTTCAGCTTAAGTCCCACTTATTCCCAAAGATTTTAACTCTATCAGGTTTCTATTGTCTATGAATTTTTCATACATCTTTTGATCATAGAAAATAATTAACTTTTATCATCTTAGACTTTCCCAATAGTATATATATCTTCTCTCCCCATTTAAATTATAAAAACTCCTTAAGACCAGGAACCAAACCTCCAATTTGTTTTATATCATCTATAATCTCTTAACTGAAACAAATATAAAATTTAAATACTTTTAATGATCAACACAGAACATTAAAGGGTAAATAAAAGATAAAATGTAGTTGGAATCATCATAATATCCACAAGAATAACCAGAAGTTCATGATTTTCCATAGTAATCTTTTCTTACTTTAAAATGAAAATTTGGTCATTTATTATATAGAGTCTTTCTCTTTGTCATAATGGAAATTAGAATTCAGTCTGGTAGTGGTTCTAACAGAGTTCTTGTTTAAAATGTTAGGCATTTTACCATTCTGCAGTTCTCTATTAGTGTCTGGTCAGTATATTTTAACTTTGAGAGCCTTTGTGTTTAATGATATACACCCACTATGTATGTAAGCGATGAACCATGGGAAGCTACCCCAAAACTCAAGAGCACACTTTACACCCTATGTGTTAGCCAATTTGGCAATAAATTATATTTTAAAAAATGATACACACCCACTAGAAAAAGCCACTTCAAATCAATGCAATACCACTGTAAAAAGGGTCAAAGTTATTTAATTAAAATACTACTATATACATCTTAAAATTAGGATATATAATAGCTTTTCTACAAACCAACACATCCCATGTATTTGGACTTACCTCTTTCAATTATAAAAGCAGCCAATGAATTGCTACATTTCAGATATTCTGAATGATTATATATTAGTTGATTAAATGTTTCTTTAACAATTTGGGATATCTTTCCATGCTGAATATGTCTCCCTTCTGGAAAAAAAAATCAAATGGAGTATGAATTTGAAGAATACTGTGCTTTCTTGCAGAGGCCTCTATTATTCCAATTACAACCTTAACAATTGAGTCTGTAACTTATAGATGTATAAGCAAATTATAACTTACATCATGACTGATATTTTAAAGCATTCCATTCCAAATAAAACACGTTATTAAGCTTTATAGAAAATTTCTCTTAATGTCTTCATATTACACACTAGAGAGTTACTGATCTATATTTTTGAAATATTCAAAAGTCCTATAAGACACACTTCTTTGTTGTATAGGATTATTCTACATTGCCAGACAACCAACATCTCACTGAAAGCCAGTAGTCTTCCCTCATCATTGTGATAATTGAAATACATTCCTTAGTTATTTGCCCCACTGAGAACCACTGAAAAACACGGAGTACTTAGACCCTTGATATAGTTCCATGTTCCTACTAAAAAGTCCTAAACTTTGAAAGGGGATAAAGACAGTGTTAAGTAACCAGGATTACCACAGAACAGTTTATAATCAAGAATATACATCAGAAATTACCCATGGATTTTTTTTTTAAACATGACAGAGGGATACCTGGGTGGCTCAGCTGCTTAAGCGTCCAACTTTAGTTCAGGCCATGATCTCATGGTTCGTAAGTTCGAGCCCCACATATGGTTCTCTACTCTTAGTGTGGAGACCACTTCATATTCTCTCTCTGCCTCTCCCCTGCTCCCTCTCTCTCTCAAATAAAAATATTTAAAAATTTTTTAAAAACATGAGAGAACTAAAGATTCTGGGGTAGGGCCCTGGCCATTTGTTACTTTGTGTATCCCTACTGAAGGACCCTTGTTTTAGAGAATGAGAGGTTGCAGAATCACATGATACCATACAGTGTTTCTCAAAGTTTAGTTGTAAGACACTGACAGTTCCTCATGTTTCATGATGGCTGCTAAGCAGTCTACCAAGTAGTCTGTAGCCCATTTCATATTTTCAGAGGAAAAAAAGCAATGAAAGAACTTTTCTATCATGCATTATGTATATATGAAATGAATAATTGATTATAATTTTCATAGAAATTCTTTTGACCTGCTCAATAATAAATTACATTAAAAGCACACAAGTAATAAAAATTTGATTATGGTCTCAGCTAACATTCTGCTAACTGGATACAACACATTGTAGTTAGGTCATTTGCATGCTTTTGTTTATATTTGTTAATATTTAATTTTTCTGTTAATACTGTTAATGCTATTTTATTGGCCGAAATAAACTCCAAATTCACATTATCAAGAAGAATGAGAACAATCATAAAATTAATCACAAAATGAAGCTCTGAGAGAAAAAAGAATAAAGTAATGGCTATATTCTTTTATCTCATCGCAAAGCATACAATGTGGAGGTAAAAATTATTATAATTGCATGCTAGCATACATTTACCTAAAATTGGTCAAAACCCTCAATGTGTGGTGTATAAATTAGTTTTTGGTCCTTATGCAGTAAAAATATAAACGAGAAATTCTCAGCATCTTGGCTCTGCTTATCACCAAAAACTCATCATACAGAAGCAGTATTCATTTAAGGATATTTTAAAATTTTACTTTTTTTTTTTTAACTGAAACAGCAATATAAAGATTTACATTCAGAGGTTCCCTCACCAAATGTGGGCACTATTTTAGTTCTTAACAGAAATTTTTAGAATCTATAAACATATATCACTTCAAAATATAAAAACTGGGACATGCTGAAATGCACCCTTTGCATTTACTTGGTCTTGGCCATCACTCAAGGATAGACATAGTAACTACCACATCCTTCCTAATGGATCTATAGAATAAATGTACTATAATTTGTTTAATTATACCACATGTAGTTAGCAATTATTTTGTATTACGATATGGAGTAGAAAAACCACACTGCAATTAGTACTGCTAGAGTAAGAATCGTGTATGGGGCAAGAGAATGTTTTGCTACCCATTAAAAGATTGCACCTAAATATCATAAAGAACACTTGGGTCTTAACAATGTATCAGTAATCCTCTTGATCTTAATTCAGTGTTGAAGGAAATAATATTGTGAATATAATCAAATCTTAGGTACTAAATTGTATCTCTTAGTACCATGCAAGTAAAAAAATAAGTAGTATCATTTTCCTTATACATGTGTTCCAGCTATTGAGGAAATAAAATGATTTCACAAATTACTGAAAATGAAGAATGAGATAAGAACATGACATACATAATCCCAAGTAACACCATTTCTTTGATTTCAAGTTGCCAATTTCAAGTGTCATGTGTTTTTAGTATCATGTGTAATCTGAACTTATCTTCAAAGCCAAAATATCATTTTTTTAACATTTATTCATTTTTGAGAGACAGGGACAGAGAGTGAGCAGGGGAGGAGCAGAGAGAGAGGGAGACACAAAATCTGAAGCAGGTTCCAGGCTCTGAGCTGTCAGCAGAGTTTGATGTAGGGTTTGAACTCACAAACCGTGAGATCATGACCTAAGCTGAAGTCGGATGCTCAACAGACTGAGCCACCCAGGTGCCTCCCAAAATATCACTGTTTTTAATGAAGATATGGTCCAGTCAGAGATATGGCAGAGCAAACAGGCTGTGAAATAGTGGTATCTTCTATAACTGGCATAGCAGAATCTGTTTCGGAAATTATTGTGAGTCTCAAATTTTTTTTCTTCAAAGGCAATAACATCCAACTCCTGTGTTTGAAGGATAATGTTTGCTCTCCTTTTTCTGACACTTGACTCCTTCTGAGCCTACCAAAGCTGACCCTAATCTTGTATTTCTTTAAACATACTGTTAACATATGTTCCTTCTTCCCCACAGACTGATCTGTTTTCTCAGGGTAATCATAATCTGTGTTATTTGTCAATCATTGACCGGAGATTCTACCCCACTATTCATTAAAATTGCCCACAGAGGCTGAAAAGACAGACCAGAGCCCTTTCCCATATTAAGAGATGACTATTGCTGGATTGATCCCTCACTTCCCTTCTCTTCATCAATTCTTGTGACTGTTAGATCAAGTGACTATATTAAACTGTTGGTAGACTTTGCCATTTGAATGTGCCTACTTTCCCTGGTCTGGTCCTTTTACTGCAAACAAACTCATAAATGTGCAGGGTCTTTCTCTGTTTTAGAGAAAGAGACATAACAATAACAATGAGAAAAAAAAGACAACAGAAAACAAGTTTGACTAAGCATAAACCCATTTTTCAAATCCTAATCTGCAGACATAGAAAAGAGAAAGGTAGGCTCTTTTTCATTTTAATTCTATAAATACTCTAAACTTTGAAGTCTGAAATGTTACCACTATGTAGGCAATGAAGAAGTAAAGAGTAATTTCCTGACTTTCAGGGGATTCATAAACCAATGAATGGGAAAAGTATACAATAACTACCATACAGTATTGAATATGACAAAGTATTATAATAAAACGTTACTATTTAGGAAGCATCTACTGGCACTGCTTTAAGTATTTTACATATATGATTACACGGAATCCTCGCAATTACCCTATTAGGTAATTATTATTATGGACATTTTACAAATGGAAAAATTAAGGTACATGGAGAAGTAGTTGATCTTTGGTCATGTAATTAGTAACTGCAATTGCAGTCATAGTTTTCCTGAGCTTGTGTGACAAATAACTGTGATTAAGAAACTGATTACTTAAAATGAATGCCCAACAGTTAAGCACTACCAGAAAGCTGTTGGTTTTCATTAACAAAAGAAAAGCCTACAAAAGAAAAGCATTCTCAAAAGAGAAGATATATGAAATTGATGAACCATCTCCTCATATGAAAAAAGCCATTTCTTCAATTTTTCCTCTCCATTCCTCATTTCTCATTTTTAGCACAATATAGAAGGAAATTCTTCTCCTTGTAGAAGTCTGATAGGTTTGAATGATAAAATACTAATGTATTTTCATACCTAAACTATCTTAAAGTTTATTTTGAGATAGAGCTCATGTGTGGGAGAGGCAGAGAGAGAAGGGAGAGAGAATCCCAAGCAGGCTACGTGCTGTCAGCGTGGAGCCCGATGTCAGGCTTGAACTCATGAACCATTAGATCATGACCTGACCTGAAATCAAGAGTCAGACACTTAACTGACTGAGCCACCCAGGCACCCCACCTGAGCATATTTTAATTATATGTTGTTATAACTTTTTATTGGGCTCCCCTTCTAAAAAAATATCATTATGAAGGACTTTCTTACCATAATGTATTTTTGAGACATAGACTGGTTCAGGTGAAACAACAGGTTCTGCAGGGATAGGAGGAGGACCTGTAAATAAAATAAAAATGTAAAGAAACGTGAAGCTTCCATGTTCCAAAAAGCAGGTACCTTACTATTATGTAACACACATATTAGATTATTATCTAAAAATGATTATTTTTTCTGTATAGTTCTGCCAACTCTAGGCCATCAAATCTCTATTAGCTCAGACTTAGTAAATGTCCTGTCTTACTGAAATTATACAAACACATTTCTGGATTTCCTAATTTATCAGCACAAGCATAATTGCTACTATATAGTTGGTGTTGTAATAGATGCAACGTTCTGAAAAACATTTAAAATTAAACCTTGTTTTAGATGCCCATGAACAATTCTCTATTTACAGTAATACTATGCAAAATACTTAAAATTATTATCCTATCAAAAATTTAATATGTGAGAATTATCATTTTTCCTAGAGGGATACTTCATTCAAAGTTTTCAAAGCTGTTAGTCTCATTCTTTGCAATGGCTTTCCAATTTGTTTCCCAAGTTAGGGAATCTAGGAAAAACAAACCAAAAAAGAACACTAAACCAAAGAAACAAAAAAAAGATCATAAAAGTTTAAATGAAGAGGCTCCAGGAGCAAAGGTTCAAGATATTAGATCTCTCAAGAATCATTCATAAAGACAAAGGAAGCAAAAAAGCTGCTCCTCTGGACTTCATTTTGGCTAAGATGAAATACCGGCCAAATACATAAAAGTTAGCAAGGAAAGATTAGCAATGTCATCTTGTTAGTTAAGCAAAGGCTAACTATAGATATATACACTCTGGACTTTAGAAAAGCAGAACCTTGGGGCGCCTGGGTGGCGCAGTCGGTTGAGTGTCCGACTTCAACCAGGTCACGATCTCGCGGTCCGTGAGTTCGAGCCCCGCGTCGGGCTCTGGGCTGATGGCTCAGAGCCTGGAGCCTGTTTCCGATTCTGTGTCTCCCTCTCTCTCTGCCCCTCCCCCGTTCATGCTCTGTCTCTCTCTGTCCCAAAAATAAATAAACGTTGAAAAAAAAATTTAAAAAAGAAAAGCAGAACCTTAAAAACTCAAAGAAAGATGATTTTTTTCCATTTACTAGTGCACTAGGCACAAGTGGAGTGAAAAACACAGATATTAAATCCTATTTATCAAGCACAAATAATTTCAATAAAGAAAATGTGACTGTACCAGTTGCACTGATCTTAAGAGGCACTGTATAAATAAGCAAAATAGTCTTGAAAAAGAACAAAGGTGGAAGACTCACACTTCACTATATCAAAACTTAATACAAAGTGACAGTAAATAAAAGCAGTATGGTAATGGCATAAAGACACACAGACCAATGGAACAGGGAATGCAGAAATAAATTCTCACTTATTTTGTCAAATGATTCTTGACAAGGGTGCCAGTATCATTCAAAAACAGAAAAGGCAATCTTTTCAATGATGCTAGAAAAACTGGATATTCACATGCAAAAGATTAAAGATGGACACCTACCTAACACTACATACAGAAATTAAGTCAGTATGGATCAAAGACGCAAACCTAAGGGCAAAAGCCATGAAGCTCTTAGAAGAAAACAAAGAGAAAAGCTTGATGATGACACTGGATTTGGCAATAATTCCCTGGATATGACCCTAAAAGTACAGGCAATAAAAACCTGGGATTTTATCAAAATTAAATACTTTTGTGAATCAAAACCCACTAATAACAGAGTAAAATGTAAATCACAAAAAGGGAGAAAACATAGGTACCTCACATATCTGATAAGGCATTGACATCCAGAATATACAGCAGTCCTCCCCTTATCTGAGGTGATTAGTTCCACTGCAAATAATACTGAACCCTATACATATATATATATATATACACACACACACACACAATGTGTTTAATATGTATGTTATACGCACATCCTTGTGATAAAGTTTAATTTATAAACTAGAAAAAATTAATAATAGTAAGAAATTAATAGAATATACATACTGTAATAAGAATTATGTGAATATAGTCCTCTCTCTCAAAATATCTTATTCTACTGTACTTTCTTGCAACGGGAGATGATAAAATGTGATGAGATGAAGTAAAGTGAATGACACAGGCATTGTGATGTAGTGTTAGGCTACTATTGACCTTCTGATGTCAGAAGAATCATCTGCTTCCAGACCACAGTTGACCACAGGGAAGTGAAGCCACAGAAAGTGAAACTGTGAATAAGAAGGGAACTACTGGATAGAGGACTCCTAAAACTCAACAAAAAGACCAATGACCCAATTCAAAAATGGGCAAAAGAATGGAGTATGACATATCTCTGAAGAAGATATACAAGTGGCACATGAAAAATGCTCACCATCACTAGTCAGTAAGAAAATGCAAATCAAAGTCACAATGAGATGCCACATCACACCCAAAAGGATGGCTACTATTTAAAAAACCCAGAACATAACAAGCATTGGTGAGGATGTGGAAAAACTGGAACCTTTCCACACTGTAGGCAGGAATGTCAAATAGTGCAGCCATTATAAAGAACAGTACAGCGGCTCTTAAAAATTTAAATATAAAATCATCATATGACCTAGCAGTTCCACTTCTGGGTATAAATCCCAAAGAATTGGAACCAGAATGTCAAAGAGATATTCGTACACCTATGTTCATAGCAGCATTAGTCACAATAGCCAAATTTGAGGCAACCCAAGTATGTATCAACTGATGAATGGATAAACAAAATGTGGTATATACATACAAGAGAATATTATTCAGCCTTAAAAAGGAAGGAAATTTTGATACATGCTACAATAAAAACTTTGAGGACATAGTGATAAGTGAAAGAAGTCAGCAATGAAAGACAAATACTGTATGATTCCATTTGAGGTACCTAGAAAAATTCTCATAGAAAATAGAATGGTAATTGCCATGAGCTTGGTGTGGAGTGGGGGTGGGGAAGGAATGAGTAATTTTTTAATGGGTATAGAATTTCAGTTTTTCAAGATGAAAAGAGCTCTGGATATTGGATACACAACAAAGTGAATATATTTAACACGAAAGTGTACACTTAAAACAATTACGACACTAAAATTTATATTTTATATATATGCAGTACAAAATTTTATTTTACCACACTAAAAACCTGAATTTTTTTAAAAAGCAGTATTGAAATAAGCTAAACTTAGAATCAGATTCTTAAGTCATTGTATAAAAAGTGTTAAGATTTTCAAAACCCAACAGAGTATTATTAATAACACTGTCCTTGAAAAAACTTAGAGCAACATTATACAGTAAATTAACAATTATGATTATACTTAAAAAACACCATGTACAAAATATGAAAGAAGCAATATGTGGAAAATAATTTTTTTGAGCTCAGAATTTTGAAAAAAATTAAAAATATGGTTTTTAAGTGTTTAGGACATTTTAAAGAAAATGTAACTCACTGTAAAGAAAAAGGTGACTTAATTAAATTTTTACCAGGCTCTGTGACCACAGAAAATACATTATTAAAAACTTTTAGTCATAATTAAGGCACTATTGGCACTTTTTGAGAAAACAATGGTATTGAAAATAAAAGTGGTACCAGTGGAGATGGGAAAATGTTTTAATTTTCACAAAAAAGGGAAAAGATAGATATTTAAAAACTAAAAATCATATCCCACCAGGCAAAACTTTTGCTAGCCCTAAATAAGCATTTTGAAGTATTTATCATTAGAAGCCAATCATAAACATTTTCTGATGATTAAGTTAGATGCTTGGGAAATTGTGTAGATAGATTTTAACTTAATTTTAACAAAGCATTTTACATCTTAGCTCCCTGAGAGTAGAGGACAGGTCTTATGTAATTCTAGATCCTCAGCACCTACCACAGGCCCTGGAACATAGTACATCCTGAAAACATTTATTGATTTATTCATTCTGCTGCATGCTACTATTGGAAGGAAACTGGGAAAATATTGCTGGGGACGTACCTAGATGGGCTGATAGCTGATAAAATAATCACATATAAAGGATTTCAATAAATAAACTGAAAGAATGTCTTAAGAATATTATTTGTCACAGGTTCTACATTTTACATTAATTTGTTAAAGACTCTGGAAAGGCAAAGGCATATCTATAAAAAAATAAATCTAAATAAATCACTTGTCACACTAAGCTCTAGGTGAGTAAAATTTGTTCACTCAGGGCATAAAGCAGTGTGAGAATGGATAAATGAATGATGGACAAAAACGAATACTAGTAAAGATGACAAAATTATCAAATGATAAAATCAGAACTCAAAATTATCAAAAGTGATTTCATATTAGGAAGGAATTTCTAGGTTAAAATCAGTACCTTCTAAATATTTAAAAGAAAAAAAGTCAAAACATTATCTACAGGACAAAAGGAAAAAAAATGCATAACATGACATCAGACATTCATAATAAGTGCAGATGTTAAAGCTTTTTATTGAAATATTTATTGACTAGGTCAAAAAATCTAATTTTATGCACAAAAGAAAATGATTAAAAACAAAACAACAGGATAAAGACACTGGACCAATACAAAGTTTAACAAAGTATCAATCTGAGAATTTCAAAAAATTCAAGACCAAAACATATATAACATAAAATATACAAGATAAAAAAGTTATTTTATATTGAATTAAAAAAATATACACTGTAACAACATGAAATCACTGCATCACTGCTCTATAGGTCAAACAACATGTAAAAATGAAAGCATTTCAATAAAATAAGGATAATGACATTTATAGTGCCAGCATGTATAAGACATGTACCAGAATCATCATACCTAGCCCTTTAATTAATAAACCTGAAAAATAGTGAAGAGAAAATAACGTGAAAATTAACAAAGTACGTTCTTAAGTACTTAATAAATCCAAAGTATGACAAATTATTTGAAAACAATGAAAAAACCACACATCAAAACTCACAAGATGTAGCAAAATAAATCATTTTTAATTATTAGTTTTAAACAACAAAAATAAAGATACATGAAAGAAGAGTTGAACATAGAACAAAAAGTTTAAGTATTAAGAAAGACAAAATGAATAGACTAAAAACAAACCAAAAAAAAAAGCCCAGTAGTAAAATAAAGTGATGATTTGTATTTAAAAAGAATGAGTTTATGATCACTGTTTAAATCAGATTTTTCTTTTTTTAAAGTTCTCATTTACAGATGAACCAAAATGTAATCTACCGTTAAATGAGCAAAAATTGCTCACTATGACAAAATTTGCTTACTATGCTAGCATATACACCATGGTAACATATTCCTCAAATTGATTATTAGTAATAAAAGCTACCATCATTTTATTACAAATTATTCACTAAACACTAGGTAAGGGCTTTGCATACATTACTTAGTTAATTCTAATAACAGCATAGGAGGTAGTTACTATTGGTGTCCCCACTTTTTATGTTTTTTTTATTTTTTATTTATTCTTTTTTTTAATGTCCTCCCTTTTTAAATGATGAAGCTTGCATTTAGAGGGCAAATAACTTGTCTGTTCAGAGTCAATATTCCACCTTCAGCAATTAATTTTGGAATTTACACTTAACCTATTTGCTGTGTTACTTTAGGCCATTATTTTCTCCAATAACTCTACCATCACTGAATTTAACATAAGCCAACTTCACAAAAATTGCATTTAAAAACTCTAAGCATTAAATGCACAGTATTAAAGCGCATAATAAGAATCCAATGAACTACAGAGAAAATCAAGTTTCTGGATACGAAGCTCTTGAGAATCTGACAAATTATCAGATAATTCAGCCAACATGTTCATATAATTTGGTGCTGAAATATACAAGAGTATTTTTTTCTTTTATATAAAATCTTTGTATTCTTTCCTTTGCTATTATTTTTATTTTGTTTTTAATTCAAGTATAATTAATATACAGCATTATATTAATTTCAGGTGTATGATATAGTGATTCAACAATTCTATACGTTTGTTACGCAGTACTCATCACAATGGGTGTACTCAATCCCCTATACAGGAGCATTTTAACTAATATTAAATATGTCAGCAATCAGCAATGGAAGAAAATAAATTCTGCCATTTCTCTCCTGTAGTTGCCAAATAATTCTTCATTAACAAATCCTTTGGTGATTCCTTCTGGAAAAAGATTAATTTTACAAACATTTATAATCAAGAGTATTTACCTGATGTTTCTAAAATTCTTGGCTCAGGTTCATCCAATTGTAGAAGCTCATCAAGAGCTAATTTTGCTGCATTGGATCTAGACTCCTTTTTATTTTGTCCCAGTCCAGTCTTATATTGAACACCATCCACCACAGCACAAAAAGCAAAATATGGTCCCATAACGTTACCTTGAAAAAGAAGCCAGAATGAATGCTGCAACAATTCATAATATGTTCTTGCAAATGACATTTTATAAAGAAAAATATCCTAGTACAAACATTGTGGAAAACTATCTTGGCCTATTAGTTTTGTGTTTTATTTTATTTTATTTATTACAGCCAATGCAGGTTAAATTTTTTTTTATGTTCTTTATTTTTGAGAGATAGAGAGAGAGAGAGAGAGAGAGAGAGTGCAAAGGAGAGAGCATGCAAAGCAGAGGGACAGGCAGAGAGAGAGGGAGACACAGAATCCGAAGCAGGCTCCAGGCTCTGAGCTGTCAGCACAGAGCCTGATGTGGGGCTCAAACCCATGGACAGTGAGGTTGTGGCCTGAGCTGAAGTCGGACGCTTAACCGACTGAGACGCCCAGGTGCCCCACAGCCAATGCAGGTTAAAAGCAAAGCTGGATGAACCCCTGAACCAGTTCTGAGGAATTCATCAGGCAATCAGGTTAGCTCCAAATTCAGCATGAACAGTAGGGCCAGCTTTAGAGTACAGATCATACATGGAGGGACAGGGTCTTGTATAAAGAAATACCTGGCAATAGAAAGCACCCAAATATCTACTGAATGACCAACAAAGGTAAAATGTGGAGCCTCTGGCAACACCTCTCTTCTCCCACCTTCTGAGTACTCTGATACTCTTGTAAGCCCCAGAACAAAAATATCCCTTTGAAGAAATCCTGTGAACCAATCAGGGTGTCATGGTAAGCAATTCAAACCACCATAACTTTAAAGGCAAGTGGAGGGGAGAGAATTCACGAGGAAAACCAAAACAAACAACAGTTTTATACTGAATGTCCAGTCATCCAAAATTCCTAGAAGGATTAGTTTTACACAATTACTTTTACCTAGTTTTCATATTTGCCTAATGAAAACTGAAGTGGAATCATCTAAATTTATAGGCCAAAGATTTTTCCAGTTCAAGTTTTACTTGTTGGTATTCAGACTTTAGAAGTTCTCTAGTTAATTCAAGTCTCTACTCGTTATGGATGGCTAGGTACAGCGTCACTCCACATAAGCCTCATCATCACTGTTATTATTACTTCCTTACATATTACACTAACTTCTGGGTTTCCATATATATCAAAGTTTTACAAGTAACTCCTGACTACATTTGAGTAAATTGCTTTCCTCCCACCATCTATGACTTCAGTTTCCCAAATTCCTTCATTATGATCACCTAGGTTCCCGTCCCAACTTACTAAACCTTGTAATATTTTGTATATTTATTTAACAAGGGTGAGATTATTATGTGTGAGATATGACCCATCAAATTTGTGAATAAGACCTCTGTGTCAGAGTACTGAGCCTTTAAGCTTCATCCCATCATGCTTCAGGTTCTCAAACTTTAGTATGTATCTAAATCACCTGTAGAGTTGTTAAAATATACTCTGGTGTCATTAAACCTACTCATTCAGATTATTCAACTAGTAGTATACACATAAAGTAAATATCATTACTTATCAATGGGTTGTAGTTGTGAGCAGCTTTTACTAAGTTCAATGAAGATTTGCCCTCACATTTTTTTTCTTACTATGACCAACAGCTTACATTTTCCAAGAGCATTCTGAGAAGAATGGAGGGAAATACAACTAGTGACACAAAAATAAAGTCCACAGTACCAATCACGAAGTAATCCCACCTACAGTGACTAGACCTTGGAAAACTCCCACCCGCGATATTAAGACTCTATTTTTGTCACATGTTTACCAGTTATTTCATTCAAAACAACAGACTGGAAACTTGACTTCACTATGACAATCTTTGCTAAAATCTCAAAAACTTTAAATCCTTTTGCAAAGATACCTTGAGACCCATGTTGGCAAAAGTTAGTATCAGTAAGAGAAAATTTAAAAACCAAGCTACTTAATAATGTGTTTTTATATACAAATACCCATAGGAACCCACACATGTGTACACATATATATATATTTTTAAGGATTGTGTTTCTTTGACTCATACTTTTAGCCTGTCAATACCTGTTAAGAGCATTTATTTTCTTAAAAAAATTTTTTTTACATTTATTCATTTTTGAGAGACAGAGAGAGACAGAGCATGAGTGGGGAAGGGGCAGAGAGAGAGGGAGACACAGAATCTGAAGCAGGCTCCAGGCTCTGACCTGCCAGCACAGAGCCTGACGTGGGGCTTGAACTCATGAACTATGAGATCATGACCTGAGCCGAAGTCAGACACTCAACCAACTGAGCCACCCAGGCACCCCAAGAGCATTTATTTTCTTATCCCTCTACTTTCCGAAAGTTCTTTCTAATCATTGGTCATAAGGTAAAGAGATCAGAGGCTGCTGTTTGCATTTTATTTGATCTTTACTCCTGCAGCCTTCCACAGGCACAATGTGGTAAAAGACCCTTCTGGTTGGGAGGTGGTTTAAGTGAGAATGGAGAAAATAGTCACACACATCTGCAGAAAGGGTATCCATCATATACTATTTTTGATATACTATCCAAGTCCTAGTTTCACTTTTAGAAGTGAAATTCAGAATTTCATTTGAATTTCAGTTCATTTCACTTGAATTTCACTAACGGGATTTCAGTTCAACTAGCCACACACAAAAAATTAAAATTCAGTGATTAGAAAAATTTTGTACATGTATGTTATCTGCAGAAAAGTATGAATATAAAAATTTCTGAAGTATATTTGTCAAAACATACTAGTTACCTAACCCCAACATTACATGAATATAGAAAATAACCAAATTTAGTACCACTTGTACTCTCTGCTTTAAAAAAAAAATGTTTTTTTAACATTTTTGAGAGACAGAGCACGAACAGGGGAGGTGTGGAGAAAGAGGGAGATATAGAATCTGAAGCAGGCTCTAGGCTCTGAGCTGTCAGCACAGAGCCCAACATGGGGCTCAAACCCATGAACTATGAGATCATGACCTGAGCTGAAGTTGGACACTTAATCCACTGAGCCATCTAGGCACCCGTTTGCTATGCTTTTCATAGGAAAGTATTTTCCAGTACTGCAATAACCAGATACAACTTTCCACTTGCCTGTTGTTACTGTTTCCTTAAGGTCAAGGTGAACTCGTTGCATTTGTGCAAATTGGTGCAAAGCTGACACAGGATTTATCTCTCCACGTTTGTATTTCATTATAAATTCCTTGGGTATTTTTTTTGGAGGAAGGACAGGATTTGAAGTAGATGCAAGACCTTTGGAAAGCAATGGTTCTGGAAAATTACCTAAAAATAAATGTTTACAGTGGTCAGTTCTGTAAAATAATAATAATAATAAAAAGTAAAAGCACTAAATCCTCCCCTAAAATGGAAGATTGTCCCTGATAGATCTAGTTGTTTTTCATTACAGGTAAGTTTCTACTAAAAAATTTTGGCACACATGATAAGTGCAACCTGTTGAAGCAAATACCTTTTGGAGTACTCAAACTATTTGCAAAGAAGTACTATCATTGTCATAACATTAAGTGAGGTCAAGGTTTTCAGAGGCTCTCAAAAGTCATTTTTTTACACATGATGTCACTAAGACCTAGACTGAGGACATAGTCCTGGGACTAAGACAAGTTTGTTTCCCATTCACTGTTTTATATTACTTTTCACTTCGAAATCAAATGACTTTAGGTGTTTGTCCCTGCTTTGTACTTAATCTCAGTGATATATGGAATAGAAACCAGTGTAAGTTCAGTCTCTTCCCTGAGGGGGCTAACACAACTGCACCTCAAAAAAGCAAGACACCCTTTAAGTGGTTAAATAGTAAAATAATTGCATAGCAAGGGGAAAGATTTCTACAGGCCTCCTTCAGTGTTCAGAGTCAAATCTGAGTTCCAGATGCGACACAGCCGCTGGTAAATGGATATATAGTCAGGGCACATTTAAACTGGAGGCTCAACAATACTTACTGGCCATCCCAGATTCTTAACTCAGACATTATTGCAAATGAAAAAGAAGTCATACCCGTCACTTGCGTAACCTTGGATGCCATATTCGACAGGCTGTAACTGTCTGAAGAATATCCTGTGGGTGTAGCTACCGTCTGGGCTGATGGCTGAACTGGCAAGTTCTTTTTCAGCATCTGAGCAAAGCTAGGGACCCGGGAACTCTGAAACCAGTCATTGTTGCCAGACATTTTCTCGCCTATAAATGATACGAAAATTGGCAGAAAACAAAAAAACAAAGTACTAGATAAAAATAATCTGAAATTAAAAATAATATATATTCCCATAAATGGCTTGAACACACACGACATAGAACTAAATCTCGTTAACTTATGTCATGACTGCTTTGTAACTAGAGTTTTAACAGGCACGGGATTCATCCCGCCTATAGCCCTTCCCTAAGTGCTGCTACAAAAGGGTAACGAAGAGTCAAAACAGTTGGCCGGAAAAGCCCCTACATCTACCTGGGAGTCAGAGAAAAACAGAAAAGAAAACATAAAAACATAAGACTCTCAAAGGCCGATTCCAGCCCAACTCCCACCCACCAAAATTGTGCTTCCTGCCCTGTAGGTCGGAGACCTAGCGGCAGGCCGGGGGCTCGCCAGCCGCAGCTGCCACCGCCGTTGCTTCCTCCTCCCGGTTCGACCTCGGGCTTCAAGGCTCACGAGGCCAGAATTGCATCTTTCAAAAGCTGCCTGGTGGCGTCCCAGCAGTACGCGGACTAACACCCCACAACCCTCTTCATCCAATCACCAACCGTCTGCAGGGCTGTGCTCCCGCCCCCGCGCTCGCGCCTGCGCCAGCGCCATGGCAGTGCCCTCTGGGCTGTGCAGCCTGCGTCAACAAACGGAGAGACGTAGGGCGTCACGCATTCGACGTCCTGTGATGCCGACCTTGTTCTCTCTGAGCGTGGGTACCCAGACCCCCCTAAGGGGCCCTCACTGCCACGGAAGTCAGGTAAAGCTGCGCAGCCAGGCCTTTCTACTGTCGTACCCAATGCCCTCCACACACCTGGCGCTACCGTTTTCCTGAAGCACTGTGTTAGAGCGGGGGTGCTTGGGGGTGTCCCTGGGGTACCAATGTGTGGATGGTTTCAAAGAAACTTTTCGTTTTATCTGTGGTTATGCTGAGAAGGCCCCTGTGGACAAGGATTGGCCTCAACAGTGCCTTTACTGTTTACAGGAAAAAAAAACTTTGGGCTTTGCATTAGTTTCACTGCTGGTACCAAACAATGAACAATCATGAAAACAGGTGGGGACATTGAAAGCTAATGGCTGTAATATCTGAGTGATAAACCCATTGTGGGTGTTTTCTTCAATTCTTTGCACTCGTGAAGGTTGAAGGAGACCCTAATGGAGGTGTTAGCTGACAGATGGTAAATTAAATAAATTTACCCATGAAGGCAATTTATTTTTTAATCTATATACATTATGGTGTTGTAGATAGGATTTTGATGTATGCTAAGTCCATTTTGGCCCAAATCCAAGGGGGCTTATTTTTTTTTTTAGTGAAATAACCTTAAAAGAATCGCCTTGTAATGACTCAAGCCCTCCCCTCTTTCCTAAGGAGAATATTAAGACCACACTATACCTGTGACTACTTACTTAATTTACCTTCTGGCTAATGCCTGGCTCTATTTTTCTTTAGTAAATTACCAATCGAGTTTGGCATGTAACGCAGAAGGAATTGAAGAATTGAGTGATAGCATTATTACAATATATAAATGCTCCCCTACTTTTTTTATATAGGCAAGATTTCTCAAGGGTTAAATCATTTTAAAAGAAAAAGAATAGAATTGATGGTATTCTATCTCATTATAGCAAGGAGTAATATCCGTCCACAAATACGTGGGCTAATTGGAAGAAAAAAAAACCTTAATTCCTCTTACAAGTAATGCATTTTCAGTAAAGGCATATTTTTCTCTAGTGATTACCAAAATGTATTGATATGTCGCTTTGATCAAATGCCCATTAATAATTGTAATGATAATTCAAAGCAGAATTCTTTTCCTTAACATTTAGAGACTTTTGCTTACAGGAAATTAAAAAATTCAAATGGTGTTGCCAAGAAGTATGATAGGGATGAATAAAACTTCTGAGTACAAAAACATGTAATTACATTAGGATCTAATTTGAGGAGGGACATGGAATGGAAATAGAAGGCCAAGAAGTTAAAGGAATGCATAAAAATTACTCTTAAAGTGTATATAAATAATATTTTATTTTGAAATAATTTTAGATTTACAGAAGAATTGTAAAGATAACACAGTTTCCTTATACTCTTCCATTCAGTTTTCCTTATTGTCAACATTATTATTTTTTTATGTTTACTTACTTTTGAGAGAGAGGGCAAGCAGGAGAGGGAGCAGAGATAGAGAGGGAAACAAAGAATCCGAAGCAGGCTCCAGGCTCCAAGCTGTCAGCACAGAGCTCAACACAGGCTTGAACTCACAGACCGTGAGATCATGACCTGAGCCCGAAGTCAGTCGCTTAACCTGAGCCACCAGGTGCCCCTCCTTATTGTTAACATTATATGTAACAATAGCACAATTTTCAAACCTAAGAAATTGGTATTAATACAACACTACTAACTATACTATACACTTCATTAGGATTTCACTAGTTTTTCAATTAATGTCCATTCAATCCAGGATATTACATTGCACTTAGTGGTCCCGTCTTAGTCTTCTGTGGCCTGTGATAGTTTTCAGTTTTTGCTTTTTTTCATGACCTTGACACTTTTGAAGAGTAGTGATTGAATACTTTGTAGAATGGCCCTAAATTTGGGTTTGCCTAATGTTTTCTCATGGTTATGCAAGAGATAAGAGTATTTGGGGAGATGACTACATAGGTGAAGTTCACTTCTCATAGCATATTTGGGAGTACATGATGTTAGCAGCTATTGCTGATATTAACTTTGTTGACTTGGTTAAGGTTGTGTCTCCAGTTTCTCTTCTGTAAAGTTACCATTTTTCTTTTCTGTACTCTTTGTTAGAAGGATTCCATCCCAGAGAGAGTATCACAGAATTTGTGGACATATATTAAAATCACCATATTAATAAACATTTTGAAGCAGATATTTTGAGGTTATGCAAATATCTTGTTTCACCCTGGAGTTTCACTAATTTTCATTCGTCTTTGGATCTTGCCTCAAGCAGTTATCACTGTGGTGTTTTTTTTTTTTAAATATGCATTCTCAGTTAAATTTCCTTTTTATTGAGATACTATTGACATAAATTAGTTTCAGGTGTACAGTGTAATGATTTGTTATCTGTATATACTATGAATTGATCACCACAATAAGACGATTTAAAATCCATCCCCCAAATCTTTTTTCTTTTTTTGTGGTAAAAACTTTTGAGATATACTTTGATATACTTTCTTAGCAACTTTTAGTGTATTTCAGAGATGTAGCAGGTTTAGTTCTAGACCACTGTGATAATGCAAATGTCACAATACAGAAAGTCATGAGTTTTTTGGTTTCCAGTGCATATAAAAGTAATGTTAATACTATACTGTAGTCTATTAAATGTGCAATAGCAATATGTCTAAAAACACAATGTACAAACTTAACTTAAAAATACTTTGTTGCTAAAAAAAATGCTACCATCATCTGAGTAGTAATCTTTTTGCTGGTGGAGAGTTTTGCATTGATATTGATAGCTGCTGACTGATCAGGATGGCCTTGCTGAAGGTTGAGTGGATGTGGCAATTTCTTTAAGATAACAATGAATTTGGTGCATCAATACTTTTCTTTTTCACTGATGATTTTTCTGTAGCACACAATGCTATTTGGTAGCATTTTACTCACATGCCTTTCAGATTTAGAATCAATCCTTCTCAAACCCTACTGCTGCTTTTTCAACTTAGTTTATGTAATATTTTAAGCCTTTTGTTGTCATTTCAACACTCTTTACAATATCTTCACCAGGTGTAGATTCCTTCTCAAGAAGCTACTTTCTTTGTTCATCCATTAGAAGCAGCTCCTCATCCATTCAAATTTTATCGTTAGATTGCAGCAATTCAATCACACCTTTAGTTTCTACCTCTAATTGTAGTTTTCTTGCTATTTTTACCATGTCTGCAATCACTTCCTCCTCTGAAGTATTGAACCCATCAAAGTCATCCATGAAAGTTGGAAGCAACTTCTTCTAAACTCCTGTTTATGTTGCTGTTTTGACCTCTTATGAATCATGGATGTTCTTAATGGCATCTAGAACGGTGAATCCTTTCTAAAAGGTTTTCCGTTTATTTTGCCCATATCCATCAGAAGAATCATATCTATGGAAGCTATAGCCTTAAAAACTAAGTCTTCTTAGTAAGACTTGAAAGTGAAAATTAATCTTTGATCTATGGGGTGCAAAATAGATGTTGTGTTAGCAAGAATGAAGGTAACATTAATTTTATTATATATCTCCATAAGAGCTCTTGGGTGATCAAGTGCATTGTCAATTGAGCTTAAAATATTCAGTAAACCATGTTATAAACAGACGTGCTGTCATCTAGGCTTTGTTGTTCCTTTGATAGAACATGAGCAGAGTAGAGTTAGCACGGTTCTCAAGGACCCTTTTCAAAATGGCAAATGAGCATGGGCTTCAATTTATAATCACCAGCTGCATTAGCTGTTAAGAATATCAGCTTCTCCTTTGAAGCCAGGCATTGAGTTCTCTCTAGCTCTGAAAGTCCTAGATAACATCTTCTTCCAACAGCAGGTTGTTTTGTCTACATTGAAGATCTGTTGTTTAGTGTAGCCATCTTCATTAATTATCTTAGCTAGGTTTTCTGGATAACTTGCTGCTGTTTCAACTTGTACGTTTATGTTATGAAATGGCTTCTTTCCTTAATGAAACAACCTCTGCTAGCTTCAGACTTTTCTTCTGCATCTTACTCACATCTCTCAGCCTTCATAGAATTGAAGAGAGTGAGGACCTTGCTCTGGATTAGGCTTTGGCTTAAGGGAGTGCTGTGGCTGCTTTGATCTTCTTTCCAGACCACTGAAACTTTCTCTGTATCAGCAATAAGGCTGCTTCACTTTGTTATCATTTGTGTGTTCCCTAGAATAGCACTTTTAATTTCCTTCAGGAACTTCTCCTTTGCATTCACAAATTGAATGTTTGGTGCCAGAGGTCTAGCTTTCAGCTGGTCTCCAGTTCCAACACTTCCTCACCAAACGTAATCATTTCTAGCTTTTGATTTAAAGTGAGAGACAGAAACTCTGCCTCTCACTTGAACACTTAGAGGCGATTTTAGTGTTATTAATTGTCCTAGTTTTTTTTTTAATTTAAAAAAAATGTTTTTTTAACGTTTATTTATTTTTGAGACAGAGAGAGACAGAGCATGAACAGGGGAGGGGCAGAGAGAGAGGGAGACACAGAATCTGAAACAGGCTCCAGGCTCTGAGCAGTCAGCACAGAGCCCGACGTGGGGCTCAAACTCACGGACCACAAGATCATGACCTGAGCTGAAGTCTGACACTTAACCGACCGAGCCACCCAGGCGCCCCTAATTGTCCTAGTTTAAAGATTGTTTTGTCTCCGGGAATGAGGAGGCCCAAGGAGAGAGAATGGAATTGCTGGTTGGTGGAACAGTCAGAACATACACAACATTTATCAATTAAGTCTGTGTTATATGGGTGCAGTTTTTGGCACCCCAAAACAATTACAACAGTAATATCAAAGATCACTGATAACAGATCACCATAACAAATGTAGTAATAATTGAAAAGTTTGAAATATTGTGAAAATTACCAAAATGTGACACAGAGGAAGTGAGCAAATGCTTTTGGAAAAATGGCACCAATAGATTTGCTTGACTTAGTGTTGCCACAAACCTTTAATTTATAAAAAAAAATGCAATATCTGCAAAGTGAGATAAAGCAAAAACACAGTAGAATGAGTTATGTTTTTATACAATACAGTGTTGCTAACTATGGTCACCATGGTCTCTAAATTACATGCTCAGGACTTATAACTGAAAGATTGTACCTTTTGATCCCCACACCCCTGGCCACGGGCAATGACCAATCTCTTCTATCTATGAGTGTGTTGTTTTTTTTTTTAATTCCAAACTTATGTGAGATCATACAGTATTTGTGTTTCCCTATCTGACTTTATTTCACTTAGCATAATGCCCTTAAGGTCTATGCATCTTGTCCCAAATGGCAAAATTTTATTTTTTATTTTTCTTTTTTTAATTTAAATTTTAGTTAATATACAGTGCAATATTGGTTTCAGAACTATAATTCATTGATTCATCACTTACATACAAGTGCTTATCACAACAAGTGCCTTCCTTAATTCCCATCATCCATCTAGCCCAGCTCCCACCCACCTCCCTTCATCAACCCTCAGTTTGTTCTCTATCATTAAGAGTCTTGTGTGGTTTGTTTCCCTTTCTTCTCTCCACCCCCCCCCCACTTCCCCTATGTTCATTTGTCTTCTCTAATTCCATATATGAGTGAAGTCATATGATACTTGTCTTTCTCTGATTCAAATATTTTGTTTAGTGTAATACATTCTAGCTATTTCCACATCATTGCAAATGGCAAGACTTCAATTTTTTTGATGGCTGAGTAGTATTCCATAATATATACAAACCACATCTTCTTTTTCCATTCATCATTGGATGGACATTTAGGCTTTCTCCATAGTTTGTTTGACTGTTGTTGATAACGCTGCTATAAACATTGAGGTGCATGTACCCCTTTGAATCTATACTTTTGTGTCCTTTGGGTAAATACCTAACTATTTAATTGCTGGATCATAGGGTGAAATTGCTGGATTGAAGGGTAGTTCTATTTTTAGTTTTTTTGAGGAACCTCCATGCTGTTCTCCATAATGGCTGCACCAATTTGCATTCCCATTCAGCACATTGAATGTTTCCTGCCACTCCCTTCTGGCCTGTGAAGTTTCAGTGGACAGGTTTGCTCCTAACCTTATGTGTCTACCCTTGTAGGTTAAGGACATTTTGTCTTTAGCTGCTTTCAGAATTATCTCTTTATCTTTGTATTTTGGAAGTTTCACTATGATATGTCTTGGTGTTGACCTGTTTTTGTTGATTTTGAGGGTGGGGTTCTCTGTGCCTGTTGGACTTGAATGCCTATTTCCTTCCCCTGATTAGGGAAGTTCTGTGTTAAAGTTTATTCAAATAAACCATTTGCCCCTTTTTCCTGCTCTTCTTCTGGGACTTCGATGATATGGATATTATTTTGCCTTATGGAACCACTGAGTTCCATAAGTCTCCTTTTGTGATGTAACCGTTTCCTTTCCCTTTTCATTTCAGCTTCATTATTTTCCATCATTTTATCTTCTGTATCGCCTTTTCTCTCCTCTGCTTTTTTAACTCTCATTGTGACTGTATCCAGTCAGTTTGGCTTCTCAGTTATAACATTTTTTAATTTCAGCCTTACTAGTTTTTAGGTCTTTAATCTCTGTAGCAAGGGTTTCTCTGGTGTTTTCTATGCTTTTTCAAGCCCAGCTAGTAGTCTTATGACTGTTGTTCTAAATTCTTGTTCACATTTGTTGCTTATATCTGTTTTGAGCAAGTCCCTGGCTGAGATTTCTTTTTGACCTTTCTTTTGGGGAGAATTCCTCCATCTTGTCATTTTGGCTAAGTTTCTGTGTTTTGCAAGTTTTAAAAGGTTGTTATGTTTCCTGCACCTGAGAGTAATGCTATATTAAAAAGGAGTCATACAGGGCGCCTGGGTGGCTCAGTTGGTTAAACATCTGACTTCGGCTCAGGTCATGATCTCGTGGTTCATGAGTTTGAGCCCTGCATTGGGCTGTCAATGCAGAGTCTGCTTTGGATCCTCTGTCCCCTTCTCTCTGCCCCTACCCTGCTTGTTCTCCCTGTCTCTCTCCCTCCCTCTCCCCCTCTCCCTTTCTTCCTCCTTCTCTCTCTCCCAAAAATAAATAAACATTTTTGAAAAATTTTTTAAAAAGGGGGTCATACACTGTCTAGGGCCTGGCACTCCAGGAAGTGTTTCTGGTGTATACTGTGTGCATGCCCTCTTGCTGCTGTGTTTTGGCTGCTCTTTCTTACTGGTCAGTCCTCTGTAGAGCTTCTCCTTGCTTTCAGTGGTGGAGTGCTTGAAACTTTAACTAGGTGTGCTTTGATATTATTGTTAAAATAAGCCTTGAACCTGCCAAGCTGTCTCCCTCTAACCGTGGAGATCCTTTTGCCAGTCTTCAGCTTAATTTCCTGGGTGTTCCAAGGGATCTGACCTCAATACATCTGTGTTTTAGGGATAAGGAAAGCCCAGGGTCCTCCTTCTATGTCATCTTAACTTCTCCTCCTCAAGATTTTATTTTTTATGGATGAATAGTTTTATGTTGTGTGTGTGCATGTGTGTATCACATAATCTTTAACCATCTAATTAAAAAATTTTTTAAATGTTTGTTTACTTTTGAGAGAGAGAGAGAGAGACAGAGCGCAAGCAGAGGAGGGGCAGAGAGAAAGGGAAACACATAATCTGAAGCAAGCTCCAGGCTCTGAGCCATCAGCACAGAGCCCCACACGGGGCTTGAAAGCATGACCTGCAAGATCATGACCTGAGCCAAAGTCAGAAGCTTAACAACTGGGCCACCCAGGTGCCCTTCATCTTTATCCATTTATATATTGATGGAACGTTAGGTTGTTTCCTATCATGGCTATTGTAAATAATGCAGTGAACATGGGGGTGCAGATATCTCTTTGAGTTAGTCTTCATTTCCTCAAGCTTAATATCCATGTTGGTTCACAAGCTCCAATGTGTTGGTGTGGGAGCTTTCCAGTTGTAATCTGAAACTGATTCTCATACACAGAGAACAGGGAGAGACTAAAGACAGAGGTAGGTCATTCCAGGTTGGTAGATGGCAAGTTTTAATAAGCAAAAGGAACTAATATATAAGGCTTATCTTGGGTGACAACAAGATGAGTAGATTTCTGCACTCACCTGTCAAATTTAAAAGTTTATATAGAGGCATTAACTGGACTTAATTGCATATATCATCCAGATGATCTCAGCACCCTACTCAGAATTACTGTCTCAAGGCTGTGTTATTGGGGCAGCTTCTGGGAGTTGAGAAGGCAAGTGGAACCTATATTCCAAGGACAGGGAAGGAGGTAAGAATCTTTAATGGCCTAGGTCTAGCTCACAGGTCAACCAGTGATCATGTCTTGATGACCTCCAACATTCCACCCCCTATGATCAACTCTGACTGTCTCATATACCTCCCTCTTTCACAATTTGCCTTGTTGGGCCAGCAAGGGGTTTCACTAGCATGGAGGTGGCTCCTTTGGTGGCTATCTGACTGCATTGGAGGCAAATGCCACAGCAACAGTATGGATAAATTTAAGGGAAAACACAGATTAAGACAATGATTCTTAAAATTGGTGACAACTTTTCTACTAAGAGCCCGTGATCCAAACCACTGACTTATGTCCCCTAGTCTGGAGATCAGATCACTCAGAGCATTCATTTGTGTCCTCATATGATTAAATATAGATGATATGTTAGCATGTTCATCAGGTGTGAAAACAACATTTTGCTTGCATAGTGGTACAGGTGCCTCCTTGCAAGGCAGTAGTAATGTCCAAGGCCATTCTATTTTGGAGGATGGCTTTTCTCATTAGAGACATTTTAGTATTCAGTCAGGCCAGGCTTTGTTGGCTATCATTCAGGGTTTGCTTTGTGAATTTAGTAAGGGTTTCTGTGTATGCTATAATGTCCTTTAAGCCAATAGAAGGAACAAAGACAGTGGCCAAATGACCATACTAGTGGAAAAACATAACGTGCTCACCTGGCTTTGAGGAGAGGGATGTTGGAAGCTTCAGAAACTTGACTGGATTGTACATACTATACATGTTGGCTGGGTATCAGGCAAGAGGAGATGGCCTGGGGATAGGATATACAAGACCAGGACTCCCATATTCCCTCTTCCAATCATGCATGTTCCAGGCCAGGTTGAGTACATTTTAACTGGTCCAGCTTATAGTAAGACAAAGTTTCCTCTCACTCAGGGGTGTGAAGTAACTAACCCCAACCAGAAGGACATTCCAATGTAAATTTCAATAGATAACTCCTTTTTTAGGCTTGATAGAGTTTGTTGTTCTCAGCAGCACAGCATATTGATCCATAGTGAGAGATGAGGGCAATGGCTGTTTCCTGAGACTTCCATACCTTTATGATATTGGGTGCCTTGGCACGGGTACCTAGTCCTGCACATGGAACAATAGGCCCTACTAGTTAATCATTCAAAGGTAATAAAGTCTGGAGGCAGTACTTTAATCTACTTGGCCAAGGTGGATTTACCTGGTAGGAATTTTATCTGCTATTTTAATATTACATTTTTTCTTTCTACCAATCCTGCTGCATGTGGATTATAGGGGAGATGGAACCTGTGTTCAATGTCATGTTCTTTTGCCCAGTCTTGCAAATCATGACTTTTGACATATAACCCCCAGATGAATATCTAGTTGATGAGGGTATCTATACATGGTATTTAACTTTCTTAATCCCCTAATGGTGGTAAACTGGTTTGCATAGTGATAGGGGAAAGCTTGTGTTAGGTCAAATGCAGTGTCCACATAAACCGAGGCATGTTTAGAACCCTCACTCAGAGTGAGGGAGCCAATATAATCAGTCTGCCAGTCCCTTGTTGGTGGGGAACTCTGGTGGATGGCCCCAGACTCCTTTGGCAGTTGCCTTAGGCATTGTTTACAACACACAGGACATGCTGTTACTGTGTTAACCGATTTACTGTATTTCAAGGCAGTATCCATGGAATCAGGGATCCTTGGAATATGTCCTCCCACCTGGGCACTGTGATAGTCACACTTTCTGTGTACCCAATCTGCTATGTCTACTGAACGATCAGTTGCTAGGGCTCATATCTGAACCAGGGCATCTGCATCTTGATTGTCAGGGGGTTGTCAGTACCTTATGAGCTGGGACATGGGAAGCAGTGAGGACTGCCTCATGCTGTTGCAAATGAACCCAGGTGTCTCCCCTCCCCCCCCCCCCCCCCCCCACACACACATCCTGAACCCAAAAGGGCACACTCATGATTTATGCACCTCTCGGTGTTCCATTGTCCAAGCCATAGGGTTAATCTCTTTAAAGTGGCCCAACTGTATCCAGAGGGTTAATGGCAAGGGCTCATGAATAATCACCAGTCAAACCACTCTGAGTTTAGCCCATTGGTTGATGCATTGGCTGCTGTGGGAGAGGCTGTCCTTGGAGGAGTGCTATGAACACTGCTAGGAACAGTTGCTCTATGGGGGTGTATGGGGGTTTTGCCCCCTTTTAGAGCTGGGACTAAAATCCTAAGGGTACTCTCTTCTTTGTCTTTGCTACAGTGCCTGACTCATAACTTGAGAAGTCTCAGACACATCTAACTCGGATGGTAGCCCTGCTGGGGAGATGCCCAGAGTTCAAAGGGAACTTTGCTCTGATCTCTACTCCCATACATGCCCCACACAACTTTTTTAACCAGCTGTTATAAAGGATGGGGACAATGTGCTAGGTAAGGATTAAAAGTCCTCCAAAATCCCTATAAAGGCTGTATCTCTTTCATATTCTTTGGGGTTGGATACACTGGCACCTTATGAATCGTAGCTTTTGGGACAGTGTGCATCTTACCCGACCAAATGATTTCCCAAAACTTACAGCAGTGTCTGGTCCTTGAATTTTTGTGGGTCCACTGCCCATTCTCTCCTCTGTAGATGTTTCAGCAAAGCCTGCAGAGTATCCTGCAGCAGAGGCAAACATTCATGTTAACATTATATCATCAATGTGACAGGCTTATTTTACTGATATGGGGGAGGCGAACAGGGATGGGTCTGGGCTACCATTGAATGACATATTGTTGGGTTATGCAGGTAACATGGGGGAAGCACTCAAAGGGCTCCTTATTGTCCTTCTCAGATAAAGGCAAATTGATCTTAGTTATCAGAAACTTGTCAAAGTCTCCCATGAATCTCCTTGAAGATGGAGCACTTTTGCAAGAACACTTTTAACAAAGCAACTAAGTAACAGTAACTATCTGTAAATGACAGAAGACTTAAAAATGGCCATGGTTAAAGACCAGGCGAAAGCTCAGTATGATGCTGTTGACAAGGGAATTTTCTGTGACATACATTTTAAAATTATGAGTGGTAACATTGTACCAGGACATACCAGATTTTTAGGAATTTCATGCAAATATGCAGTAAGTTTAGCATCACTTATTTGGTAATGATTCTTATGAGATTTGATGTATACAATGTTAAATAGTTGTAAAAAACTTAGCTCTTTTAATAGAGAAGACTCAGCTTTCTTAAGCAATTAAAGACCTGATAAAGACAAAACAATCTTTTCTTTCTAGGCAGATTACATTAAAGGTAAAGAAAAACTTTTGTTTACAATTTCTTACTAAGAGCAGGCAATAACCTAAGAAAATTTTGTTCTTTTAACAGAGAGAAAACCAAAATCTAACTTTGCGCCAATGCACTTTTGATATTAAAATTTTCATTTTATCCTACTGCAGCTTAAAGTCCAGAATTGTGATGCTTCCAGCTTTGCTTTTCTTTTTCAACATTACTTTGGCTATTTAGGGTCTTTGTGGTTCCATACAAATTTTAGGATCGTTTGTTCTAGCTCTGTGAAGAATGCTGATGTTATTTTCTTTAAACAAATTTTTTTAATGTTTGTTTATTTTTCAGAGAGAGAGAGTGTGTGAGCAGAGGAGGGGCAGAGAGAGAGGGAGACACAGAATCCGAAGCAGGCTGTCAGCACAGAGCGTGATGCGGGGCTTGAACTCACGAACCATGAGATCATGACCTGAGCCAAAGTCAGTCTCCTAACCAACTGAGCCACCCAGGCACCCCAAATACTGATGTTATTTGGATAGGGATTGCATTGAATGCATAGATTTTTTAATGTACACAAATTCATATATATATATATATATATATATGAGTTTGTATTCATATATATATATATATAAAGATACAGACACAAGCAGAAACCCCATAGCTTTCATCTGTAACTCTAGTCATGAATCAGGTACCCTCTCACATGGCTAAAGTTTTGGGGGTTTTTTTGGTATTTGTGATCTTATGGAGGCTGTGGACTAGATTTTTGGGCAAGGGAACTTCTACAGCAGTCTGTTTTAAAAAGCAGCCCCTCCCATACCCTACTTTTTTTCCTTCAGTTTCTGTGGGCAATGTTTCAGTTAATCTGCGGTGTTTACATTTCAACAATTTGATAAAATTTATGAAGGATGTGAAATAATGCAAGTTTTCTAGAAATTTTGGGGTAATAAGTATTTAAAAAATTTTTTTTAATGTTTATTTTTAAGAGAGAGAGAGAGACAGAACATGAGCAGGGGAGGGGCAGAGAGAGAGGGAGACACAGAATCTAAAGCAGAGTCCAGGCTCTGAGGCTCTGAGGCTCTGAGCTATCAGCACAGAGCCTGGCACGGGGCTTGAACTTACAAACCGTGAGATCATGACCTGAGCCAAAGTTGGACCCTTAACCGACAGAACCACCCAGGCACCCCTTGGGGTAATTAACTGTTTAAAATTTTACTCTGTATTATGGGTTGGACAACATAGTGTATTTCGTCTGTTTCACTGTCAGTCACCACAGATTCCTCTTCATGCTGATCACTTTCCCAGAGATTCCAGCTCCTAGTGTGCTAATCAGGCTTTGTCACAAGTACCTGGATCTTAAGCTGAGGCCTCTTGTGCTCTTCTAGCTTTGCAAACAAGACACTAAGGTCTCTCATTTATTATCCTGTTCTCCTACCTTGTCTGCCAGCCCCAAGACTGGCAGAGTAGTGGGTACTCACATGTTCTTCAATAAGCTCAGCTCTTGTAACTTTCAAACTCAAGATTCAGCCTCTAGTTGGGCATCAATAACTACCCACAGTAGAGACCAGTGCATTGTGGTAGCCATTTATTTCCTTTTTTTTGCCAGAGTGCAATATGTGCAGTTCCTCACACAAGCCCATTAAAACAGCCAACATTTTTGGGCTATTCCTATATTCACATGACAGTCCACAGATATCTGACATATGGTCCATCCCTCCCCTCATAGAAGAGGATAGCCAACTCAGGATTTCCTCCATGGATGCCTCATTCCGAAAGCCCATTTCAGTCTTCTGGCTGGCTAACCAGTCAAACTGGTCCCCATACACGAAGGGCAGGGAGAGAGCAAAGAGTCAAGTCATTCTAGGTTGGTAGATGGCAATTTTAATAAGCAAAGGGAACTTACATACAAGGCTTATCTTAGGTGATGACAAGATGAGTGGATCTCTTCACCTACAAGTTTTATAGAGACACTAATTGGGTTTAGTCACATACACTATCCAGATGATCTCAGCCCCACCTCACTGTCTCAAGGCTGTATCTTTGGGGCAGGTTCTGGGAGTGGGGAAGGCAAGTGGAATTCATACTCCAGGACAAGAGAGGGAGTGAAGAACCTCTGATTGCCCAGGTCTAGCTCATGGGTCAAGAAGCCATCATGTCTTCTTGATGACTTCCCCAACAACCCAGAAGTGGAATGCTGGATCATATGTTGATTCTATTTTTAATTTTTTGAGGAATCTCCATACTGTTTAATAGTGGCTGCACAAATTTACATTCCCATCAGTAGTGCACAGGTGTTCCCTTTCCTCCATATTCTTTCTAATACTTGCTATTTGTCTTTTTGCTAATAGCCATTCTGTCACCTATAAAGTGATATCTCACTGTGCTTTTGATTTGCATTTCCCTGATGATTAGTAATGTTGAGCACCTTTTCACATATCTCTTGTCCAACCATTCATCTTCTATGGAAAAACTTCTATTCAGATCCTCTGCCCATTTTTTAATCAGATTGATGTTTTGTTTTGTTTTGTTATTGAGTTGTATTCTATATATATATTTGTATATTAGCTAACCCTTGGCTGATATATGATTTGCAAGTATTTCCTCCATTCTATAGATTGCCTTTTCATTTTGTTCATAGTTTCCTTGGCTTTGTGGAACCTTTTTAGTTTGATGTCCCACTTGCTTATTTTTTTATTTTCAATTTTAATTAAAATTTTTTAAAAATTGTATTTAAATCAACATTAGTTAACATATAGTATAATAATGGTTTTAGGAGTAGAATTTAATGATTCATCACTTACATATAGCACCCAGTGCTCATCCAACAAGTGCCCTCCTTAATGTCCATCACCCATTTAGCCCATCTCCCCACCTACCTCCCTTACAGCAACTCTCAGTTCTCTATATTTAAGAGTCTCTTATGGTTTGCCTCCCTCTCTGTTTTTGTCTTATTTTTCCTTCTCTTCCCCTACATTCATCTGTTTTGTTTCTTAAATTCCACATATCAGTGAAGTCATACGATATTTATCTTTCTCTGACTGACTTATTTTGCTTAGCATAATACACTCTAGTTATATGCAGGTTGTTTTTGCTTTTGTTACCTTTGCTTCTGGTGTCAAATCCAAAAAAAATCATTGTCTGGATATTTTGCTCTGTCAAGTCCATTCATGATAAAAACCTTCAACAAAGTTGGTTGTGGGAATACCTCAACATGATAAAGGCCATCTATGAAAAACCCGTAGCTAAGAATCATCCTAAATGGGGAAATGAGCTTTGCCTCTATGGTCAGGAACAAGACATGGATGTCTGCTCTCACCACTGTTATTAACATAATACTAGAAATCCTAGCCACAGCACTCATACAACAGAAAGAAATAAAAAACATCCAAATCAGCAAGGAAGAAGTCAAACTTTCACTATTTGAGGATGACATGATACTGTATATAGAAACCTGAAAGTCTCCACCCCAAAACTGCTAGAACTGATACACAAATTCAGTACAGTTGCAGGATACAAAATCAATGTACAGAAATCTGTTGCATTTCTCTACACCAATAATGAAGCAGCAGAAAGAGAATTTAAGGAATCAGTCACATTTACAATTGCACCAAAAACAATGATACCTAGGAATAAATCTAACCAAAGAGTTGAAAGACCTGTACTCTGAAAACTATAAAATGCTAATTAAAGAAACTAAAGATGACACAAAAAAATGGAAAAGCATTCCATGCTCATGGATTGAAAGTACAAAAATTGTTAAAATGTCTGTACTACCCAAAGCAGTCTACACATTTAATGCAATCCCTATCAAACTACTACCAGCATATTTCACAGAGCTAGAAAAAAACTAAAATTTATATGGAACCAAAAAAGACCCCAAATTGTCAAAGCAACCTTGAAAAAGAAAAGCTGGAGGCATCACAATTCTGGCTGTCAAGTTATATTACACAGCTGTAATGATCAAAACAGTACGGTACTGGCACAAAAATAAACACACAGATCAATAGAACAGAATAGAAAACCCAGAAATCAACCCACAACTATATGGTCAATTAAACTTCAACAAAACAGGAAAGAATATACAATGGAAAAAAGTTGGTCTCTTCAACAAACAGTGTTGGGAAAACTGGAAGGCAATAGGCAAAAGAATGAAACTGGACTACTTTCTTACACCATACAGAAAAATAAGTTCAAAATATATTAAAGACCTGAATGTGAGCCCTGACTACAAAAAATTCTAGAGAAGAACACAGGCAGTAAACTGACATCAGCTGTAGCAACTTCTCACTAGACACATCACTGGAGGCAAGGGAAACAAAAGCAAAAATGAACTGTTGGGACCTCATCAAGATAAAAATCTTGTGCACAGTAAAGGAAACCATCAACAAAACTAAAAGGCAACCTACAGAATGGGAGAAGATATTTGCAAATAACATGTCTCACAAAGGGTTAGTATCCAAAATCTATAAAGAACTTCTACAACTTGACACCCAAGACACAATGGTCCAATTAAAATATGGGCAGAAGACATGAATAGACATTTTCCAAAGAAGACATATAGAAGACCAACAGACATATGAAGAAATGCTCGACATCACTAATCCTCAGGGAAATACAAATCAAAACTACAGTGAGCTATCACCTCATACCTATCATAATGGCTAAAATCAACAACCCAAGAAACAACTAGTGTTGGCGAGGAAGTGGAGAGAGGGGAACACTCTTGCACTGCTGGTAGGAATGCAAACTGGTGCAGCCACTCTAGAAAGCAGTATGGAGTTTCCTCAAAAAGTTAAAAATAAAACTACCCTATGACCCAGCAATTGCCCTATTAGGTGTTTATGTAGACAATACAAAAATATTACTTCAAAGGGATGCATGCATCCTGATTTTTATACCAGCACTATCAACAATAGCCAAATTATGGAAACAGCTCAAGTATCTATCGACTAATGAATGGATAAATAAGATGTGGTATGCACATATGATGGAATATTATTCAGCCATGAAAAAGAATGAAATCTTTCCATTTTCAATGACATGGATGGAGCTGGAGAGTAGTAGTATGCTAAGTGAAATGAGCCATTCAGAGAAAGACAAATACCATATGATTTCATCCATATGTGTAATTTAAGAAACAAATGAATAAGGGGGGAAAAAAGGCAAACCAAGAAACATACTCGTAACTATAGAGAAGAAACTGAAGGCTACCAGAGGTGAGGTTGGTGAGGTTATGGTTTAAATAGGTGATGGGGATTAAGGAGTGCACTTGTAATGAGGATTGGATGACGTATGGAAGTGTTGAATCACTACACCTGAAACTAATATTACACTCTATATTAACTATAGTTTAAAAAGTTAAAAGAAAAAATAGGATGATAAAACAGAGAAGGAAGATGTATCATATTTATAGAGAAAAGGATTAAAATTTCAGATAGGGTATTTAAAGAATACCTCATTGAGAAGACTACTGCTAAAGCCTTGAAGAAAATTAAAATTAACTTGGTCAAATTACCTGGACCCTGAATCTCAATTTCTTCATTTGCAAAATAGACATATTATCATCTACTTCATTGGGAGGAATCTTTTAAGTGATAAATAGCATAGTACCTCCTCCCCAGTAAATGCTTGGTATTATTATTTTACTTCACATATGAATTAAGTACTAAATTTTTAAAGATAACTTTTAAATGTTTGCTACAGAATTTAACACATACAATTTCCATGACAGAAAAGTATATGGAAGAACCCTCATTTCTGCAACTGGTCATAAGGTTGTTAGACTTTGTCCTTTATCTCTTGTACCACCATTCCATGTTTATTGCCTTCATTCAGTCTCTCAGATGATTAAGGCTCCTTTTTCAGTGGAATAATATGTCAAGAACTGTGAAGGGTTTGAGATTTTACTCTACTTAAAAGTTTTAAAGTTAGCCCGCCCCAGTTTCATGGATGCTGACAGAAGACATGAGACTCCTGGGTCAGATACTAAGAACTTTATTATTCACAGTGTAGACATTTGCATGTCTATATAGTTCTACTTGTCCCCAGATCACATAGAGGTAGCATGTATGGGTCTAGATTAATGCTGCACACACAGCAGGGGTGTGTTAGAGTAGAACTTGGAGCTAAGGAAAATCTAACTTTTTATAATGGGCAGAGGAGTCAGTATATCTTCAAGGGCTATAAGCAAATCTACCCTTGCACTGAGAGTAAATACTATCTCTGTTTTCCAAGGTTCTTTGTTATACAAATCCTTGAAAATATAGTCCTTAAAGAGCAGTTAGATGTGTTTGCAAGGCACACAGAAATGTGGGAGACCCATTGTGAATACCTTCCAACATAATCTGATTTTTGTTTCTGAGAGATCTAAGCACTAATGGAAATATGTAAAGTTGCTTTACTCTGCAACTAATTTAGGGGCACTAAGAGACTTTTCACCTGGGAGCCATTTCCATTCCTCTTTGCCTCCATTGTGTAGCAGCAACTCTATTTTCCCCAGTGATTAGAATTAGTCACTATAGCCACACCTTTGTATTAGTTCAACCAGTTCATACCTGTAAGCCCAAGTGACTAGGTGGCAGCCTCAGATTCTAATTTAACAAAAATACTGTGTTTCTAGTGGAAACAGTGCTCCCTTGGATATTAAGAGCTCTTGACAGCAGAATTGGACAGAAAGCATATATTTTGAAGGAGCTTGTTAGATATAATAATGAGAGGTGATACTTCCTCTTTCAACCTTCAGTGACTGGACCCATGTATTCTGTTTATGGGAGATACAGTATGAGATATGGATCACTAGTTTAGAACATCTGCTACTTCCTACAGGGCAGCACCCCAGTTATATCTTTCTCAAACCAAGGAATCACTGAATCTTTAGTAAGCTATTCCACTGTTATAAGTATAGCTGCATCTGGGTAGTGATAAAACTAGTGAAACCCATGGGCATCAACTTTTTTTTCACTTAAAGGTAGGTTTAATTTTCATTTTGGTAATAGAAAACCATGATAGTAAAGAATAATTATTTAGACAGAACACTATTACTATTCATGTTTGATGCATAAGATCATTAAACATCTCCTTCCTCCTTTCCAAAGGCTGGAATTCATTGAGAGACACAGATATCAGAGATATGGAGGCCAAAAAAACCTTTATTGCTTAAAGAATCTATATTGGAAAATGTGGCTCAGTTGTGTGGCCAAATGGGGTGCTAATGCTCTCTAAATACACAAACTTATTCTCTCAATGCAAGCTGGAGAAATTCAGCTTGCCCCTTACAGCATGCACAAGAGAGGAAATCAGAATTGCATCCTCCATGCAGGCAGGCTGGCTTTAAAAGATGAAAAGAGAAGAAAGGGCTAAGCTTATTTTCTTGTCTCCAGAGCAAACACAGATTAAGTAACTTCTGGGAAGGAGTAAACCATGTGATGGGAGAAAAAGTAGGTTATTATTCTGGTGGAAGTTCCTCATAATGGACATTGAAGCCAAGGGAAAGGAACTTATCAAAGAGAATTCTAAAATTTGTATGGGACCAGAAAAGACCCTGAATAGGCAAAGTAATTTTGAAAAAGAAAACCAAAGCTGGAGGCATCACAATTCCAGACTTCAAACTGAATTACAAAGCTATAATCATCAAGACATTATGGTACTGGCACAAAAACAGACACATAGATCAATGGAACAGAATAGACAACCCAGAAATGGACTCACAAATGTAGGGTCAGTTAATGTTTGACAAAACAGGAAAGAATATCCAATAGAAAAAAACACTTATTTCAGCAAATGTAGTTGGGAAAACTGGACGGCGACATGCACAAGAATGAACCTGGACCACCTTCTTACACCATACACAAAAATAAACTCAAACTGGATGAAAGACATAAATGTAAGACAGGAAACCAGTAAAACCCTAGAGCAGAAAACAGGCAACAATCTCTTTGACCTTGGCTGCAGCAACTTCTTACTTGACATGTCTCTGGAGACAAGTGAAACAAAAGCAAATATCAACTATTGGGACCTCATAAGATAAAAAGCTTCTGCACAGCAAAGGAAACCATCAACAAAACTAAAAGGCAACCTATGGAATGGGAAAAGATATTTGCAAATGACATTGGATAAAGGGGTAGTGTCCAAAATCTATAAAGAACTGATCAAACCTCACACCCAAAAAACAAATAATCCAGTGAAGAAATGGGCAGAAAACATGAACAGACATTATTCCAAAGAAGACATCCAAATGGCTAACAGATACATGAAAAGATGCTCAACATTAGACTGATCATCAGGAAAATACAAATCAAAACCACAATGAGATCCCACCTCACACCTATCAGAATGGCTAAAATTAGCAAGTCAGGAAACAGATGTTGGCGAGGATGTAGAGAAGGGGGAACCCTTTTGCACTGTTGGTGGGAGCGCAAATTGGCGAGTCTTTCTGAAAAACTGTGGCAGTTCCTCAAAAAATTAAAAATAAAGCTACCCTATGACCCAGCAATTTCACTCTAGTTATCTATCCAAAGGATACAAAACTCATGATTCAAAGGGGCACATGCACTCCAATGTTTATAGCAGTACTGTCATCAATAGCCAAATTATGGAAAGAGCCCAAGTGTCCATTGACTGATGAATGCATAAAGATGATGTGGTATATATATGTATACACAATGGAATATTACTTGGTGATCAAAAAGAATGAAATCTTGCCATTTGCAACAACATAGATGGAACTGGAGGGTATTATGCTAAGTGAAATATCAGAGAAAGACAAATACCATGCTATTTCACTCATATATGGAATTTAAGAAACAAAACAGATGAACATAGAAGGGAAGGAAAAATAAGATAAAAACAAATGAGGCAGCAAACCATAAGAGACCCTTAAATACCTAGAACAAACTGAGGGTTGCTGGAGGGGAGGTGGGTAGGGGCATGGCTAAATGGGTGATGGGCATTAAAGAGGGCACTTGTTGGGATGAGCACTGGGTGTTATATGTAAGTGATTAATCACTAAATTCTCCTGACACCATTATTATACTTACTATATGTTAACTAACTTGGATTTAATTAAAAAATAAATAATAAAAAAGAAAGCAATGCTCATTTGCTTTCCTAAAAATCACAGCACCCTTAAGAACCATGCTAACCATACTCTGCCTGTGCTCTATTAATGGTACAACAAAGACTGAATGACAGCACATCTGTTTACAACATGTTTTAAGTTCACTGTTGAGACCTGCTCAGAGAAGAGTCTTTCAAAATAATAGTGCTCATTGACAATGCATCTGGTCACCCAAGAGCTCTGATGGAGATGTACAATAAATTTAATGTATTTATACCTGCTACCACAACATCTGTCCTGCAGCCCATGTATTAAAGAATAATTTTGACTTTCAAGTCTTATTAAGAAATCCATTTGTTGGGGCGCCTGGGTGGCGCAGTCGGTTAAGCGTCCGACTTCAGCCAGGTCACGATCTTGCAGTCAGTGAGTTCAAGCCCCGCGTCAGGCTCTGGGCTGATGGCTCAGAGCCTGGAGCCTGTTTCCGATTCTGTGTCTCCCTCTCTCTCTGCCCCTCCCCCGTTCATGCTCTGTCTCTCTCTGTCTCAAAAATAAATAAACGATGGGGCGCCTGGGTGGCGCAGTCGGTTAGGCGTCCGACTTCAGCCGGGTCACGATCTCGCGGTCCGTGAGTTCGAGCCCCGCATCGGGCTCTGTGCTGACGGCTCAGAGCCTGGAGCCTGTTTCAGATTCTGTGTCTCCCTCTCTCTGACCCTCCCCTGTTCATGCTCTGTCTCTCCCTGTCTCAAAAATAAATAAAAACGTTAAAAAAAAAATAAATAAACGTTAAAAAAAAATTAAAAAAAAAAAAAAAAAAAAAGAAATCCAGTTGGAAGACCATAGCTGCCATAGATAAGATTCAACTAATGGTCTGGGCAAAATAAATGGAAAACCCTCTAGAAAGGATTCACCGTTCTAGATGCCATTAAGAACATATGTGATTCATGGGAAGAGATCAAAATATCAACGTTAACAGGAGTTTGGAAGAAGTTGCTTTCAGTTCTCATGGATGACTTTGAGGGTTTCAAGACTTCAGTGAAGAAAGTAACTGCAGATGTGCTGAAAATAGCAAAAGAACTAGGATTAGAAGTAGAGCCTGAATATGTGACTGAATTGCTGCAATCTCGTGAAACTTGAATGGATGAGGAATTTCTTCTTACGGATGAGCAAAGAAAGTAGTTTCTTGAGAAGGAATATACTCTTGGTGAAGATGCCATGAAGATTGCTGAAATAGCAACAATGAAATTAGATTATTACATAAACTTAGTTGATAAAACAGTGCCAGTATTTGAGAGGATTGATCAGTTTTAAATTAAGTTCTTACAGTGAGCAGAATGCTACCAAACATTATCTCATGCTACAGAGAAATCATTCATGAAGAGTCAATCGATGTGGCAAACTTCATTGTTGTCTTATTAAAGAAATTGCCACAATTAAAAAAAATTGCCATAGGCACCCCAAACTTCAGCCACCACTGCCCTGATTAGTCAGCAACCATAAGACCCTCCATGAACCAAAAAGCTTAAACTTGCTGAGATTTGCTCATATTTTAGAAAATGCTATTACACACTTGCTATACTACAGAATAGTGCAAACATATTTTTTAAATTTATTTTTTAGTTTACATCCAAGTTAGCATATAGTGCAACAGTGACTTCAGTAGATTCCTTAATGTCCCTTACCCAATTAGCCCATCCACCCTCCTACAACCCCTCCAGCAACCCCTCTGTTTGTTATCCATATTTAAGAGTCTCTTATGTTTTTGTCCACTTCCCTGTTTTTTATTATTTTTGCTTCCCTTACCTTATGTTCATCTGTTTTGTATCTTAAAGTCCTTCTATGAGTGAATCATATGAATTTGTCTTTCTCTGACTAATTTTGCTTAGCATAATACCCTCTGGTTCCATCCATGTAGTTGCGAATGGCAAGGTTTCATTCTTTTTGATTGCCGGGTAATACTCCGTTTTGTGTGTGTGTGTGTGTGTGTGTGTGTGTGTGTGTGTGTGTGTGTGTTTGTATGTGTGTATGTATGTATATATAAATATAATAAAAATATACCACATCTTCTTTATCCATTAATCCATCAGTGGACATTTGGGCTCTTTCCATACTTTGACTATTGTTGATAGTGCTATGAACACAGGGGTGCATGTGTCCCTTTGAAACAGTATACCTGTATCCCTTGGATAAATACCTAGTAGTGCAATTGTTGGGTTTTAGGGTAGTTCTATTTTTAATTTTTTGAGGAACGTCCATACAGTTTTCCAGAGTGGCTGCACCAGCTTGCATTCCCACCAGTAATGCAAAAGAGATCCTCTTTTTCCGCATCCTCACCAACATCTGTTTTTGCCTAAGTTGTTAATTTTAGCCATTCTGACAGGCATGAAGTGGTATCTCATCGTGGTTTTGATTTGTATTTCCCTGATGATGAGTGATGTGGAGCATTTTTTTATGTGTCAGTTGGCCATCTGGATGTCTTCTTTGGAGAAGTGTCTATTCATGTGTTTTCCCATTTATTCACTGGATTAATTGTTTTTTGGGTGTTGAGTTTGGTAAGTTCTTTATAGATTTTGGATACTAACCCTTTATCTGATATGTCATTTGAAGTATCTTCTCCCATTCCATTGGTTGCCTTTTAATTTTGCTGATTGTTTGCTTTGCTGTGCAGAAGCTTTTTATTTTGATGAGGTCCCAGTAGTTCATTTTGCTTTTGTTTCCCTTGCCTTCAGAGACGTGTTGAGTGAGAAGTTGCTTTGGCCAAGGTCAAAGAGGTTTTTGCCTGCTTTCTCCTCTAGGATTTTTATGGATTCCTGTCTTACATTTAGGTCTTTCATCCAGTTTGAGTTTATTTTTGTGTATCTTGTAAGAAAGTGGTCCAGGTTCATTTTTCTGCATGTTGCTGCCCAGTTTTCCCAGCACCACTTGCTGAAGAGACTGTCTTTAGTCCATTGGATATTCTTTCCTGCTTTGTCAGAGATTAGCTGGCCATGCATTTGTGGGTTCATTTCTGGGTTCTCTGTTCTGTTCCATTGATCTATGTGTCTGTTTTTGTGCCAGTACCATACTGTCTTGATGATTACAGCTTTGTAATTCAGCTTGAAGTCCGGAATTGTGATGCCTCCAGCTTTGGTTTTCTTTTTCAAGATTGCTTTGGCTATCCGGGGTTTCTTATGGTTCCATACAAATTTTAGGTTTGTTTCTTCTAGCTCTGTGAAGAATGTTGGTGTTATTTTGATAGGTATTGCATTGAATATGTAGATTGCTTTGGGTAGTATTGACATTTTAACAATATTTGTTCTTCCTATCCAGGAGCATGGAATATTTTTTCCATTTTTTGGTGTCTTCTTCAATTTCTTTCATAAGCTTTCTATAGTTTTTAGTGTATAGATTTTTCACCTCTTTGGTTAGATTTATTCCTAGGTATTTTATGGTTTTTTTGTGCCATTGTAAATGGGATTGATTCCTTGATTTCTCTTTCTGTGGCTTCATTATTGACGTATAAGAATGCAATCGATTTCTGTGCATCGTTTTGTATCCTGCGACTTTGCTGAAATCATGGGTCAGTTCTAGCAGTTTTTTGGTGGAATCTTTTGGGTTTTCCATATAGAGTATCATGTCATTTGTGAAGAGTGAAAGTTTGACCTCCTCCTGGCCTATTTGGCAATCTGTCTGATTGCTGAAGCTAAGACTTCCAATACTATGTTGAATAACAGTGGTGAGAGTGGACATCCCTGTCTTGTTCCTGCCATTAGAGGGAAAGCTCTCAGTTTTTCCCCATTGAGGATGATATTAGCTTGGGTATTTCATATATGGCTTTTATGATCTAGAGATATGATCCTCCATCCTTACTTTCTTGCGTTTTTTAAATCAAGAAAGTATGCTATATTTTGCCAAATGCTTTCTCTGCATCTATTGAGAGGATCATGTGGTTCTCGTCCTTTCTTTTATTGATGTGATATATCACATTGTTTTATGGATATTGAACCAACCCTGAATCCTAGGTATAAATCACACTTGGTAGTGGTGAATAATTTTTTTAACGTATTGTTGGTTCCAGATGGCTAATATCTTATTGAGGATTTTTGCATCTATGTACATAAGAGAAATTGGTCTATAGTTCTCCTTTTAGTTCTTTGTCTGGTTTTGGAATCAAGGTAATGCTGACTTCATAGAAAGAGTTTGGAAGTTTTCCTTCCATTTCTATTTTTTGGAACAGCTTCAAGAGAATAGGTGTTAACTCTTCTTTAAATGTTTGGTAGAATTCCCTTGGAAAGCCATCTGGCCTTGGAATCTTGTTTTTTGGGAGATTTTTGATTACTAATTCAATTTCTTCAATTTCTTTATGGGTCTGTTCAAATTTTCTAATTCTTCCTGTCTCAGTTTTGTTAGTTTGTGTTTCTAGGAATTTGTCCATTTCTTCCAGATTGCCCATTTTTATGGCATATAATTGCTCATAATATTCTCTTATTATTGTTTGTATCTCTGCAGTATTGTTTGTGATATCTCCTCTTTCATTCTTGATTTTATTTGGGTCCTTTCCTTTTTCTTTTCGATCAAACTGGCTAGTGGTTTATCAATGTTGTTAAATCTTTCAAAGAGCCAGCATCTGGTTTCATTGATCTGTTCTGTTTTCTTGCTTTTGATAGCATTGATTTCTACTCCAATCTTTATTATTTCCTGTCTTCTGCTGTTTTGGGTTTTATTTGCTGTTCTTTTTCCAGTTCTTTAAGGTGTAAGGTTAGGTTGTGTATCTGAGACCTTTCTTCTTTCTTTAGAAAGGCCTGGATTGCTATATACTTCCCTCTTATGACCGCCTTTGCTGCATCCCAGGGTTTGTTTTTTTTTTTTTTTTTATATATATGAAATTTATTGTCAAATTGGTTTCCATACAACACCCAGTGCTCATCCCAAAAGGTGCCCTCCTCAATACCCATCACCCACCCTCTCCTCCCTCCCACCCCCCATCAACCCTCAGTTTGCTCTCAGTTCTCAACAGTCTCTTATGCTTTGGCTCTCTCCCACTCTAACCTCTTTTTTTTTTTTTT
>NW_024412376.1:64330675-64397749 GCF_014898765.1 Herpailurus yagouaroundi
CTATAAAGAGCTCACCAAACTCCACACCCGAAAAGCAAATAACCCAGTGAAGAAATGGGCAGAAAACATGAATAGACACTTCTCTAAAGAAGACATCCAGATGGCCAACAGGCACATGAAAAGATGTTCAGCATCCCAGGGTTTTTGAACTGTGGTGTTATCATTTTCATTGGCTTCCATGTACTTTTAAATTTCCTTTTTAAGTTCTTGCTTAGCTCATCCATTCTTTAGTAGGATGTTCTTTAGTCTCCAAGTATTTGTTACCTTTCCAAATTTTTTTCTTCTGGTTGATTTCAAGTTTCATAACATTGTGGTCTGAAAACATGCACAATATGATCTTGATCATTTTGTACTAGTTGAGGGCTGATTTGTGTCCCAGTATGTGATCTATTCTGGAGAACATTCCATGTGGAGAATATATATTCTGCTGCTTTAGGATGAAATGTTCTGAATATATCTATTAAGTCCATCAGGTCCAGTGTGCCATTCAAAGCCATTGTTTCCTTGTTGAGTTTTTGATTAGATGATCTGTCCATTGCTGTGAGTGGGTGTTGAAGTCTCCTACTATTATGGTATTACTATCGATGAGTTTCTTTATATTTGTGATTAATTGATTTATATATTTGGGTACTACCACATTTGGCACATAAATGTTTACAGTTGTTAGGTATTCTTGGTGGATAGACCCCTTGATTATGATATAATGCCCTTCCGCATCCCTTGATACAGTCTTTATTTTAAAGTTTGATATCAGTATGGCTACTCCAGCTTTCTTTTGTTAACCGTTAGCATGATAGATGGTCTATTCTGGAGAACATTCCATGTGCACTGGAGAAGAATATATATTCTGCTGCTTTAGGATGAAATGTTCTGAATATATCTATTAAGTCCATCTGGCCCAGTGTGTCATTCAAAGCCATTGTTTCCTTGCTGAGTTTTTGATTAGATGATCTGTCCACTGCTGTGAGTGGGGTGTTGAAGTCTCCTACTATTATGGTATTACTATCGATGAGTTTCTTTTTGTTTGTGATTGATTTATGTATTTGAGTGCTCCACATTTGGAGCATAAATGTTTACAGTTGTTAGGTATTCTTGGTGGATAGACCCCTTAATTATGATGTAATGCCATTCTTCATCTCTTGTTACAGTCTTTATTTTAAAGTCTAGATTGTCTGATATAAGTATGGTTACTGTGGCTTTCTTTTGTCGACCATTAGCATGATAGATGGTTCTCCATCTCCTTACTTTGAATCTGAAGGTGTCTTTAGGTCTAAAGTGGGTCTCTTGTAAACAGCATATAGATGGAACTTGTTTTCTTTGTCCATTCTGTTACCTATGTCTTTTGATTGGAGCATTTAGTCCATTGACGTTTAGAGTGAGTACTGAAAGATATGAACTTATTGCCATTGTGTTACCTGTAGAGTTGGGGTTTCTGTTGGTGTTCTCTGGTCCTTTCTCGTCTTCGTTGTTTGGTCTTTTTTTCTTTTTTTTCAGCTTTTTTCCCCTCAGAGAGTCCCCCTTAAAATTTCTAGCAGGGCTGGTTTAGTGATCACTAACTCCTTTGGTTTTTGTTTGTCTGGGAAACTTTTAATCTCTCCTTCCATTTTGAATGACAGCCTTGCTGGATAAAGAATTCTTGGCTGCCTATTTTCCTGATTCAGCACATTGAATATATCTTGCCACTCCATTCTGACCTGCCACATTTCTGTGGATAGGTCTGCTGCAAACCGGATCTTTCCTTATAGGTTAAGGACTGTTTTTCCCTTGGTGCTTTCATGATTCTTTCCTTGCCTGAGTATTTTGTGAATTTGACTGTGATATGCCTGTTGACGGTCGGTTTTTATTGAATCTAATGGGAGTTCTCTGTGCTTCCTGGACTTTGATGTCTGTGTCTTTCCCCAGGTGAGGAAAGTTTTCGGCTATGATTTTCTCATATAACCCTTCTATCCCTTTTTCTCTCTGTTCATCTTATTCCCATAAGATGAATCCCCTATGATTCTGATGCTGTTCCTTTTTAATAAGTCACTGATTTCTCTAATTCTTAAATCATGCTCTTTGGCTTTAGCCTCCCTCTTTTTTTCTGCTTTGTTATTCTCCTAAAGTTTGTCCTCTATATGGCTGATTCGCTGCTCTGCATCATCCATCCTTGCCGCTGTGGCATCTATTCAAGATGCAGCTCAGTTATAGAATTTTTTATTTCATCTTGACTAGCTTTTACTTCTTTTATCTCTGCAGAAAGGGACTCTAATCTCTTTTTGACCCCAACTAGTATTCTTATTATCATGATTCTAAATTCTGGTTCAGACATCTTATATTTGTGTTAAGTCCCTGGCTGTCATTTCTTCCTGCTCTTTCTTTTGGGGTGAATTCCTTTGTGTTGTAATTTTGCAGTAAGAAAAGGAATTAATGAGGCAAAAAAAATTAAAATTAAAAAATTAAAACAATACACACATGCAAAAAGAAACAAATGATGCTATATCCTCAGTGTGTTTTGGTCTGGTTGTTGAAAGGAGCTTTATAGATTAGAGATAAAAGGGAAAGTTAAAAGAATAAGAAGAAAAAGAAAAGAAAAAAAAGTAAATGTTTGAAAATTTAGAAAAATGAATACCCTGAAATAGAATAAAGTGATGATTGAAGTAAAATGGAAATTGAAAAATTTACAAAAAAGTAAGAAATATAGTAGAAAATTAAAGAGAAATAATAAAAATTGAAAATAAAAATAAATTTCTTCTCTTTCTGTATTCAAGAATAAGAAAAGAAAAAAAAATTGGATAGACCAGCAAACAGCCTAAAATATTGAAATTACATCGGTGTCCCCTAGAAGTCAAACTATGAAGCACTTAACAGTTTGTAAACCAAGCAGGCAGCGAGACTTGTGGTATTCCTGAAGAGCAAGGTTGGTGCAGTTGGGCAGGGCTTAGTGTAACGGCTCTGTTCTCCACTAGATGGCACTGCTTAGCTTACTGGGTTGGATTGTAGTGGTGTTGTGTTACCTGTAGTTGTGTATGTGCATGCATGGGAAGGGTGAAAATGGTGTCACCCAGCTACCCAGTCTCTAGTATCAGAACTCTGTTCTCTTCAACCAGCTTTTGCACACCCCTCCTTTGTCCCCGGCTTCCGTCCACTTCCTGCTTTTACACTGTCCAAAACCAAGCCATCACGTTGCTAGGTGGCACCGCTCTCCTGAGTTTTATCTCAGATGCAGCTGTACTTTCCAACCCCTCACTTCTGTGGGACTGCAGCTTTGACTCACTCAGACCTCCTGGGGAGGGTCTCAGCAAGCAATGGCTGGGTGCCCGCACACCCCCAGGAACGTTCACAGGACCGTGCTACTGCTGATGCCCAGAGACTGCAGCTGGGTGCCAGCCCACCCCAGAAGAAGTTCACGTGGTTATGTAGCAGCAGCGTTTCGGGGATTATAGAAAATCACAACACACATCTGGTGCCAGGCTTCCCCCTTAAATATTTTGTTCCAGCACCAGCGAATGTGGTTGTTCTCTAGGGTTCACTGGGACCTTTGCCTGTGGAGTGGCCACATAGCCTCGACCAAATGTCTCCCCAGCAGGGGAACCGCTCCTCCCCATTTGGCCTGAAGACCCCTTGGATCTCTCTGCTCCTGGGCTTTGCCCTTTCCACCAGAGCACCACCAGGTATCAAGCTGTGTTGTTTCAGACTGTGCTCCCCGTTTATCTTAATGGAATTTAAACCCTCTCCTTTCTCCATTCTCCCTTTTTTTTTGTTCAGTCCCTGCAGCTGTTTCCACTTTTCCACTTTCTCTTCAGCTACTTTGGAGCACAGTGTGCTTTTCCCCTACTCTCCCCCTGTCTCTGCCCTCTCTTCGTAAAGAAAAAAACAGCTCCCTGCCCTCTGCAGCTTCTCTCTCTCCCAATTTACCTCTCTGTGCCATGTACCTGCTGAGTTCTGTGGTTCAGGTTGTTCAGATTGTTGTGTTAATCCTCAAATCAGTTTTCTAGGTGTGCAGGATGGTTTAATGTTGATCTGGCTGCATTTCAGTGATGAGAGATGCAAAAAAGGCCTTTCCTGGCCTTGAGTTGCTTGACTCTGGTCTGCACAGGTAAAGTAGACAAAATTCACAAAACTTGAATTTATTAGTTTTTTTCAATTGAGGACTATCTAGCCATCTAACACTTTTGGGTAAGAATACTATGTTCTTGAGGTCTGAATTGAAAAACAAAAGAGATTCTCAACAGACTTTAGAACATGTTCAAGTGACATGAGATGAATATCTAGCTCTCACTGTGCAGAGGGCACAAGCATTCTGGCAGTATCATTTGTCATAGAAAATGACCAGAATACTCAGGTAACCAGGTTTACTCCAGTTAACTTCAGAAGACACCATTCCATAATAAAGATGGAGAAATTTGTAAGGCAGTTCTATTTAGTATGGCCCGGGGACTGAGGCCACTCCATGAATTTCTGTTTCTGTTATTTTGAAATTCTTTAGGGATGAGTAGAACTCAATACTTCGGTGTAATAATAAAATTGATTCTAATAATTAAAAATTTGAGCTTGTATTTTATATGTCCTTGAGCATTTTTTAAATTTTTTTATTTTGAATAATTGATTCATACTGTATTTTATAAGTATTATGTTGGTAGTTTAGATTGGTACTTCATAGATTTGGTGTTTCACATGGTAATTTTAAAAAATTATTTTTTACTATAGCTTCACAGCTGTGAAGGTTTTGTTAAATGTTATTGGAATTTTACAGAAAACCTGGATGTATCATGTGATTTCCTGGAATAGAAGAAGATAATTTTGATAGACTGGAAACTTTGTAATCTACATAGCTTGATGCATCTTGCTTCATTTAATATTAGACAAACATCATCCTTACTATTTTTTTTTTTTTACAGTTGCATATTCCAGCAAAAGGGCCTGCCATATTTTATTTAACCTGTCTTTTGTTGAATGGATATTTGAATTGTTTTCAACGACTTATTACAAATAATGCAAAAAATATTCTTACATAGTTCACACACATGAAGGTACATCCTGCAGTGAGAAGGCAAAGATTATATGCCTTTGTAATTTTCATAGCTCTTGCCTAATTTTTCTCCATGGGGGTTGTTCCAATTTACATTCCTACCAGTAATACACAAATAGAGTTTTTTTTTATAGCTTTGTCCAGTGGAGCCACAGAAATTTTGAAGTTACAGATTTAAATTGCCCTTTTCTTTCTAAAAATTTTTAAAAAAATATTTAAATTCCAGTTATCCTACAGTGTAATATTAGTTTCAGGTGTGCAATGTAGTGATTCAGCACATGCATACAACACCTGGTGCTCATCACAAGTGCACTCCTTAATCCCCATCACCTATTTCACCCACCCCCCACCCACCTCCCCTCTGGTCACCATGTTTGTTCTCTTTAGTTAAGAGTCATTCTCTTGGGATGCTTAAGCAGCTCATTCAGTTAAGGCTCAGGTCATAGCTCACAATTCATGAGATCTAGCCCCACATCTGTTTCTATAATTTGACTAATAATTTATGGCTGTTTCCATAATTTGGCTCTTGTAGATAATATAAAATCAGGGTGCATGTATCCCTTTGAATTAGTATTTTTATATTCTTTGGATTAATACCTAGTAGTGAGATTGCTGGATCATAGGGTAGTTCTTTAACTTTTTGAGGAAACTCCATGCTGTTTTCTAGAGTGGCTGCACCAGTATGCTTTCCACCAACAGTGCAAGAGGGTTCCCTTGTTTCCACATTCTCACCAACACCTGTTTTTTCTTGTGTTGATTTTAGCTGACAGGTGTGAGGTGATGTCTCATTGTAGTTTTATATTTCCCTGATGATGAGTGATGCTGAGCATCTTTTCATGTGTGTGTTGGCCATCTGTGTATCTTCTCTGGAAAAATGTCTGTTGATGTCTGTCTACCTATTTTTTAATTGGATTGTTTTTTGGGTGTTGAGTTGTAGAAATTCCTTTATAGATTTTGGGTACTAACCCTTTATCAGATATGTCATTTGCAAATATCTTCTCCCATGTCCTAGGTTACCTTTTAATTTTGTTTCGCTGTGAAGAAACTTTTTATTGTAATGAAGTTTCAGTAGTTGTTTCCCTGGCCTTAAGAGGCATATCTAGAAAGAAGTTGCTACAGCCAGTGTCAAATAGGTTACTGCCTGTGTTCTCCTCAAGAATTCTTATGGTTTCATGTTTTTATCACAGTAAAACATTATCACAGTGCTAGAAATCAAGTAAGTTTATACTTAGATCATTTTTTTTTGTTAGCTCATACGTCAATAATATATAAAGCCATGGGAAATTTTTAACATTTATAACTAGCATACTGTTTCTTTAAAGCAGAGAATACATACCTGGAGTAGGACTCAAGGAACTAATTTCTTTAATTTTTAGTTGGTTTGTTTTATGAAGTAACTTTCTGGTAGTTTATCTTAGACACTAGATCCATAGTAGACATAGAATTTGCTTCTCTGGTAAACCTGACCAGTAGAAATTATGTACATGTAGCCCCCAACTGTAATGGTGATGCAGAGAACTGGCAGATGATAGAAAAGATGGTCTAGCAGAAAGAATATAAAATTATGACTCTAGATACTAGGCTTTTAGTTGTTACTAAATTGCTGTGTGATAGTAGTTAATTCCCCTACCAACACTTGTGTGTGTGTGTGCGCGCGCATATGCAAGAGGCTCTTCTGTAATTATTATTATTTTTAATCTGTCAGACACTTTGTTGTCTACCTAATGCAAGAGTCTGCATCATGGGCTTTTTTGAGGCATTTTCTAGCTCTAGGATTTTTCAGTTCTACTTTTTACCCAACCTTTAAACTGACTGTACAGCCTTGGCTAGATTTCAAACCTGAGTTGTGGGGGCGTGGGGGGAGGAATATAGTTGATTATAAGTACTTTTGAATATTTCTTTAGAGTTTGCTAGTCTTTTTAAAATCTTATTATCCTTCTGCATGTATACTATATATACATTTATATATATAAAGTTTTTAAAAAGGATACACATAAATTTACATACACAGTATAAGAACATACAGCTGTGTACTCACCACTAGTTTAAGAAATAGAGAAGTGCCTGGGTGGCTCAGTTAGTTAAGCATCCAACTCTTGATTTCAGTTCAGGTCATGATCTCAGGGGTTTGTGGGATTGAGCCCCAGGTCAGGCTCTGTGCTGACAGCATGGAGCATGCTTGGGATTCTCTCTCTCCCTCCCTCTGTCTCTTAAATAAACTTAAAAAAAAAAAAAAAAGAATAATGGCATGCCTGGGTTGCTCAGCTTGTTGAGCCTCTGACTCTTGATTTCAGTTCAGATCAGGATTTCACAGTTTGTGGGATTGAGCCCCAAGTCAGGCTCTGTGCTGACACCATGGAGCATGTTTGGGATTCTCTCTCTGCCCCTCCCCTGCTCTCACGTGTGTGCCTTGCTGTCTAAATAAATATATATATAGAACAATATCTAATATTTAAGCCTCTGCTGTGCCTCTTCCTGACTGCATCCTCCTTGAGCTAATCTTTATAAGGATTTCATTTTTGCAAGAATTATAAAAATAAGCTATCAAAAGAAGAAAAGACCCCAAAACTACAGAGTGAAACGAATTATTGTGACTTTATTACAATAGTTACAAAGAATATTTTAGTGGTATTCAATCATATCACAATTACTCAAACTATATACAAATAGGTATTTATACAAGGCTACCTTTTAAAAAAAGAAAAAACAATTAATGACCAAAAAAAATCACATTATCAGCAAGATTTTTCCTAAAAGTTATGGCCAATATCAAAGGAAATTCACAGTTACTCTGAAAATATTTTAAAGATGGAGGAATCATATTGCACATAATACAATTATAAACCCTACCAAGCAGATTTATATATTTTAATCTAGTTTTTCACAAAATTTACATTACCATGCAATACTTCACTGTATACAGAATGGTGGAACTAGAATAAACAGATTAACTTACAAACTCTCAATGTAATGACCACAAAATTAGAATTATTTTAAGTTATATTGGAAATAAGTTTACTATACAAAAAGAAAAAACACTCCAGTGTAATAAAACTTAACGGACACAATCACAGTTTGTTCACAGATGAGTTACTTTTTTAGTGTTCTTCTTTGTCTTTTCCTTTCTTTTCCTTTTCATCCTGTAGTGCAGTACCAAGTTTTTTGATAAGAACTGAGAGAACCTTATCAAGTGGGTCCATGACTCCTCTTTGAAGCCATTTAGGAATTGTAGTCCTGGCATGATGGAAGCCCAATTTTTGAAGAATATAATCAACACCTACTGGATCAATTTTTCTTCCAGTCCAAGAAATTAATCTGTAAGTATAAAAGTTATTTGGGAGTACAGTGCCCTAACACAGTCCTAAAGGTAGATTCAAGAACATCACTAAACCTCCATAATATGCTTAGGACAAAATATTCTCAGTAGGTGCATTTGAGTAATCTAAGCTACAATTCCTGGGTTCACTATAATAGCATTCACTATTATAAGCATCCTTGACAGCAGTGGACTAAATGAATCTCATTTTGATTTAGGCTTAAGTTACAGGGTCATCTTAATATTTAAAGAACATCTGGTTCATTCTAAAAGATGTTAACTTGATGGGAGGAATCCTTTTACAAGGTTTACAGATATAAAATTTATGACCCTGTACACTTAAAATACCTTATGTGTTTTGTCAGTTTTATCTCAATAAAACTGAGAGTTCAACATATGTGGCATAATGGTGGGGGGGGAAAGGCTAAAATGTATTGTTTGCTATGGGCTAAACGTGTCTGAAGGACACAGTTTTTTCCCTATTCCTGGCATTTCCTTCCTTAGAGAGGAATAGCCATTTGTGAAACACTACTGACCTTTCTCTGCTCCCTTATTGATGATTTATCTGTTTGACAAGTTAACAGAGGAACCATAGAGTGTAGTTTAATGCCCTCTTCCCTACCTTCCCTTAAGAGCCACTCATTTTGATCCGTCTCTTCATGCAATAGGTTTCTCAAGGACAGACTCCTAAATAGGTTAACCCAAGACTGTTCATGGCCGCCTGTAGCTAGGTGAGTTCACAGAGCTGTCAACTGCACAATTCTGGTGTACACCCGCCTCCACCCTGAGTTCTCCATCATGAAGGCCCTGTAGGTAAGTCCAAACTTGGACTTTGTAGTAGAAAGCCATTGTTTCCAGACATAGAAATCACATTCTCTGTTATGAGCCTTATCAGTATTAAAACTGCCATTTTGATTTGCAGCTGCCTCTCTCCCACTGTCTTAATTGCTTCTGAACTTGGGAAGGGAAAAAGAGGGTATTAAGCATTGATCTGCTAAAACTCTAATAGTTATAAGCATTTTGCATTAACTCATTTAACCATTGTAACAACCCTACGAGGTAGGTAATATTGTTTACCAATTGTTCATATAAAGCAACTGAGGCAGAACTAGGTTAGATCCTCTGGCCAAGATAATTTAGTTACCATGCTATCTATAAACCTGGACTTAGAGCCAGAGCTCTTCAACATGCTCTCCACCACTTTTTAACTTTTTAAGTTCAAATTAAAAGGTATTTAATTTCATCATAGATTTACAAATACAAAACAAATTTTCTAAGTAGTTTTCTGCATTAGAACCTCTGCAATATTTAATTCTGTTCCTGAGCACTGACACTGTTAATACTTTTCATGAGTATATGTACTATTAATTCATACCAAATTTTATTGAATAAAAATTAACACAAAGTCACTACTTTGTTTTTACAAGAGTCTACTGTATAATGGATATTTTGTTAGTTTGGAATTATTTTGTGGCATAAATATGTCTGAATAACCTTATCTAAATGAAATCTGTGTCATTATGCAGAAATATGCTAGAATTTTCTTATGATGACCTTTTTTTGATACCATTATTCCATGATTCAGACAGTTAAAATTTCATTAGCAAAGCAGATGAAAGGAAAGGGAAAAATGATAGGAAGGTCATAAGTGGTAATCATAAACAAGGACACACACTGCAAGTATCACTAGTTATAGCAGCCATTATAAATGTAATTAAAACTAGAAAATACTACTGGCATTTTAATATGAAAGTAAGTTGATGTAATTGGCATCATGATTGTATTAGACTATGACTCGGTAAATGAACCTGAATCTGACAGCATTAAAGTCAACATTTCAGGGATGGTTCTATATTGCTTAGCATGCAGACGAACTATGACATTGCAGGTTCTATTACATTGTCATGACATATGTGAGAAATTGTAATAATTCCTTAATGTGTGGCTGCTACTGTATCTACCCAAACTTAGTAACAAAAAAGTTAACTGTAGGTACTTCAAACACCTGAAATTAATATCCTGGTAAAAACATAGTAGCAATGGTGGAAGTAGAGTTACTCTCATATTTTAGTGATTAACTGGAAGAATGTTACACAGTGGAGGATGCTGAGCTATTTGCAGTGTTTGTGCTTCTTTTGCCCTGACTAGAAGAACTTAAAAAAGCAGAAAGGAGCAGAAAGCATAGCCAGAAGTTAGAGATGTTATAAGTAGCTAACTTCTAAAAAGTTTTTGGTAAATCATATTTAACTTACTACATCATTTATAACCTTTTTCTCATAATAATCCTGTAGGATATAGGTAAATATATATACCTTCTACTTACCTAAGAGTGGGTTCTAGATGCCATGTGTTGCACATAAAATCTCTCCAGTCCACAGTAGTGTAAGTGATGCTGTCTTCTCTGTCTTTGTCAGAGGAATTGTCATCATGTATAATAATTGGACTTTTTTGTCCTGGTCGAGTAGATAAAATCCGAGGTGGAAAAATGGCTATGATGAAAATCATAGATTAATATTGCAAGTATATAATAAATTTATCTTAAATCACCATATGAATAGTGTAATTAGTTCCATTTATCATTTTACTTATGAACTGGCCAAAGCCTCATTTAATGATATTTCTGAAAAACTAGTATTTAAAAATAAGCCATAAACAAGTGCCAGTTATTGGTATTTCTTAAAGAAAGACAGTATTAAAGTTAACATATTTTTGAGGAATAGCATATATTTTATATATATTTCTGTGCTTAACACTAATAGTAAAGAATGACAAGATTTGACAACAGGCATGGGGCACTAAAATTGACAGTTAAAAGTTTCCTAAAGAATGACTATAGGTGGACATTTTAAATAGCTTTAAATGAGTGAACTGTATTATATGTGAATTGTGTCTCAATAAAGTGTATTACTCAGTAGTTTTAGGATGTAAATGTCTATATATATTTGAACACTGGTTCTAAGCTTTTTACATAAGCAGCCTTTCATTCTTATAAGTGCATACTCAAATGTTTTATGAAAGACAAGTTCTTTTTAAATTGGTGATCATAATATATATAAAATCAAAATCAAATCTGAAATATAGTTTTCATGTAATGTACTTTTAATAAATTTGTGTAGCCTGTTTTTAACTTTATTGTAGATTAGCAGGGTAACACATGGACTGGGAATGAGCTAAGGAATAAAACTGTACTTATTGTCACACTATCACACCACCTAAGAATATAGGCAGTTACTGCCTGCTCAGTTGCTCTTTTATTATTGGTAATGGTTATGGTGCTATAATTGATCTGATGTTCTAGAAATATGTTGATTTGGTCTAGTCTTACATGCTGTTAATAATATTCTCTGGCATGTTTATACTTATTTTGGTCAAAACTAATTTCTTTTAGTTTTTAATAACAAAATATAACCGTTAAAATATTTTTATTTATAACTGAAATCCACATAGATAATAACACTTGGTTACTGTAAGTCTGATAATCAAATTCCCATTTCCTCTTTCCCATGAAATGATATTAAACAAGTTTGTGTTTTTACTCTTAATTGAAAAATAATTTACATATATTTTAGGTTCGGGTATACAACATAGTGATTCAGCAATTATATACATTTTGAAATGCTCACCACAAGCAGTGTATTAAAATTTTATTGATTATATTCCCTATGCTTTACTTTTCATACCCATGACTTATTTTATAACTGGAAGTGTGTAGCTCTTAATCCTCTTCATCTGTTCCCCCTAATTTCCCATTCCTCTCCCCTTTGGGAGCCACCAGTTTGTTCTCAGTGACTCTGTTTCTCTTTTGTGTGTGTGTGTGTGTGTGCAACAGTTTGTATTTAAAGATTTTTTAAAAAAATATGCACAGTTCATAGACCAAGACCAACATAGTATTTCGTGAAGTGACAAAGGTTTCACATAACTGTGAGAAAGAAATCTGGCAGGCTTTTATATACAGGTATACTAGAAAAGAATTCTGAACTTCACAGATTTACTTGGAATATTTTTTTTCCACATTAAGTTCAAATATTAAGGCAGAGAGAAAAACAGGAGGATTACAATAGTGCCTGTTATATGTTGGTGCTATAAGTGAAGACTGGATCTACTTATATAAAGTATTTCCTATTAAATGATTTCAGTCATTTAAGTTTCAATTCCTGTCTCATAGATTTCTTTCAGTCATCGTTACTGATTTTACTCTCACTGAATTGTTGACACATCTAGATTTAATAGTAATGGAACAGCAATTCAATCTGTGCTATGCTGCTTTTGCATTTTTTTTTAATAATCTGTTTTGTTCACCCAAACATTTATCATGAGCCTATTTTGAAATACTGCTAGAAAAATTTTATATTTATTCATGAAGAAAATGAAGTATTACAGGGTGATCTAAACAAATAGCATGTTTTCTAGGCAATTAAAAAAAAAATCACATCCTGGGGCACCTGGGTGGCTCAGTCGGTTAAGCATCCCACTTTGGTTTAGTCATGATCTCATGGTTCATGAGTTTGAGCCTCACATCGGACTCTGTGCTCACAGCTTGGAGCCTGGAGCCTGCTTCAGATTTGTGTCTCCCTCTCCCCTGCTCATGCTCTGTCTTGCTCTCTCAAAAATAAACAAACATTAAAAAAAAATTCTTTTTAAGAAAATCATGTCTATTGTTTTACCACTATATATTCATAGGTTTGTGCAATAAATACTGGGTGAATAAAGACTATATATTTGGAAGGCATTCCATATCATTACATTTCAGACTACCTCATTCTTTTCAACAGCTACAGAGGATGGAATGGATTCTATTATATCCATTCTATATGGATATTAGGGTCACCACATGTTCCTTTAAACTTAAAAAAAAATTTTTTTTAATGTTTATTTTTCAGAGAGAGAGAGAGAGAGAGAGAAAGCGAGAGAGAGAGAGAGAGGCTCCAGGCTCTGAGCTATCAGCACAGAGCCCAACGCGGGACTCGAAATCATGAATTGTGAGATAATGACCTGAGCTGAAGTCGGATGCCTAACCGATTGAGCCATCCAGGCGCCCTGCCATATGTTTCTTAATGGACAAACATGTAAGTTTCCAGTGAGTAAACCAATGTTAGCTAGCTCATAAAAACAAAACCCCACCAATGAGGTCTAAATAATTTATTTCTAAAAAGATAATGTTCTCTGCATTCTAAACAGACTTATCTACTTAATTGAGTTTTCCCAATTATGTTTATAACTCATGCTACTTTATTATGTAGTTGTTTCTTTAGCCATTTCACTTTGACTAGCAGTGTTTCCTCAAAGAAATGTTCTTTCTCTTCTTTCTTTCTTTGATTCTCCTACAAGTCCTGATAATGTACATAGCTTATATGGAAACATTTGGTAAAGTAATAAAACACCATTCAGTGTGAGGTATATTTTGACTGTCATGTACATAGTAGATAGTCTGTCACACAGTTTTACCAATATATTTCATTGATACATACAACTCATAAAGGACGGAGACACATTCCAGTCATTTTATCATTAGACCATAAAAATCCATATAAATGGCACTGACAACTGCCTTTCCTGAAGCTCAATTGAAAGAAAGAAAAAAGAATATGCTACCCACCTTTTTCTTTTTCTTTAAGGTAAGCTGACACTAAATCATGAAGGAACATGATGAGCTCAGCATCCATAGTCACACAAATATGATCAGTGAACTCTGTCACCACACTGCATTCTACCTTCGGCTTCAGGTTGGCATCTGCAATGGCAAAGTTCTATAGTAAAAGACTTAAGGAAAGAAGTCCCTTTCTCTTAATAAGCGATTTTACATGGGTGCATATAAATGAATCCATTTAAATGCAACTACAGAGAAATGAGTAGTTTCTGTATGTGATTTACAAATGATGATAATTTACTAAGCACTTTCCAAATATGTACCATTTATTCCTCATAAAAACCCTATGAATGAGGTCCTGTTATTACTCCCCATTTTCCCAAAGAGAAAGAGGTACAAATAGATTAAATCATTTGCCAGAAGTCATACAGCTGATAAGAAAATTTGACTAAGCAATTTCATTACACTATATTAATATTACACAACCTGTGTGAACACAGTAATCTGAAGTTCCTTTAGAATTTTCTTAGTAACTTTAGAAACTATTTTTCCACATACCCTGTAATGAAGGTTCTTGTGGCTCTTGAACATGAATGGATTTAAATTCAAGCTGCATCCTTGGTAAAGCAAAGATAGTCTCTGTTTCATGATTGTAGCTAGAACCTCCTCTGAATCCACTCAACAAACTAGAATTTTTCACTGTAGTACTATTCTCAGTATTATTAGCATCAACATTACGAAGCAAGTTTAGCTCTATGTGGATAATAAAGACAAAAGGAATCAAATTAAACCAGTAAACATTGATAAGCATATAATTTTCACAGAATTTTTATCATTTTAGAAGCTGGAAAATAATGATTCACATTTTTAAAAATAGAGCCATATAAAGCTTTGGTCTATTTAAATATATTTATCTATTTAAATATATTTATTATCTATTTGTTTATATTTACAAATATAGTAATATGTTTATATATGTACAGTTTTATTTATATATGTATATATATACACATACACATATATATATGGTATATATATACTACATATATATATAGTGATTCTATCACTGTTCTCATGACTAAAGCTTTATAACATGACTTTGGATAAATCTAATATATTTTGTTTTTATTTCTCAAACATTAAAATAAATATTATTTTTAACTAAATTCATGTTTAAATTTAAGAGTTTAATTAAGCTCAGAATTCTCCATAGATTGAATACCTTACTATTTTTTTTAAGAGTACATTATTTATTTAAATTCTAGTTAGTTAACATACAGTGTAGTACTGGTTTCAGGAGTAGAACCCAGTGATTCATCACTTACATAAAACACCCAGTGTGCATCCCAACAAGCGCCCTCCTTAATGCCCATCACCCACCCACCTCCCCTTCAGCAACACTCAGTTTGTTCTCTGTATTTAAGAATCTCTTATGGTTTGCCCCCCCCCCCCGTTTTTAATCTTATTTTTCCTTCCCTTTCCCTATGTTCTTCTGTTTTGTTTCTTAAATTCCACACATGAGTTTCATTCATATTGTGAATACTTTACTCTTAAGAGAATTTGCAATTAAATATGTTCCTGACTTTGAAATCAGGTAGAAGTCCTGATTTTCTCCAGCATATGTGCTATGGTTTTCTTATAAAAGTTAGTAATTTTTTAGGTATATAGGTAGCAGTGAAGTTTGCTAATAGCCCCAACATGGTATACCAGCCAAAAAGAACTCCCTTCTCCAAAAATTCTATTGGAAGATAGAATAGTCAATACAGAATAGTCAATGCATACATAATCTTCTAATTTACTTCCTTATCCTTTTCTTCTCAGATTATTTTCAACAGTCTCTAACCCCTGGGATGACCTATTCCATAGTAACTTTTTCAATGGGACTTAAGTCATCTTTACAGTTTTGAAAGATGGTTATTTCTGTACAACATTCAAGTCTTTACGGGTCTGAATCTAGTCACCTTTCCAGGACAGATGACATGATTGGTAAAAGCCAGTACTATAAACTTGAACACAAAAACAACCACAAAATAAGAATTTTCCTGACCACATTATCACAAGATTGGTGATTCTAATCAAATGGAAAAATTCACCAAAAGTGCTCTTTTTAAACTTATTTCATAGGAATATTATTATTTAGCTTCATTTTATACCAACCATCCCAAACCTTAAGTTTGTGGCATTGTATTACTTAGTTGTGTAATAACTTTACCAAACCTCTGATATTTAGCATCACTACAAAAATATTTTAACTATAATAAAATTCATTTATTTAAACCAACTTTATTTTTCAATGTTTTCTTATATCTAAAATAGTGTCTAGTTTTTGAGATGTTGCACAACCAGGGTGGTGAATCATGTACATTAGTACTTATGTCATCAGGAATAAAATGAAACTGATTTAAAATAAATGCAAATTCTCCCTCTAATTAAATTCTAAACACAGGTTAACAGGGCTCCAAATAGAGAAAACAAATCTCTTTAAAGAAATAAACTTTTAACCTTCATTTCTTGTGGCTGTAACATAATTGAACCATTCTTTCACACTTGCTACTCCATGGGGTGGATTCTCATGGCGACGCCTTGTTATCTTAGTTATTGTTGCCATAGGACTTTCCAAAGCACCACATGGTTTGGTAACCATGGTGTTATGGCCCAGATGAAAATCCAGCGTTTGTACAATATATGTAGAATGATCACTAGACCCTAGAAGAAAAAAAAAGGTTTCTTAATGTTAACAAGCTATATTTAGATGCAAGAAAATAGTTGTGGCTTTAGAGCAATAGACTTAGCTAACTCATACATAAGTAAGAAAGAGTGTAAAACTGAAGAGTAAGTGAGAAAAAAAATCACAAATAGGTTTTCTTTCTTTTAGTTATAACTTGATTTGTCCCCAGTAAGATGATGAGCATCAACCATTTTTTTATTATTAAGAAACCACAGATTAAGAAATTAAAGCTAAAAGGAAGGAGGTTTATCACTGTAAATAGAGGTAAAAGCATAACCTTACCCATAAAAGTTTTATAATAGTTTTGACTGACAGTTTCCTTAAACTACCACCATGTGTCTTTTATCATGTTTTTATAAGAAAAATTTACAATAACTTATTATGACTGTGGCCAGACAGCGCAGAAACTTTAATTGCTTAAGAAACAGAATAAGATGGCAAGTTCAGAAGTAAGTGCTTAAGCATGTCCCAGACTATATTGACACATTGGCAATGAACTCCTTGACATGTCAAGTACATGAGAACAAACAGTGCTGGACTTCAGTAATATAAGAAAAACATACAAAAGATACAAGAAAGCAAAATTATTCTGTCGTTTATATTCATATCAGAAAGGTAAAAGTTAATCATAAGAAAAGGTAAAAGTTACAAATGTGTCCATTTACCATCTTCCCAGATTTTCTGAGCTTCAGTCCAAAAAGCAATATTTGGTTCTTCTAAGTGAAAAAGGGCCCAGGATTTTGAACGGAAATTTGGACCATGAAAACAAGCTAGTGTCATATGATTTCCATGTAAGCTCATTGATCCTCCAAACTGCATTCCATTTTCTGGTAATGGAATCTGAAATAAGGATATGTGGCATCCCGATACCACCTTCAATACTCCAGGCCAATGTCGATGATGAGCTGCATCAAGCACTGCAAGAAAACCAAAAACCACTTATCCTCAAGTGCCTCTCAAACATTCTGAATGGCAGGTGGAAAGGCAGCAGGTGGCTATTTTCTACAGCTGAAGTGATGCAGGTAAGGGATGAAAACAATCCAACACCTGGCTAACATTAAGCAGAAGCTGATAAAAATATAGTCTGGGAAAAGATGCTCATAAGGATGGATAGAATTAAGAAAAGTAGTAACTTGCTAATAATAATTACAACTAACATTTCTATAATGATTCATGATTTACAAAGTACTTGCATGAAATTTTATACAATTCTCACAATAATTCTGTAAATTAGGTATTTCATCTATATTCTTTTCTTTTTCTTTTTTTTTTTTTTTAACGTTTTATTTATTTTTGAGACGGGGAGGGGCAGAGAGAGAGGGAGACAAAGAATCGGAAGCAGGCTCCAGGCTCTGAGCCATCAGCCCAGAGCCCAACGCGGGGCTCGAACTCACAGACCGTGAGATCATGACCTGAGCCGAAGTCAGACGCTTAACCGACTGAGCCACCCAGGCGCCCCTCATCTATATTCTTTTCAATGAAGAAGAGAGGTTTAGTGAACCAGTGACTAGAAGACCTAGAAATCAAATGCAGATCTCCTGATTTTTTAAAATTCTCTTATACCCTTGCTACTCAAAAGTGGTCTCAGGACCAGCAGCATCAGCATCATGTGGCAGCTTATTAGAAACAGACTTTTTTTTTTATTTAAAAAAAAAATTTTTTTTTTTTACCGTTTATTTATTTTTGAGACAGAGAAAGACAGAGCATGAACGGGGGGAGGGTCAGAGAGAGAGGGAGACATAGAATCTGAAACAGGCTCCAGGCTCTGAGCTATTAGCACAGAGCCCGAACTCATGGACCGCGAGATCATGACCTGAGCCTAAGTTGGACGCTTAACCGACTGAACCACCCAGGCGCCCCCTAGAAATGGAGACTCTTAAGTCCACTTTGTTCCTAATGTGTCAGAATCTTCATTTTCATGAGATCTCCCATGTGTTTCAGATGCACATTAAAGTTTGAGAAGCACTAGTTATATTTCTGACTTATCCCAATAATGTCCTTTTTGATTGTTTTCCACAACTCTCATTCCAGATCCAACCAAGGATCATACATTGTATTTAGTTTTATGTGTCTTTAGTTTCCTTTAAAACAATTCCCTATGCCTGGGTTGTTTTCCATGACAAGGACTGTTTTGAAGAATCCAGGCCAGGCATTTTGGGGAACATCTCTCTAATTTGTAATGTGCCTGACACCAATTCTAGTTTAAAGGAAATACAGAAATGAGAGGAACAAGATAAATGAAACCACAAGGAAACAACTGAAAAAAAAATCTAGAAGGATATTCTGTAGGAAAATTGGCCAAGTCTCTTCAACAAGTCAGGTCATAAAAAAAAGGACTATGCTGATTTAAAAGAGAGTAAAGGAACATAACCAGATTTAAATTGGGATCTTTAATTTTATATATATGTGTGTGTATGTATATACATACATACATACATACACACACACACACACCGATATTACAACTGATTTGTCCAAACCAGTATACATATATAGCCCTCAGAAGGCTAGAGAAGATAATTAGCAAAATGAAAACTGGATATTGTTCACTAGAAAAGGTTACGAAACAGTATGAACAATATTTTGGTAAAAAGCACATGTGTATATAGGTTCATAGAAAATTATCTGAAAGCATATAAACTGTTCAGAGTGTTGATTTCTGGATGGAATGTGAGGTTTCTATTTTTTGCTTGTATTTATTTTCTAGGCTTTTCCAGTGCATATGTACTGCTTCTGTGATTATAAAAAATTATATTTTAAGTTTATTTTGAGAGAGAGAAAAAGTGCACATGCTTGAGTGGGGGATAGGGAGAGAGAGAATCCCAAGCAGGTTCCATGCTCTCAGTGCAGAGCCTTACATAGGGTTTAATTTCACAAACGGTAAGATCATGCTCTGAGCCAAAACCAAGAGTCAGATGCTCAACCAAGTGAGCCACCCAGGCGCCCCTAAAATATTATTTAAAATTATCCTGATTCTGACTACTTTTCACCACTTTTACCTCTCTCTAATTAAAGCCACCATCATTTGTTGCCTGAACTCTTCCAATGGTCTCCTTACTGTTACTATGTGTCCAATAATGGTAATGGTAATTACTGCGATGGTCTCTACTTCCACTCTTAACCACCTATAGTCTATTCTCTACACAGCAGCCAGAATGATTCTCTAAAAAGGAGTATTTTAAGGGGTTAGTTGAGCATCCAACTCTTGGTTTCACCTTAGGTCATGATCTCACAGTTTGTGAGATCGAGCCCCTTATCGACAGCCCAGAGCCTACCTGGGAATCTCATTTTCTCACTCTTACAAATAAATAAAATATCCTTTTAAAAAAAGTTTAAGAAAAAGTAAATCAAATATCAAATCTGTTCAGAACTTTCCAATGGAGCTATCCATCATATTAAAAATATTATGAATGTGGCCATTCATGTCCAACATTTTCCTGCTTGCTCACTTTGTTCCAACAAAGTAGCCACCTTAATCATCCTCAAATAAGCCAACTTTCTTCTGTAGGAGCTTTGCACTCTTCAGTAGGCCCCTATGCGTACAACTCTCTTTCCCAGAAGAGATCTTTCTAGTCTAGATCTTTCACTTCAGAAAAGGCTTCTCTGAACCCCCTTTTTACACTAGCTAGCCTCACACACTAGAATTCTTTATCTCTTTTCCCTGCTTTTTCAGCACGTCTTTCTACCTGAAATTACCTAGTTAGTAAATTAACTATGGTCTATCTCTCCCATTAGAACAAAGTTTTATGTGGGTAGGAACTTTGTCTACTAGTAGATCTCCTATGCCTAAAACCATGCTTAAGAACATAGCTGATTTGCTGATTGAATTACTGAGTGAATATCTGCCTAATATGACACATCTAATAAATCCAAACTTAGACATTCTGATTACACAGCCCAAGCTCTAAACCAGAACATAGTATTGTCATAGTTAGTATTCAGGAGCATGGAGTGGGTATGGTTATGGGTGAGTTTGGCAGGGGGGAGGAGATAATAAATGATGGCTTCCCAAATGATGGCCTTTAATTCCATTGATGGGCAGGAAATCAGGTACTTTGCTGAGTGAATAGAATAAAAAGCATATGAACCACTTTGTAAGTATGATATATAGGTAGTATATATATTAAATTAAAATTGTAACACAACTTTTAGTGAAAGATAAAGCATATATAAAGGCTGAGTTCTAATTCTTACATTGTTCTTGTGAACTTTTCTCTAAGTTATTTGTTATTGTCTTAGGTGGAAGATATGGAACAGGTCCCCAGGTAGACAGAGCTCGTTTGCTGGTGTCAAACTGTTGTGTGAAAAATTCCTGGAGCTTCATTCCTATTTTTATCAGGTCCGGTGTAGTTGATCTTGATATCATTACTTGGAAAATATCCCACTTCAGATCTCCATGGACAAATATTTCACTAAAGCATAAAACAGAGTATCATATATCTTATACAAAACAGCTAAAAAAAAACCAAACAAAACAAAAACCAAACTCCCTTCTTCACCCACCCAGCTTTTTCATTCATATTGTTGCATAATAGAAAATCATTTTACAAGAAAAGTGAATTGTTTGTGTTTTCTAACTGGATGAGAGAAAACATGTTAGGAGCAGTCCTATAAAGTGTTCAAAAAGCAACATTTTACTAAATACCTCTTATCAGTCATGCTTGAATCCAGTGTATTATACAGATTTACTTTCCATTCATCCTGAAGCTTGAGATCAGCATTACTGAAGATACCCATGAGGATACTTGAGCCCATGTAATCAACACGAGCTTCTGTAGAACCCATAGTAATCTGAATTTTGTGACTGGGTTGCTGATTTGGATGTTCAGAAATATGAGCTAAAGTAGAAACAATAATTACTTTTCACAGAAATGCCTACTGGGAAACACCAAAATCAATTTTAAAAAACTTGTTTTCAGTTGTAAAATTTCAACATACCAACCATCTCCAAAGCATTGACATCTATGGTCCCTCCCACTACTCCTCCTTTAGAATCTAACTGTGATCTTCCCAGGCCAACAGACATGCTTATCTCTCGATCTCGGTTACTTCCTACTGACAGACGGCCCTGACTCTTCAAACCACTAGTTGTCCACCTGAAAAAAAAGAAAAAGGGTTTATTAAGCTTTCAGTGTCATGAATTAAAACAGGAGTTAGAGGATTTTAAAAAGTTTGACAAAACATTTCTTATAAAAATTGTGGTAAACATTTGAATATTAATATTGATGATAAAGCTTTTTTACCTAGCAAATTACACTATTTATAATTTTCTCTTTTTAGAATACATACTCCATGTTGTTTTAGATTACGTATCTTTGATAAGGCCACTTTCAGGATAAAGCAATTTACATCTTTTTTCTACTGTCTTTACAAGTCTCAAACATTTCAGTATTAAAAAGGTTTTAAATTGCTTTACTACAATATAAGAAAAATTACAACTAATGATTAATTTTCCTTTTATCTGAATAGCTTACGTTGTATTTCCCATTACATTACTCATATTCATTTGAACATTTAATTGCTTCAAGTTGATGGCAAACACGACCAATGTTTCCCATGGGGTCCCTTGTTGGCTTGCTGTTTTGTTTGATTTGTTAAAAGGAGTTGATGTTTTTGAAAGTGAATCTAAAAATAGAAAAATCAAAAGCATATTCATTCACATAGGTGCATGGACAATTAAAAATTATCACTCTTATCACTATAATCCCCAAGATAAAAATATGGTATTCTGAATTAAAACCTAACATTTAATATCTGTCACATTGCCTCTAAAATACTAGCTACCATTTACTGAATGAGTGTTCAGTAAGGGCTGATAGTCTTACTTCTTGAAAGCTCATAAAGTCCCGTATGATCTCCATTTTCTATGAGCAAATTCTGATGTGCGTGGGATACAGCAACACAGATCATCACCCTCAGATTTGCTTAACAAAGGAGAAAATCAGAAGGTGCTGCTGCCAAATAGAGGACCTGAAGGCAGGGACTATTCTGAAATGCAGACACCTGCTGAGGCACCTGTCTTCTGGGTTCCTGTGGGCTCAGTGTGTATCTTGAATCCTTCATTTACTCATCATACTCTAAGCTTGTGACATGAACTACATCACTTTGATATGTTAAGACATAAACAGTGCTGAACATATAAAAGAGTTCAAGAAACAGTGGCTGAATAAAAAGAATGACTGAGTGAATAAATACCAAAGATTAACATTTTCAATATCAGACATCTTTAACAACACTGTAGGTTGGTATTACTTTTTTTTTTTTTTTTTTAGTTTACTTATTTATTTAGAGAGAGAGTGTGCACATCCAAGTAGAGGAGGGGCAGAGAGAGAGGAAGAGTGAGAGTCTTAAGCAGGATCTGCGCTGTCAGTGCAGGGATCGAATTCACAAACTGCAAGATCAAGACTTGAGCCAAAGTTGGATGCTTAACAGACTGAGCCACCCAGGTGCCCCAGTTGGTTTTACTTCTAAGAATAAGGGTACGATGTGGAGCAAACTAACAATATGCTCATTCCTCTCTCAAAACTACTAGCCATCCACCTACCTCTTCTGCTGGCAAATACTTTGAAGTGTTTGTTGTTTTGTTTGGGTATTCCACCCCCCACCCCCCAACCATAATCATCTTCCATAAAAGTCTGCAAGAGTATATTTTTCTACAGTTGAGGCAAAAATCTGAGAGTAATGAATTAAGATTTTTATATTGGGGGCATTGGGTGGGGATACTGACAACAAAGAGAGCAGTGTTACCTCTTCGGGGAACTGAAGAATCAGACACGCTCCTTGATCTTATGGAAGCTGGGGACTTTAGGCTCTGTGCTGCTGTCCCTGGTGACATGGTGCTGTTTGTCATATGCTCATTGAATACGTTAGGTGACTGAGGCATGTGGGTGAAGGAGGCTGACTGACTAGGCTGCTCCCAGGTCCTGCAGTAAGCTTTTCTTGATGATTCTGGAGAAAGATGTTGGCTTACCCCTTCAATGGAATCAGGTGTCCCTGGGCCAGATGCTATTAGGAAAGTGGAAAACAGAAACAGAATTAACCAGGGTAGAGTCTCCATCTTATAAAATAATAAATTTCACCACTCCACCATTTATAATTATATATGCCTTCTAGTTCTTTATTTGGTAACTGTACAGTAATTTATGGTTTGCAAAATACCTTCCAGCAAGTTATTATTTAATTCTTACAGAAACTCATGAAAAGGGCAAGACAGGTCCATTTTATAGATGAGGGAATAGACTCAGACCTGGATTTCTAATATTTTCTACTGTATCATGCCAACTCTTTCACTTACACACTATACTAGTACAACAATATGTAAGTCCTAGAGAAAAAATGCAGGCAATATGGTAATGTCCCCAACATTTTGTTTTTCATGCTTAACTAACCAGATTAACTTGGATGGTTAAATGTATTTCTGCATTTCAGATTTTACAAAGATTACAGAATAATTACAGAATATAAGTCAGCTGAATGTAATCTCTGAAAGGGCAAGCTTTTTGTGATCTCCAGTACTAATGTATCCCCAATGGTTAGTTAGCACATTAGAGGCGCTCAATAGACATTTATTCAGTGGGTGAATGAATTGCATGGTGCAACTTAACAAGGTGTTGCACAACTTAACAAAACTTGTGTTATCAATCCGAGGTTCTTGTTATTATTGTAATCGTAATTAAAAGCAACCTAAGTATAATTACAGTTACATAACAAGCTTACTTGGCAAATTTATAGTTTGGTCTCCAAGGAATAAGCGTCTTGCAATACTTCTCCTATACCAGGCTCTTGGAAATGCCAGAATTTCACTGAGTCGACGCATATCATATTTAAAGGAGGCAGATCCTATATCGCAGACAGCTGATGAAGAAATAAATAAAATCTGTTAGAACAGATTTCCAAAACTTTAAAAGTCTTTTCACATGGTGAGCATAACATGACATGTTACACAACTAATTAATGAAATATCAAAATAAGTTACATGGTATGATTAGTAAGTGATATTTGTTCTTGCACAAATGATTAAAATAGCACATTCTTACATTATTCCATTTCCTTTTTTGAGGTGAGGGCAACTTGAAATTCTTTCATCACTTTATCGTGAAATTCTGAGAGGTTCTAAAGATCAGACTTATTGACAGCTTTCAACTTTAACATAGAGCTCTTCTCAAATATGGAAATTCAATAATCAGGATGGGCAGGGGATACAAATTTCCTCAAAATTAGTTGCAAACTAAACAGTGTGTGGCAAGAACTACTATTTTCCTTTTAGACTTGTCAGTCTGAAAGCATTCTTCTGATGGCCACCTCTTGGGGTTCTGTTCTGAGCATTCTGTTGCTCCTGCTTTATATGCTCTTCTGTTCCTCTGCATAGCTTCTGTAGGATTTACACACCAGTGTCTCCCAAATCTAACATTTCTGTCTCAGCCCAAGTCCGTATCCACACAGCCAATCAGCCAGTTGTCTACCAGACTCTCCCACCTAAATGTCCTATTAGGCACTTCTTTACTTTCTAAGTTGATGATGGTCCATTGCCCCTTCTGTCACCTAAGCTAAAAGCTTGAGGCATCCCTGTCTTCTCTATCGCTCCTTACACAGTTTGTCCTCAAGCATGTAGATTCTCTTATAGTTCTCTTAAAATCATTCCCTCTTCTTTTTTTACTGTCACGGCTCAGAGCTTTATCCCCTATTGCTTGGTCTATTTCAACAGCCTTTGCAAGCATCTTTCCATTTTTCATGCTACTGTCAACTCTCTTTTTAAAACACCAATCTGAAGCATCTTCCCACTTTTTTTTTTTTAATGAAAACATGTTTATTTTATAATCCACAATTTTTTTGTGTAGTAAGAACACTTAAAATGAGATCTGTCTTCACAGATTTTTAAATGTATAATACAGTACTGTCATCTTTAAACACAATGCTGTCAACCTTTTTCTTAAAAACCTCTAATGGCTTCTCACTGCCCAAAGGATCAGAACCTTGTTCTTTTAGCCTGGCATCTGAGCCCCCTACAATCTAGTCCTGGTCTATTTTGCCAGCTTTACCTCTAGCCGATTCCTCTCTCCTCCTGGACATTCAACCATACAAATAGTTAAATGTTCAGTTATGCCTGTGTTTTGCTTCGGTGAACCAAAGTATGATCGAAAAGCATACTTTCTGATGCTTTTGTACCATTATATAACATGTTATTATAGCCAAGAATTTTCCTACATAATTTTGAAAATCTGGCCCAAATATCATTTCTTTCGTGAAGCATTGTCTGATCTCTTAAATAAAACTATTTTTTCCTCCTTTTTATATAAACCTCCATTACAGCATTAATCCCATGACAGTGTCATTTATTTTTCTACTTATAAGACCTTGCCTATTCATGCCTGTACCCTGAATCATTGAGCAGAGTGCCTTGCACAAGTTCACTGTTAAATATAGGCTCAATGTATGTTTGTTGAATGAATATTGGGTTAAAGTATACTTACTATATTTCTGCAGTTAACTTTAAACATTTTCATTAACGTAGTACTCCAAATTCTTCAAAATATTCCATATGCATTTCATTTTAAATACTCAAATCACAATATAAAGAAAACGTGCAAGTGATTTGCCCACAGGTATATAGCTAGTGACAAAGCTAGCAATGTACATGCATACAACTTAAGATCTTATGAAACCAAGTAAAAATTATTTACCCCTCATCCTTCATTAGTGTTTTAAGGATTTACAATCAGAAAATTAATTTAAACTAATAAGTCAGAAATTTTACCAATTCATGTTAGAGAAGCGACAAAAAGAAGTGATTTTCAGTGATTTAATTAGGCATATATTGGCCTTTGGGTGGTATTTCTATGCATTTATCTAGAAAGCATATTCCTAACATTGATTACTTAGACTGAGATAGTACATTAGGCTGGACTGTTATTCCTCTCCTTTAAATCCTATATCACTAAAAGCTTAATATTATTAAATATATTTAATATTTAAACATTGTAAAAAAAAGAGGCCCTTAATTCTGAAAAACAGTATTTTAATTAAAAAACTATAAAGTTAGGTACCAGATATATTGATTAGTGTAGTGTCCATTTTGCTTGCAGACTTGCTTACAGACTGACTTTCAAAAAATGAGGCACCTCCTGAACGCCTTATCCGAGACAAACTCACTTTTACAAATTCAAGGTTTATACTGAGTGAGTCTTTTCGACCAGTGACTGAAGTGGGTTCTTCATCCACATTCCCTTTAAAAAATAAAAAAAACACAGCACACACACACAAATATACATGTACATATACATACATACATACAACTATCTAGTTATATGAAATTATCTAATATACTGGAATATACCGTCAATTGAAATCATTTGAAGTGAGGTAAAAGTTTAAGAATGATCTAATGAGCATTCTTGACAGTCGTTTAATAGTTTCAAGCCCATAAAAAATAGTGATGATTTTCACAACCCTTCTCCAATAAAAGCAAGACTTGACATGGAGAATATGTTTTTGTTATCTAAGTAAATCAAGAGAAATTCACTAATATCAATGTCTCTTACATTTTTAGTGATAAATCTTCATTTTGATTAAACAATTTTTTTAAACGTTTATTTATCTTAGAGAGAGACAGAGTGCGAGCAGGAGAGAGGCAGACAGAGATGGAGACAGAATGAGCTGTCACAGCACAGCACAGAGCCTGATGCAGGGCTTGAACCCATCAACTGTGAGATTATGACCTGAGGAAGTCAGAAGCTTAACGGACTGAGTCATCCAGGCATGCCAAATCTGCACTTTAAAATGACAGTGAAATTTAAGTTGGTTAAATAATGACCAGGAGGAGGAGGAGGAGGAGGAGGAAGGGGAGGAGGAGAAGGGTTTCAGTTTAAATTGACAAATGTGATGCACACACTTAAAAAATTTACTATTTGTATAATACAATTTCTTAGACGAATAATGATTTGGCAAAACATTTAAATAACATAAATATCCTTTTAAATCAAAAGATTATTGTGCTGCATATAGCACTTATGAAATACTCAGAGTTTTAAAATTCTTGTATAATCATCTAAACTATTTATTTTATATTCTACTTATTATGTAGAGACAGAATAGATAGCAACAAGAAAAATAAACTTTCTGATCTTGTTTTATATGCATTATTAAAGGTGTTATGATTCCTGAAAAGATCCAAGCTTGAAAAGGTGCTATAGGTGCAGCTGGGTAGCTCAGTCTGTTGAGCGTCTGACTTCGGCTCAGGTCATGATCTTGTGGTTTGTGGGTTCGAGCCCAGTGTCAGGCTCTGTGCTGGCAGCTCAGAGCCTAGAGCCTGCTTCAGATTCTGTGTCTCCCTCTCTCCCTGCCCCTCCCCCACTCACTGTCTATCACTCTCTCAAAAATAAATAAACATTAAAAAAAAAAAGTTGCTTTAAATTAAAAAAGATGCAAACACTCTAAGTATACCTAGTCCTCCTGATCCAGAAGTCAGCCCAGAAACAGCAGTTTTTTGTTTCCCTGCTCCATATGGATGAAATACATAAAGGGAAAAATCAGACATGCATGCAGTGAAGCTCAAACCAGATGAACTACTGCTGGAACTGGTTAGATCTGACTGACTACTACTGTGTCGACTTCTGCCAAGAGGGCTGCCTAGTCCTGATGAACCTGTAGTGAACACAAGAAATGCAAAAATTACAAGCCACAGAAAAATTTAAAAGCCTGTCACTTAATACATTCTTATGAACCAAACAAGACTTGAAATTAAAATGGAAATACTCGGGGCGCCTGGGTGGCGCAGTCGGTTAAGTGTCCGACTTCAGCTCAGGTCACGATCTCGCGGTCCGTGAGTTCGAGCCCCGCATCGGGCTCTGGGCTGATGGCTCAGAGCCTGGAGCCTGCTTCCGATTCTGTGTCTCCCTCTCTCTCTGCCCCTCCCCCATTCATGCTCTGTCTCTCTCTGTCCCAAAAATAAATAAAACGTTAAAAAAATTTTTTTAAATGGAAATACTCAAACATTATTAACTGATCAATATATTTAAATCCTTGAAATGAAAATAAAGACTTAGATGTACTTTGCAATTAATTTATTCTATAAACCACGGTTGAATAGTCTGTTCATCTTTGAAACATTTATACATATGTTTTGGCCAACTCCATGGTTTCCTGTTACTTTTCTCCTTTGTTCCACTGGAAGCAGGCAGTGGAAGAGGTACAAAACAGTTGAGGCTAAACAAAGGGGGAGGAGAACTGTAAAAAGTCCAAATCATATAACTAGAGTCCACATTTCAGTAGCAAGCAGTGGAAATAGAGGAAGGTACACAAATGCAGAAAGTTAAAGGTCTCTGTTCCCTGAGAAAGCCTCACTGGCAACACTTACCATGGGTGGATACGCTAATTCAAAATACGCTTTAAATGTACAAAATATGAGTAAAGCATCTGAATAGAACATTATATGAGTTTGCTGATAATTCTGAAATGTGTTTCTCCAAAATATATAGACCTCCTTTGAATTCATATTGCAACTGGTTACTTGACATCCTACTAGAATGTGTCACAGGCATTTAAATCTTATCATGTCCGAAACTGAACTCTTGATCTTTATCTCCAATCTGTTTTTTTTCCAGGGTCTCCCATCTCCAGTAAGTGACATTTCCAAGCAAACAGCTCAACCAGAAACCTGGGGGTTGTCATCCTTCCCACTTCTAACTCCCCATCATGCAATTTATCACCATATCATTACTATGTCTGAGGGCATTTATCAAGACTGTCCATCTCCCTTCTTTCACTATTACTCTAGGCTAAGCAATAATCAGTTCTGGACTGCTGAAATGGCCAACTGTTCTCCCTGCTTCCTTCTACTCTTGTTCTCCTCCAATCAGCTCTCACACTGTAGCCACTCTAGTGTTCTAAAGGGGTAAATCAGAATCACATGTACTTTTCTGCTTAACTCTTCAATGGCTTCCTCACAAGATCTGGCTGTATCTTATCTCTTTAAAATCTTTTTCAAAAGCCAGTCCACCTTTTGTTTGCCACACTCTACTTACACTTGTATTTCTGTTTTCATTTTTTAAACTTGCCAAATTCTTTCTTGCCTCATGGATTTTGTATTCTCTACCTAAAGTGTTCATAACCCCAACTCTCTAGCTAATTGATACTCGCCGACTTCCCATTTCCACTTAAAATGTTTGTCTGCTTATTATGTTTCTCCAAATTCAACTTATGTTCCACATTAGCAGGGACATACCTGCTAGTGAGGTTCACTACCATATATCCAACCTAGCACTTAGCCAGACCCCAGTAAAGTTCAACAAAGACCCTCTCAAAGAATGGATACTGTCATAACCTATACTTCTCATACATTTATTCTCATCATCATTCCTTCCTGCATGTTTTATGATGATAAAATGAGGGATGCTACTTCATTTTTCTTTACTTTCTCAAGAATCAAAATGTGGGCATAACAAATAGTCACTCATTTCATATTCTTTTCACTACATATACCTAGCACAGCACATATATACTGTTATAATAATTTAAGTATCAATACTTTGTGACATTTTGTCATTATGAAAAAATGTGAATATCCCAACGGAGAAATGGACATAGGCATATTTATCCCCCTCCCTCATTAGCCAATAAAGTAATGACATAATAAAATCCCATTTTTAGTCCATCACATTAACCAGTGATTAAAAATAAATTTAAAGCATAATGTTGGGAAGAATACAGTGAACTTGGTGTCTACACACACTGTGGTGAGGATGCATAAATCTTATATTTAAGATATATTTAAATCTTTTATGTTTAAAATATAAATCTTGGGGCGCCTGGGTGGTTCAGTCAGTTAAGCGTCCGACTTCAGCTCAGGTCATGATCTCACGGTTTGTGAGTTTCAGCCCTGCATTGGGCTTGGTGCTGACAGCTCGGAGCCTGAAGCCTGCTTCCGATTCTGTGTCTCCCTCTCTCTGTTCCTCCCCTGCTCGCACTCTCTCTCTCTCAAAAATAAAGATTAAAAAAATTTTTTTTAATAAAATAAAATATAAATCTTTATATTTAAGAAGAGGAAAACATACCAAACGCTTTAAAAATGTCTACTCTCTCTGACTCAGGAGTTACACTTTTAAGAGTTTATCCTAAGGATGTTAATTTATATACAAAGATATTCATCTCAATATTACTTACAAAATAGAAAACAAAAAGCCCAGGGAGTCTCAAATATGTGATCAAAATGACGGAATATCATGCAATCATTAAAGTTATTTACATGTGAATATTTAATAATTTGGGAAAACCTGTATTTTAAGTTTTTAAAAGATACATAGAAGAGTTCATATTTAAATTTTGCCTAGGAAGAAGACTATCTATAAAAATGCTGGAAAGTAAGTAGGAAGTGATAATACTGGTTGTTTATTATAAAAGGATATTATTATTTTCATTTTTAGCACTCTTCTGTTTTCTGTATTCTTATAATGAATGAATTAATTTTATAATCAAAAAATAGGTTTAAAAAAATGGACACTACCAATCCAATATTTTGTTGACTGCAACACAATTCTAGCAGCAATATTTTGGAGCTAAGTATGACAGTGGGCAACCACATTAGCAAAAGTTATTCCTAAAATATTAACTTTTGTTTTCCTATTTTATGGTGAAACTTTCAAAGATTCACACAGCAACCAAATGCGTTGCCATTTCTCCAGTGTCTTTTGACATTGTCAAATATCCTCTGGGGGCAAAATCACCCCTGGTTATGAACCATTGTTTTAATGATAGTTCTCTTATTCATAAGTATCCATTTCATTCATTGTAGTCTCTTAAGAATAAAACCTTTGTGATTTGCATATGTGATGTATGATTTTTAGGGCAGAAATGACAGCTTTAATATATTAGTGAACAGTAACTGTCTCACCAGGAAATCATAGGTTCTGTCTTAAAAACAAAACCTTTCATAAAGTGGACATTTGAGTCAGGCAACAAAATTTACCATTAAATATGTGTGTGTGTGTGTGTGTGTGTGTGTGTGTGTGTGTACACACTACCTCATACAATTTTATTTCACTGTGATAAATTCTTGCAAGATAACTACATCTCTTACTTTCCATTTGCAACACTGATTACTCTTAAATGTAAAAATAGAGCATAACATAAAACATTCAGAAGTACTTAGATGTATAATAACATGTCAGTTATTTCATAGTGCTTGTAGTGTATACCTCCAAGCCAAACAAAAATGTTACTCAATTGTCATTCACTTGTACCAAAATATACTAAATATATTAGTACAAAATAGACTAAAAAACTTTGATCTCTGTATTTTTTCCATATATACTCTAATTCTCAAATATTCCCCTTTTCCAAATTTATTTTTTAGAAATACATACTAATTACTAGTAAAATGTTTGTTTAAAAAGTAGAATTTGCTTTACACCAGTGTAATAAAGAGTGTTTCTATACCTGGTATTCCAGTTTTGCTTGAAGAGGTCTTTGTTCCACTCTGGGTAGTATTACCTCCAGGGGATAAAGTCTCTGTGGGATATGTGGTCCCTAAAGTCTCTAGTTCTCCTCGGTTGGAAGAAAACACCAAGTCCAGGGATGGCAGCTTCAGCATGCATTCTACTCTTGATACTGGTAAACAGCTAAACTTGATCTGTGAGGGCTAAAAAGCACAGAAAACCAAAAAAGTTTCTAGGTACTAGAAAAGTTAAAACATTTCATACTGGATTCCAAATTTATATTTAATTTCCATTTCATTCCACATATACCAAACACAAAAGGATTTTTGTGTTTAATGTCCTAGCCTTTATCAAACAGATACATGATATATTAACCAAAATGTATTAATAAAATGGTACTTAAAAAAATCTAAATATTTGAGGAGGTACCTCTGAGTGATACATATTTAGACATCTAGGTAAAACATTTAAAGGTGTGTTCATATTATACTTGTTCATAATTAAGTTTTTTAAAGGAAATAATTCCTCTTATACTAAAATTTTTAAAAAGCTGTTGTAGTAACACAAGTTGTATAGGGGCGCCTGGGTGGCGCAGTCTGTTGGGCATCCGACTTCAGCCAGGTCACGATCTCACGGTTCGTGAGTTCGAGCCCCGCGTCAGGCTCTGGGCTGATGGCTCGGAGCCTGGAGCCTGCTTCCGATTCTGTGTCTCCCTCTCTCTCTGCCCCTCCCCCGTTCATGCTCTGTCTCTCTCTGTCCCATAAATAAATAAACGTTGAAAAAAAAAAAAAAGTTGTATAAACTTTCTAGCTGTCACCCGTTACATGTTTTCATCATATTTTCAAAAGACTAATGCAAAACTCCAGAAGATCAGACTGAAGCCCGTTTGGCCAAATTGCTGTTGTAGAAAATAGTTTGAACAGATGACCATCAGTTTCTTTTATTCTTGAGATTATCAGGTTTTAATTGAAGGTTAACTAAATCCTGAAGTTTGGGGGCGCCTGGGTGAGTCAGTCGATTAAGCGTCCGTCTCTTTGTTTCGGCTCAGGTTGGGATCTCATGGGTTTGTGGGTTTGAGCCCCACACTGGACTCTGCACAGACAGTGCAGAATGTGCTTGGGACTCTCTCTCTCCTTCTCTCTGCCCCTCTCCCCATTTGCTTGCCCTCTCTCTCTCTCAAAATAAATAAACTAAAAAAAAAAAAAAAATCCTGAGGTTTGGTTACAAGTGGTTTTCAAGTCCTCTTTAATAAATGGACTCAATCAGATACTAATATATACTCCCAAAGGCCTACTGATAAGACTGTATTTTATAATAAAATACTAAATAAAAATTCCATAACTTAGCAAAAATCTAACAAAGGTACTATTATGTGACTTATATCTCAATTACACTTTATATTTGCCCAAAAAGGACCATAATGGCAAGAAATACAGGTGTCCTAACAAAAAAAGGAATAAAATGCTGTAAAAAAGGAGGTTTAATGTAAACATTTTTATTTTTGCCATAACAGTGTGAAATCTAAGATTTGATAGCCCAAAGATCTATGCATCTCCCCAGCAGAAAAGTTAATACACATATAAAATTGTATATAAACTTCCCATATGTCAATCTCTAGGCCCTGATAGATATACTAAAGGTCCATGAACCAAGATTAAGGAAACTTTAAGGAAAATAATATTGGAAATATTCAAATAAACTTAAGAAAAACATTTTTCTTTAAAACAAAAAGGAATAAATGAAGTATATCACCTGAACTCGTACATAAACCACAACATCTACAGGGAAGGAAGAGTAAGCAGATGTTGAAGATGATACTAATGATGTTGTTGATTCTTCCATAGGATCAGGTATTTCAAAATGTCCCATATCTTCATCTTGTGAACTGACAGCTGTTAAAATATTTAGTTTTATTATTAGGGCAAGGGCAAACTATTTACTAAAATATCTTTTCTCTTATGCTAGTACTGAGATAAGGGATATGAACACACAGAAACTTGCTTCTGTGGCCCATCATTCTACAAATCTTTCCCTATTCAAAACTCTTGCTTTTTTCTCCAAATTCCAGTTCCTGTTATAACACTGTACAGAGAAAATTAAGTATTTGCCCTCAAGAAGTTTCCAGTCCAAGAGAGAATCTAATGTAGGAATTAAGGATGTTAATTTTGTCATTAACAAGCTGTGGCCATGGGAAAATCATATAACCTCACCAAGACCTAATTTCTTTATTCGTAAATGAGGACTAGATGATTTCTCAAGTTCTTTTTCAGTTGTGTAATTCATGATCACTGAATATAGTATATAATAATATATAATAGCACTAAAAATTCTTCTAAGTAATAGAATTTTTAAAATATAAGTGATTGAGAAGTAAATGTATAAGGAGAATACTTACTTGTATAATTCCTTTCAATTGGTGTGATTGGGATAGTTTCTAGAGCTTTTTCCAGAAAATCTAATAGGCAGGGACTAATAACCATTTCTTCTGGCAATGACTGAAGTGCTACCCAAGCGTACAATTTGGCTGTTTTGACTCCTCCACTTCCTTTTCCTTTGGCTAGAACATTTACAAATGTGAGGTGAATTTAATAGTCCCCATAAAACATACAATAATTCTATGAGAAATTAGAACTACAGGACAGTTTCATCAGGTGAAGCACCTTATACATAAACCATACAAGAATACAATAAAAATAGCAGATTGATAGAAATGATATATTAATATTAGGATATAAAGATAATTAATGATGCACATAATACCACAGTTACTCCTGCTTGCTCTAGGTCACAAATTTTGGTTCAATTTTTCAAGTTTATGCTTTGCTTAGTATTTCATTTAGCATTATTTTGTCCACTTAAGAAGATATAGAGAGAGTTGATTAACAATATTTTGTGGTAAGTGAGGAAAAATGTTTTCAGGCTTTCCTATGTTCTTCTGTTTTTAGCTTATAGATACTTATAATGCTCCCCTACATGGACTGCCATCTCTTTCCTCCTACATAACAAATATTCTGTGTCAGTAGATGAGTATAATAGCTAACTAAGACTTAGTTAACTTTGGCTTAGGTTTCTACCCCCAACATACATCAATTTTGTAAAACTAGCAAAGCAGTTCAACTTCTGTGAACCTGAGCTTTCCTCATTTATAAAATTGGAATAATATTATCTGTCCTGCACTTAAATGGGCATAGATGTTCCCTGTCAATTGAAAAGGGATATAAAAAATATGAATATCATGACTACTGGCTATTTTAAAGGATTTATGTATCAAGTTCCATCTCTCAAACGAAACATCTTCAAATAATTCTTGTCTGATATTCCTTTTTTTTTATTTTTTAATTTTAATTTTTGTTTTGGAAATTCTAATGTATATTTGAGGTATTCATGTGGTGTGATAGCCAGATTCCAAAATAGCTGCCGGTGGTTCTTGCCTCCTGGCATTCATGCCCTTGTGTAGTTCTCTCCCACAGTGAATAGGGCTGACCTGTATGATCAACAAGATATTGTGGAAGTGATGGTTTGTGACTTCTGAGACTAGGCCATAAAAGGTATTGCATCTTCAGTCACATTCTCTTCGAGATCACTCCTTTTGAAGGAAGTCGGCTCCCTTGTTATGAGAACACTGAAGCAGCCCAGTGGACAGGCCCAAGTGGGGAGGTACTAAAGCACCAGCTTGCCTGCCATGTGAATGCGAAGTGATGGAAGCAGATTTTCCAGACCTAGTCAAGCATTCTGACGACTGCAGACTTAGCCAACACCTTGACTGCAATGTCACAGATGACTTTACCGGCCAAACTGCTGCTGAATTTCTGATCCACACAAACTGTGTTGGAGGTTAAAAGCCACCAGATTTGGGATCATTTATTATGCAAAAATAGATAATAAATGTGGTTAAGACCAATGTACTTTGTCTTAAATGTGTAAGTTTACTGTTTCCATCTAAATCATAAGCTCCCACATATTAACTGCAGAAAATTTTTTCTAAATACATTTGTGTGTGTGTGTGTGTGTGTGTGTATGTGTGTGCGTGTATAAAAGTTAAACTATTTAGTATATTAAATTTTTTTTAACACTGATATTCTAAGGTAGTATCAATTTGAAAAATATCCAAAAGTAGTTGGGCCACATTTCCATATATGAATTTTATACAGTCGTTATTGGCAAATCTATGTCCTTTTTTCTTAAACATGTAAACTTGAAAGAAATTCTCAATAGAGCAAAGAGGTGATGACCAAAAAGTTACAAAAAAAAAACTAAAAATAAGGTATATTTTCCTGAAATACCTGAGGGAATAGGTGGGGGTTGGGGAGGAAGTAAGGTGTTAGTCTTGCTCTGGACAGTGCAGGGTAAAGGAGGAGAAGGAGGAGATGATGCACTATCTTTCATACCATACAGCTTGGACTCTTTAGAGAGCGTTCTTGGCAAGGAAGATCCTCTGGAGGCATTAGGTGAGTCAGTCTTTAGTGTCTTGGAATTGTAATGCAACTGTATGAAGACAGATAAACTTTCAAAATTAAAATAATCCAGATGAAGAAAACCAACAAATGTAGAAAAATGAGGAAGAACACCAATCCAGCAGTCAGAAGACCCATTTTACAAGTAAATGTTGTGATGCTAGTAAGATTCTTAACTCTTTTTCATTTAAAATTTAAAAAGTCATCCCAGATAATAAATTCTTTTCTAGCTTAATGTTACAGCATTCTATAATTCTAGAATCTAAAAAATAGATGTTTAATTAAGTTGGACTTGGAAAGGTTCAGCAAAGGTTTATACAATATTCATTGTATAAAAAAGTAACTTTTTACTGCCAAAATTTAATGGAAAAGCTATATAAAAGAAGTGGCAACCTATAATTTAGATGTTCTTATGTTCAGAATATAGCTGCATCAGAGAAAAATGAAAAGTTTCATGTTAATATACTCGGTAAAGGAAGAATGTGTATGATAGAAAATGAACACCACCAAGAATAAGCTAACCCTAGATGGATAGAAATTACATATTAATATTAATATAATTAACATTAATAAATGATATATTAATATTAGAATATAAAGATAATTAATGATGCATATAATACAACCTAGACCGTTAGGTTTTTACCTTTACATCAACTCCAGGAATGTAAAATACTGTTGTTTCTAAGTCACTAGGTTTTGTCTGTAGAGATGATGGCACTTTCTTGCCAGTCATTAAATGGGTAGTAGAAGCATAATTAGTTTGAAACTTCTTCTTTTTTGAAGGAGAATCTTGATCTAAGCTCCTGGAACTTCTATCATAACTCCTATAAACAGAAAAATGTTTTATCTTTTTTAAAAAGGACATTTATCTCCTTTTGTTTAAAATCAAACTTTTATTTATACAGTAAGTGGAATGTAATCCTTCATTAATAAAGTTGAAAAAGTAAAGCTTATTAGCATCTCTAGCTAAACTGGTTAATGCCTTGCATGTTTATGTTGTATTTTCCATAACTACATAGGAGAGTTATCTTTATTCTTTCCTGAGGCCGCAATTGTTTCACGTGAACATAGCAGGCTGAGGCAAATGAAATTGCCCTTTATGTAGGTAAAAACAGCTGAATATCGGCAATTTATTATAACAAATTAACATTCTTATCATTACTACTACATTTGTAGGAATTCAATTGTATAAGTGCCTTTTCATCTTCTCATTTTATTCATTTTATAAAACCCTCCTTAGACAAATAGACCATTAAAAAAAAATTTTTTTTTAACGTAATCTCTACACCCAATGTGGGGCTCAAATTCACAATGCCAAGATCAAGAGTTGCATGGCCTAATGACTGAGCCAGCCGGGTGCCCCTAAAAATCTTTTATTATGAAAAATTCAAAAAGTAAACAGAATGGTACAGTGAACCCCTAAGGCTCCAGTTTCAACAACTGTCAGCATTCTGCCCTTTTATAAAAATCTACATTTCTACCTCCTCCCCATCCCTTCAATTCTTATTTTCTTCAGCTTTTATTTATTTATTTTTTAAGAAGGAGAGAGAGTGAGAGAGAGTACAAGCAGGGGAGAGGGGCAGAGGGCGAGAAAGAGAGAATGTTAAGCAGGCTCCATGTTCAGTGCAGAGCCCGACATGGGGCTTGATTTCACGACTCTTGAGATCATGACCTGAGCCAAAGTCAAGAGCTGGATGTTCAACTGACTGAGCCAGCCAGGTGCGTGCCTCTTTAGCTCTTTTTCAGATTAGGTCAAAGAAAAGCAAAGGAAAAAATTCAAGAAAAAATAATCTAATCTTAAGCCTATTTATACCACCATTTTTTTAATGATGGAAACAAATGGTAAAGCTGCAGTTATATCCTAAACGACAGTCCGGTATACTGAGGCCTCTGTGCCACTGTTTCCCAATCTTTATCTCTATTTGAATTCATCAAAATTCTGAATAACCAAGATATCTCAGTGTACTGCACTTGTCTTTATAATAGAAACGTGCACGATACAAGGAGAATTCCAAAGATACAATTCTTCTAGTTAAATTGCTAGGATCTAAATCTGACATCCATTTCCAGTTGCCAGAAAATTTTATACACTTGTTTAAAGAAATAGTATATTATACAAATAACCACTCAAACTTTGCAGGTGTGATTAAATCCACTCTTTAAATCTACATTTTGGGACATGGGTGGAAAGTCTGTTGTAATTCAGTGATATAGAAATAGTATTTCTAACAAATGAAATTACATGTACCCTTTTCTGACCAATTTCTTACCTTCTCAAACTTATATCGTCATGTTCTTGTAGAAGGGTAGTTGGGTGTAGCACACATTTTCCACTATCAATTTCAACACGTATATCAAGTTCAAAGTCAATATTTCTCTCTGTAGCTGTGCCACTAAGACTTCGGTTGACTGGAGCCGTGGGCCAGCGTTCTGTAAATAGTTGATGAACAGCAGCAAAACCTGTTGCTTTTTTACGAGATGTATGTCTAGAGAAAGAAAACTGATCATTACACTGTATTAAATCGAAAAAATTTTCAACAAACTATTTTCCAATATCTTACGTGAGCAACAGTCTGTAAATAAATTTTACTATTTTATAAATTCATACATACAACTCAACTAGTTCATACTATTGAAGATTTTCCTAAGTTTGATGGAGTCACATTTTATTCAGCAACCACGCACTCAGTAACTGTCATGTGCTGAGCAACATGCTAGGTGCTGATGACACAGACAGCATCACTGCTATTAAGGTGTCTAAATATTGGTGTATGAAATATAGTCTACATTTTCAAGGAGATTTCGTACTTGCAAATTGTAAAATGTTACTTTCCTGATTTTATTAAAAGACTGAAGAATAGGGAAAGAAAAAATAATGCCATATGGAGCTAAATTACATTAGTAAGCCACAGATATGTCTCTTAGTCTCACTCTGGCTAGGCAAATTAAGATTTTTTTCTATAAAAGTTAATAGTTACACATAATGCTTTAAAGATCAGTTCTAAACTCTGAAATACTGCCTAAGCATCTCAAAACAAAAAGGCTACTTACGAGGGTTTCCTGTAAATATAAAACCTTTCCCTCTCATGATCTTCATCCTTTTCATCCTTCTCAGAATCTTCACTAGTGGAAGACAAACTGTCATCCCGTCGGCCCTCTTCAGGTTGGAAAGGAATGCCTGTTGAAAAGCCTCCTGGAGTTTTGGAAGAGCTGAACACAGAATATGATCCTTCACTGTTTGATGAGTAATGGGAGGGACCTTCAATGGTTACTGACAAAAGGTCCAGTTCTGTCTCCTCTGGAAACTGATTGTAAAAAGAGAAAACATGAAATCAGGTTCATTTTATATATCTTTTCTTAATTAAAAAAAGAGAAAGAGAAAGAACATGTTTAAACATTTAAAATTCCCTCAGACTTGAATTTCCTCACTCTGAACTGAAAGAAAGGTCAGATTTATGAACATGAAATAGCACACCAAGGAGGGAAGCAGGAAAGTCACATGACTGAAAGAGTGAAATTTACTTTACAGAAGCCTCTATCATCCTGTTAATTAGTACATGTTGTGTAATTGTTTAAGTTAAACATGCTATGGGGACAAAGCAAATAATGTGACCAACTGTAAATCAGAAGGGCAAGAGAGCAATTAGTGACAGAAGAGCATGCAGTGTCAGTACAGAAAGTACCTCATGCTTCTAGATGCTTTTTGTAGATATATACTTTTTTGCATTAAAGCAATTTTTTTTTTTACTTTTTATTTTATTATTTTTTTATTCTCAAGTTAGTTAATATACAGTGTAATCTTGGCTTCAGGAGTAGAACCCCATGACTCATCTCTTATATATGACACCCAGTGCTCATCCCAAAGAGTGCCCTTCCTTAATGCTCATCACCCATTTAACCCACCCCCATCAACCCTCAGTTTGTTCTTTGGATTTAAGAGTCTCTTACGTGGATATATTTTTTTAACGTTTATTTATTTTTGAGAGAGAGAGAAAAAGTGTGAGTTGGGGAGGGGCAGAGAGACAGGGGCACAGAGGATCTGAAGTGGGCTCTTTGGTGACAGCAGAGAGCCCAATGCAGGGCTTGAACCCATGAACCATGAGATCATGACCTGAGCTGAAGTTGGACACTTAACCAACTGAGCCACCCATGTGCCCCCGCTTTTTGTAGGTGTATTTTATTTATTTTTATTTACTTATTTTTTAATTATTTTTTTTTTTTTTGAGAGAGACAGAGACAGAGTGTGAGCAGGGAAGGGGCAGAGAGAGGGGGAGACACAGAATCCAAAGCAGGCTCCAGGCTCCAAGTTGTCAGCACAGAGCCAGATGTGGGGCTCGAACCCACAAACTGTGAGATCATGACCTGAGCTGAAGAAACAAGTTCCTAATTGATTAAAGACAGATGTGCAAATAGTTATGTAATTAAAGATATCAAACTCAAGAATATTATTTTTTAAGATGAATAGTTTATTATAAACACTGTGTCACTGAGGATTGCACCAGGAGGCCACTGTCTTTAAGGCCAAAAAAAATAAAAACAAAAAAACAACAACAAAAAAACTTCCTATGATCTAATTTGTATTCCCTGTTTTGAGAGTTGCTTAAATATCCCTTGAAAATGTGAAAAGCCTTTGTAAAGTGTAACGTGCAAAGGAATGAAATCTATTGATTCTACTATTAGATACAACAAAATTAGATACATAAAAATAGACTATTATAATCAAAATTTCATAAATGCAGAGTCCAGCTTTTCCTCACTTTTTATAATATACATGTTATTTAGTAAATATGTAAGACAGGTTTTATTTATCAGAACATATTCAATTTTTAAAAGTGTAGTATGAGTTTGTGTAAATATCCCTTTGTCTTATATTTATTTTATATTTAGCCGTGCCTTAATCTATTTTGTAATTTATGATTTTTATATACTACTTTTTACAAATAGTATACATTACTATTTAAAAATAGGATTTGAACCAATGCAAATATTAATGCCCTTAAGAACCACTTAATCATTTCACAATATAAACATGTATCAAATCATTAGTTGTATGTCTGATACTAATGTTACATGTCAATTATATTTCAACTAAAAAAAGAAAGTTAGATGGGGAAAAATCAATTAGTAGAATCACTCAGTTCAATTCTGTAAATAACTTACTTCCAAGTTCATTTGTAGAAAAAAAAATGTTTATCAAGCTCACTATAATCTAATAGTTCTAAAACAAAATTCAGTTTGACTAAATCAGTGTAACTATAGGATATATACTGAGACTATAGCTTAAAAGGGTGGGGAAAGGGAAACAAAATACATGTCAAATTAAGGTAACTTGACAGAAAATTCTTAGACAAGGATTTATATACCTAGTATACAGCTATATTTTTATAAATTATTTTTTTAATATTTATTTATTTTTGAGAGAGAGAGCAGAAGCAGAGAAGGGGCAGAGAGAAGGGGGAACAGAGGATCTGAACTGGGCTCTGTGCTGACAGCAGAGAACCTGATATGGGGCTTGAACCCATGAACTGTCAGATCACGACCTAAGCTGAAGTTGGACACTCAACTGAGTGAGCCACCCAGGCACCCCTACAGATATATTTTTAAAATTCAGTTTACTTTCATGATTTATATTTAGGGAAAATATATGGTTCATAAAAATGTTAATTCAACTTATGAATTATTGTGTAGCACATTTTCCACAGTTTTGTACATGAGACTAATTTTTATTTGTATTTTTAAATGTTTATTTTGAGAGAGAAGAGTGTGGAGGGGAGAGAGGGAGATGGAGAGGGAGAGAAGGAAAGAGGGGCAGAAGGACAGAGGAAAAGAAGGAGAGAGGGAGAGAGGGAGAGAGGGAGAGAGACAGACAGACAGAAAGAGAATCCCAAGCAGGCTCCATGCTGTCAGTGCAGAGCCTGACACAGGGCTTGATCTCACAAGCCATGAGATCATGACCTGAGCCGAAATCAAGAGTTGGATGCTTAACCAATTGAGCCACCCAGGCGCCCCAAACATGAGAGTATTTTTTAAATGGATTGCTTTTATACACGTATGCTTTTTTATACCAGTGACTCCAAAGAAATAACATTCAAGGATTAATTTGTTGTTCTGAGAGAAGTTTAATTCTAGTTTCAATTAGTTAACAAAATTTCTTTAAAGAAAAGATTCATTTTGTAGTTGAATGCAGGGAAAAGAGATGCACTTAGGGATTAGCAAATAACTAATAAATAGCAGTTTTTGATTTATGATTTGGTCAATTTGGTAAGCTGATTTAGTCTTTAATTTTGGAGATTCAATAATACTGTATAAAGTATAGAAATAAAATGTATTTGTGCAAGAGCTTGTAAGACATACATGGTGAAAAAATTCAAACAATCTTAAAGCTTTATGTAAAGTATTTTTGAGGCCTGAGTTTAGTACAAAATGAGAGAAAGACAATGTGAAAGCAGATTTGAGGGTGGTTAATTAGTTTTAAAGCAAAATTTATGTTGTTCTTAATAAGTACCTGAAAATACCCTTCCCCAGGAGAGCTGGATTGTGGTGTACTTCCCCATATTGTTTTTTTCAACTTAATTAAAATAATAAGAACATATATAAAAACTCGTGAAAAATAAACAATGGTTTAATAGTAAACAAATCTTCAAAAACAAACATAAAGTTAACATAAAGTTTAACATACATAAAATTAAATGTAACTTTTAAGCTGACCTTTTCTGACTTCTGGTTTCTGCCATTATCACTATATATTCTGAACCAAAATACATAATAAAATACATAAATACATAAAGTATAAACATTCTGCATTTACACTTGTGTAAAAGACCTAATGCGGATTCATACTTGAAAGGAAAATTACTCAACAAAATCTTTCTACCTAAGAACAAGCAGTAGAGTCTTTATTCTTGGTGCAAAATGGTAGACATGCACTAGGACATACAACTAATGATGTCAGACATACAACACTTGCAGCATGGCTCTCAAATGATGGCACAGAGGCAGTGTCCTGCTGTTTGGTAATTTTTAGATACTTCAATCATCACAATCCACACTTTCATTGTAGATAGGAATTAGTATTTTGAAATTGTGTAACTACTATAATTTTGTAATTAATAAAAATTATTTTGCACTGTGTATCTTGAACCAATAGTATCTCTCTTACTGTATCTTGGATATTGAAAGTTACTCTGGGTCCAGGAGATGCTGCATCTACACGGATTTCAGGGAGCTCCTCAGTTTCTCCTATTCGAGAACTGTAAGGAAAATATAAAGTTACAAAACATTAGTATTGTTTTAAAAAAGCCCCTGGACTTTACAGAAGTCTCACAAATGACATTAACATTCTAAAGATTTCTAAATATTTACCTTATCCAAGGGTTAAATTTTTGGTATTCCATTTCTTAACATGTAGCATACTATTAAAAAAGCACTGAAGGTTTTGATTAACATGAGATTTTCTGAAACTAAACCATGTAAAAATTTATACTTCTTACTTCAAGTGCTCATTTATTAGTAAGACAGTATTTTTCTTTAATATGTAAAATTTCCATTTCTTCCTATGCTAAATGTGTATGTAATCACACCTTATCTAAAAGTGACAAACTTATAGCAGCAGCTAATAATATGCAAATACTCATTTCTTTGAGTAGTCTATAAGTTTACATATAAACTTGTCTAAATAGCAATGTACTTCCTTACTGAAAAGCACACAATGATTGTGGTATAAATATGATAGAGGAATTCTTCAAACTTTTTAGTTTGACAGTATCCATTATTACCAGTATTTGACTAATGAGGTTTAGTTCTGCTCCCTTAATTATGTAATTTCCCCAATTAGAACACAATAAATAAGTAGTGGACATTTGTAAAGGAGTCAGAAATTTTATTATTTGTTTCAATGGTTGAAATATATATTACCTTGCCCTTTCCATTCGTTTAAGAGGTGGTCTTCCAGAAGCAGAAATGCTTTTTGAACGGCTGTAACTTGGTTTGTAACCCAAACCCCATTTATCCTTTAGGGAAGCAGCCTAATGAAATGGGAGAAGAGTGACTTTAAACAACTGATGGTGTTGTAATATCTGACTACAGATAAAATATTATTCTATTCAACAAATTAGTCTGTTTTTCCCCCAGGTCAATAACATGTCACTTTATTTTTATTTTTTATTAGAGAGTGAGAGAGAGGTAGAGAGAGTACACATGCACATGAGCAGGGGAGGGGCCTAGGGAGAGGGAGAATCTTAAGCAGGGTCCGGACCCAGCACAGCCCATGTGAGGCTGGATGTGGGGTTTGATCTCCCAACAGTGAGATCATGACCTGGAGTCGGATGCTCAACCAACTTGAGCCACTGAGGCGCCCTGATAACGTGTTACTTTAAATTTGACTTTAAATGTCACTTAACAGTATAGGTGGATCAAAGTAGAGCAGGACCTAATGTTATTTAGAAGGAGTGTACAATGAAAATATGAGTCACCAGCTGGCCTGCAAGAGAAAAGAGAAAGATTGGGAGCAGGGGTGAAGGGTACAGAAATAAGGTGAGAAGAAAGGAAACAATTAAAAAGTAAAGAACAGCAAAAGAAAATGAGAATTAAAAAGACAGGTTCTGGGAGAAAGCTAGGTTGGGGGTGGAAGAGAAAGAGAGATTAAGGGAAAGCAGGAGGGAGAGAGGGAGAGGCTGGGTTTGAGGGCCATCAATCATCTCAAGTACTACCCAAAGGCACTCCTGTGACAGAACTCCATTATAGGATAGGATAGGAAAGGAAAGGGGAGAAGGGAGAAGGGAGGGAGAAGGGAGGGAGAAGGGAAAGGGAAAGGGAAAGGGAAAGGGAAAGGGAAAGGGAAAGGGAAAGGGAAGGGAAGGAAAAAGGAAAGGAAAGGGTGACTTCAACACTCTACTGGTTTCCAAATCCCTCTTCTCCAAATCTGTATCTAGTTGGGAACTAGATACTGAAAAGACTCAAATACAATGGAAATGTGGAATGCAAGAGGACTGAAGGGGAATTGAGGGGGAAATGACAAATGAGGTAAATGTTAAGAATGCTGATACAATTTTGGTAATTTCCCTAATCCTCTCTACCTAGTTTTATCAACAGTCAATTACCAAGTATAAACTACCTCATAAACAGTATGAAAACAATATTTTAATTCTATTATATGATTGTTAAGTATATGGTAGGAAAAATTTTAAACACAGATTTATGCATTAGAAGTCATAACTATCCATTTATTATTATCAGAAGCCAGTGATGAATAACTCAGATTGGATTTTATTTTCAGTTTAAATAAATAATTTATAACAGTATTCAAACTAGGGTGTCTGGGAGTTTGGGATGATCAAGGAGATAAAGTTCAAGTCAATGAACCCTGGATCTCTACAACCTTTCTCCACTTCCTCTGGCCCTAGCAACTTTGACTTAATGTTTTTTATGTACTGGGGTGTGACCCAAAAACCTTATGCTGGTAAAAAAAAAAAAAAAAAAAAATAGAGGGTTCTGCTGATTATTAAAAAAAGAAAGGTTAAGAATCTATTTTTTTTTAAGTACTTTTTCCACTAACAAGACCACCTTAACCCAAAGCAACTTACCTCTATTTGAATACATTTTAGAATTATTTTCTACGTATGTTTATAGTATATCTATCTACATATTTATTTTACTTGTTCAGCAACTGGACTAAATCCCAAAAAATGTGGTGGGAAGTGGGGTCAAAGGTAAATAACTTGTTCTTTAAGAGACTCGGATTCTAGTACGGACAACTAAATGAACAAAGGGAAAAGAATGAAGTGCCGCGAGTATAGTGGCTTAGAGATAAAGTCAGCTGCAGAAAATGGGACAGGAATAAAATGGACATCTCAAAAGACTAACATTTGAGTTGAAGACTAAAAAGAAAGTATGATTTCATGAAAGGTGGACAAAACGTGGTGGCTAAGGACACAGAATGTAGAGTCCCACTATTTGGGTTTAAATCTTGGCTCCACTGAGATTAATGGCCGTATAACCTTGGTCAAATTACCTGACCTCTGTCTGTTTCCTCATTTTTAAAATGAGGAAAATAATACAGGCTACCTCATACAGCTGTTGTACAGATTTAGTGGGTTGTTAAATATAAAGTGCTTTAAATAGCGTCTAGTACATAGTAGATATGAGACATACAAATCAAATGGTATTATCACTAGCAATGGAGGAAGAAAGAGAACATAAGTATCCTCACAAAGTTTCATAAACTAAAAAATAAAAGAATGGTCTACTTTAATAATAAAATTCTTCTTAAATGTTTACTCACTCGCATACTAGACCTCCGTAATTTTTTACGAACGTCTCTTCGAATATCATTCACAGCAACAGATTCTAATTGTTGATAACGCTGAATTTCCTGGTTTATGGTTCCTTCACTTGCACCTAATTTTCTGGATGCAAAACAAATACTGCAATTAGTGTAAAGTAGTAACAAAGTAAGATTGATTTTTATTTGCTCCTTTTTAATTCTTTCACTTCTCAGAATATCGAAGATTATATATGGACAGACCAAAACCCTCCATAAAGTTAATAAAAAAAACTCTAACATTTTAGGAAATGGCTCTTTCCGACTTCTGCATTAAGAGAATCTTTGATAATCTCATGAAAGCTATGGACCCAGTCTACAGAAGAATGTATGTAAAATTCTACATGTATTTAAGCCTCAAGTAAGATTTTAGGGAAGTATACTTTCCTTCAAGTCATTTTTAACCCCTAAGAGCAAAACTCAAACTGTAATGTAAGTCAACAGGAAAATGTGAATCATTATATCATAATTAATTCAATGAATAGTTTTTAGGTAATACCTAAACAATATGAGACAAATATATGCATTTTGTCTGATGCATTTATTTGTCTAAATGCATATATTTGTTTAAAGTCCTCAAATGCAAAAAACACAGGCATAGGTGTATGAAGATTAGAAAAGATAGAGCGTGAATATCACCTCCTGGGAAAACAAAAATGTCAGTTTGATAGGCAGGATATTTAGTCTTCTAGAGCAAGTTATTTACTTAGTACTATGTATCAGGCAACTAATAAAGAAAAAAAATTACCACCACCTACTCCTCTCTCTCTATTCACCCTATATCCACCCTAGTTCTAGAGAACCGCTAGTATAGGCAGGCAGGCAGAAAAAAAAAAAAAAAAAAAAAAGCATGAACTTTGAATTCAGACACACCCAAGTTCAAATTTCAATTCTTTAAACTCTCTGAGCCAGTTTTCTCACCTATAAAGTTTGGATAATGCCATCTAGCCACACAGAAATCCTGTGAGGATTACATTGAAATAACATGTCAGATTCAAAATAGGTACTTAATAAATGCTAAATTTGTTTCCTCCCTTAAAAATTTATATTCCAGAAATACCAACGTTAGCAAAAGACTAGTGCATATGTTAATATGCACATGTGAAAATATGTGTAAATGTGTATACACATGTAGAGATACATATATGGAATATAAAGTCAGTCATAAACTGCCCAGAAATGGGGAGTTGTGATGAGCGCCAGACTAGGACTTCACGCTTAACTTCATCACTAATGAATGTATGGTCTCATGCAAGTCACCAAACTCTTCTGGACCTTGGTGATCTCATTTATAAATTAAAGGGGTTGTACTGCCCCAAGTCCAGTCTTTTCCACACTGAAAATTCTATGATTCTACTATTAAAAATATTCTGTTACATTAAAAATCATACACATACTTAAGATCATCTATTACTTTGGCCTGTTCATTCAGTTCTCTGATATCCACTATACGCTTCATGATTTTTCTTCCTCTAAGTTCTCCTGGCTGGCTGCATGATGCTCCTGGTCTTCGATAATCTACAGCTTCCTGAAAAATCAAAAGCATGTCTGTCAATACCACCCTCAGGTCACATAGCTAATCTATAGTATCACAAAAATGACACCTTAAATCAAAGGAAGCATGCAAGAATCAAAGCCATCTATATCAAGTACGATGATTAGAATTCTCCAGTGATTCAAATCCCTTCATTTTCACAAGGAATCTATTTAGTGGCTACCTACGTTTCCCCATGAGTGAGCTCTGCATGCTTTCAAATGGGACTGGCTAGACTGAGGGGAGCCCCACATCTCTGGGTCACACAGATACTCTGCAGGAACAGAATAGCGCTGATTTGGGGGCGTCAGGCCTAGCAGGTGATTTACAAGTCGCTGCCCAAAGGTGAGCTTGTGGCCATCTCCACTTACTGAACTTCCATCTGAACTCTAAATGATAAACAGTAACATTAATTTTTAAAAAATTTCTTCCCAAGAACAAGACTATTTCAGGAAACAAGAGTTAAAGGATATTTTGTTTTAAAAAGTTTTAAGTCAGTACCAGAATGAAAGTAGTGAGTAACTTGATTTTTAACTACCAAATAATTTATACTATAAAATGTATAGACGGAAATACATCTTTTTAAATGTATAGTTCATTTTGTGTGCATGCGCTTTGCTTTGAGATCCATTTTTTAGCATCTTTCTTGAGATATAATCCACATGCCATAAAATTTACCCACTTAAAATGTACAATTCAGTGGTTTTTAGTATATTCACAAAGTTGTACAACCATCATCATAATCTATTTAGAACATTTTCACCATCTCCCAAATGAAACCTCAAAAGTAACAGCAGTCTCTCTCCCCATCTAAACCTCCCCAACTCTCCCAGCCCTCAGCAGCCACTAATCTACTTTCTGTCTCTACAGGTTTGCTTGCACTTTGCTTTTATTGTTAGTACATTACCTTTAAGTTAAGGCACAAGTTTGTTGACAGTCATTATGAAAACTATCAATTAAAAGACAATATTATAAAAGCAAAAACCAGCATTACAAAATGCAGACACATGGAACCACCATTCTCTTCCTTTACACTTAGCAACTACAATATAATAAATAACATTGAGTTAATCAAATCCCTATTTCAGGATAAAGGCCAGTCTAGAAAAGTCTAACAGGAAGTTTACTTACAGTATGGATAGTGGGAGACATAGTATCAACTTCATCCTCATCGGACAGATCAGCTATGTTCACTGAATTGAGATCAGCAATATCATCTATGTCCTCCTCTCCTGTCAGTGTCGTGAGGGTATTGCCCAGAGCATTAAGCCTTTTGCCAATGTTAGGATCCATGTGGACATCAATCCCACACATTTTCCATAATACATTGAGCGTCCATGTTCCAGCACTACTACTTTCTGTTTAAATGAAGAAGTGGCATTTTGTTAAGTCTTGAGTATAAACATTTAAATAATCCTATATTTAAGGAATAAAATGGATGATAGCCTTGTGTAACAACTAACATCTCTCACAGCTAGGTCTCTCAGAAACATCAGACTGTGGGATTGACTTCCCTTTGCAAAGTGTGCATCTCTTGTTTCCTCTGTGCAGCACCCTTCTTTCTCCTGTGAACTATGGATTCCTTCTTCTCCCCACCCCCAAGCTGATCTACCTTTCTATGGTTGTAGTGGGAACTGCCACAATCCTCACTCATTAGCCAGAATTAGATAATTAGGCCAAGTAAGAGTCAAAGCTGGAAAACTAAAATCCCTTCCCTAGACTTCAAAACTAGTGGTCCCTTTCTAGTGATTGAGGTTGGAGAGATGAGGCTCACGAGCTGTTGGCAGCCGTGTTTCCTGCCATGTGTAAGGAGGAGGTCAGCAGTATGAAGAAAATGAAGCAGCCAGGGAGGAGCAAAGAAGAGTCCTAGTGGGAGTTGAAATCTTGGTTCCTGTAGTTCCTGAGGGCTCCTTGAATTGAGCTGGTTCCTTACCTTCACTGAGATAGCCATTCCTAAGTTTAATCGTGATCCATATATATCCTTTTAATAAATCCCTTTTGGTTAAGCTAGTTTGAATGGGTTGCTGTCACTTATAAGCCTGAGTTTTGAAAAAGACTTTTATGTGACCTTTCTCCAAATAAGTATGTTTACCTCAGTCATCACCCTTTCCTTCTAACATTACTCCTGGAAATTTCTTAACTTTTTCAGTTCTCTGTCAGTGGGACTAGTGGCCTTACTACTTTCTGAGACAATTTACTTAGGATGAGTACCAACGCTAGGCTTGGGGGAAGATAAGGGGAATAGTAAGGAGAGAAAGGAAATCTGCTGACTTTAATCAGCTTCTACTCCCACTGACATTTTAAGAGCCCTTAAATAAATATCTCCCTTTAGCTTACTGTAACTTAGTTATAAGTAAAATAAATAAAAATTTACGTTGTGAAATCATCTTAGTCAAGACAGGTTATAACTTTAGAGTTATCTCCTAACTTATTTCCTAAGATACTTTTTCTCTCTAATCCTTTAAAGGTTCTGCTTTCTTGCTCAAGGGAAAAAAAAAAAAAATTCAATGGCTTTCCCTTTGTCCACCAAATTAAGTCCAGACTCCTTTAATTTTTTTCCAATATTATTTTTCATATAATTCTGTTCCACCCAGTTTGGACAATTCTAACTAGACACTGTTTTCACAGCATGACTAATATTCTGTCTGCCTGAATTTTCTAATCCATGCCTTCCAGTTATTGCTTAAGAAATAATTTTTATCTGTTAAGTCCCTTTTCATGTTTGTTAAAATGTTAAAAGAAGCTTTTTCTGATTCCAGTATCCTTACAAATTTGAAATTTTTCTCTCTCTTCAACAAATTTCAGTGGCAATTGGAATTTTATATTTTATTGAACTTATCACTTATCATGGCTTAATTATGCTGCAGAGCCTTAACTATATCAGAATTTATACAGAGTAGAAAGTATATCTTATCCATCTTTGTCTTTCCCAAAACTTTTTGCCATATATTTTATACACAGCAAGTGTCTAATAAATAATTGTTAAATAAATAAAAATATGCTAATATTACAAAAATAGTTTTAAAAAATCAGGGAACATCAGAATTAGTTTAGTTAAAAAATTCTTCCTGTTAACATAAAGGCTATAAATATACATATATAGATATGTATATATATGTATAAAAACGCAGAATTCTATCTCATATATGTAAGAAGAAAAAAGAAAAAGTTATACCAATTGTGAACCTACCAGCAGCTGCTTGTCCTGTAGTCCTAGAACATACTTCATAGGTGCCATCTGGAACTACACCTGCACAAAAAACCACCCCCCAAAATAGTTTTCAATAAAATTATGCTTGTGATTAAATATTATACTGCAGTGTTTTGCCCAAAGATTAATACCTAAATATAACAGAATAGAATCACTAGCCTCTTTAGCCTTCAGTTTCTTCGTTTTGTTATTTAAAAAAATTTTTTTTTAACATTTTTCATTTTTTGAGAGACAGTACCAGAGGGAGACACAATTCGAAGCAGGTTCCAGACTCTGAGCTGTCAGCACAGAGCCCGATGCAAGGCTCTAACTCACAAACATTGAGATCATGACCTGAGTCGAAGTCAGGATGCTTAACCAACTGAGCTACCCAGGGGCCCCTTTAGGCTTCAGTTTCTAATCTGCAGAATGAAACGACTACCTTAGATGACTCATAATATTTCATAATTCAACATTTTTTATTTTATGCTTATGAGAACTTAACTGCAACTTTATCTTTACACTCTGCATGTGACAGTACCAGACTGACCCTGAAATTCTAGTTTCTAGAGGCTTTCACAATTTGTGCCATCATTGGAATGGTACTTTGAGAGCTACTCAAATCTGAGTTGCAGAAATACTACAACATATTTGGGAGAAAGAGTTTATTAAGCGAAAATTTCTATTATGTGGGTTTTTTTTTTTTTAACATGATGCCAATAACTAAAATCTATAGTTTGAGACGTATGTTACCTGTACCTCACATACAAATTATAGAATATGAGAGAACTAGATCTTGTCCTAGGGTAAAATATTGCCCAATTCACCTTTATAGTCATGGTTATAAAACAGAGCAAAAGAAACTTAGTAACTCTTTCAAATCTAAGAATGCTGGAATGAAAAGAAAACCCTCTGAAATTTGAGTAACATAATTTAGACCAAATGAAAGCTAGTAAATAAAAAAAAAGGATAGAAAACTTTTAGGATTTTTAATCCTAAGAAGTATCAGAGAATTTTTTTTAATTCAGTTTAAAAAATTATATAAAATCATATATTACGAGCCATGATGAATTAAAAAGGAATATTAAGATTTTTAGGAGAAGATCCAAATGCTGAAAGTGAGGAGAAGGGAATCAACTAAATCACTCTAATCAAAGAGCTTGAAGTCTTTCAAACTTTTTTTTTCCATGCTACATTTTCAACTTCTAATGGTTTTTATAATTTCTATAAATACATGTTACTGAACAGAGTCTTATCTTTTCTATCTACTTACATGGTCCTTTGAACTCTTCCTATAGATTGTCCTTTCTAATTTTTACTGCAATTCCTAGAAAACATTATCACCCTAGAGAGGCAATTCCACTGTGCCATCTTTTTTCTAGGGCCTGATTTTAAAATGATCTGTAAAAAAAAAAAATCCTAAGGCATAACTCTACCTTTCCTTGTTTCTCTACCCTAACTCAACCTTTTTTTGTCAAAAATATTAAACGTCGTTTATATTCTATTTATTATTACTAACAAAAACTAATCTGCCCCTTTTATAATTTAGAATTCTTAAATCAATGAAGCAACCACTCAACTCGTCTGCTTCCTTCCCAAGACACCAAACCAAAAACATGTTATAAACAAGTCATTTAATATCCTACAAAACCTAAAATAAACCATGATTATTATCACAATTATCAGCATGTTTGTATTCTACTTGGTATATATACACTCAGGTGCTGAGTTATTATTTATGCATTTTTAATATATTTTTGATTTTGATTCAGAGGCACATTTCTCATGCATTTTCCTTTTATAATAAACTGTTTAAGAAAGGTATTCTTCCTTTGCTTCCAAAATATTCTATCCATTTTAATGATTATAATAATGGCAGGGGCGCCTGGGTGGCTCAATTGATTAAGCGTCTGACTTCAGCTCAGGTCATGATCTCACGGCTTGTGGGTTCGAGCCCTGAATCAGGCTCTGTACTGACAGCTCAGTCAGAGCCTGGAGCCTGCTTCAGATTCTGTGTCTCCCTCTCTCTCTGCCCCTCCCCAGCTCATGTTTGGTCTCTCTCTCTCTCTCTCTCAAAAATAAACATTAAAAAAAATAATAATGGCAAAGATGACATCTTAATACAAACCAGTAGATTTAAATTTATTTTAAGAAAAAAATAGACAAGAATTATAGTGATTTTTAAAAGTTTTTAATATTTTTATTTTGAGAGAAAGAGGAACAGGGAGAGAATCCCAAGCAGGGTCCAGGCTGTCAGCTCAGAGCCCAACATGGGGCTCGATCTCATAAACTGTGAGATCATGATCAGAACCTAAATCAAGAGTCAGATACTCAGCTGACTGAGCCACCCAGGCGTCTGGAGTTACAGTGATTTTTAAAAATAAATATAACAACTGTGTAAAATATTATTTGTAAAGATTTCTGATCCAGGCTATTTTTGGTCTTTTGAATATTGGGCATAAGTACTTTGGTATCAAGGCTTCTTAGTAACCTGAAGTATTTCAGAGAAATCGCAGTATTTTATATGAATTACCTAAATGAGAAGCATACAATACCGAGAATTTCACCTATAGTTTTATCTAAGTTTTAATCAACATGGAATGTCAAAACTTCAATTTTTGATATAAAAATAATGAAGAATATTCTTGTTCTTTAGAGAATACCCAGAACTGGAAAGATTTTCTTCCAGTGGAGAGGGCAAAAGAACTGCATAAACAACCACATGCTACCTTTGGTAGAGTAAGTATTAATTTTGGCTTAGAGACTGGCTGAGGAATTTTAGTTCACAACCTTTAATTCCTCAAATGCAGTTTTTTCTTTATTATAATATTAATGGTGGTTTGTTAACTCTGCTATAATATTTAATATATTAAAATAAAAGTAAACCCATATACTTTCAAAATTGTATATAAACACAGCTTTAGTTACTCCCAACCTCCAGTATTATGGAATTGGAAGAATTCACACAAGTTATACTCTGTAGCTTACAAATTTAGACACGTAGATTTATTAACGTCAATATTTTGTGGCTGGAGTTACTGTTCCTGGTTATCTACAACCTGTTCTATGTTATATGATGAACTAGTTCTTACACATTTATCACTTTCTTTCAAGATCCCCACGGAACAAAGATGCTTTATCTGGTCATTCATGAATCAACTACAGGAAAAAAATCAGGTAGTAAACAAATCTTCAACTGTTATACTATTAAGCAGAATGCCTAACTGGTTTACATACCCAAACTACTGAAACCTGACATTTTTCACAAATATGAACATTTAACTAGAAATAGCTCTTATTTCACAAAGTCCAATAACATTCCTATAGCTGAGCATCCTTTGGTCTTACAAATAAAGACACTATTTCTGTTTTTTTTTTTTTTCAATTTAAACAAATTCTAAACATCATACAGAAAATAAGTCACTCACAGGCATTCATCACTAGATCGCCACGAATTTCTGGTTTCCAGTCATCCCACGACGTCTCAAAGCCATCAGCAAAACGAATACAAAAGTTTTTGAAATGCCCTTTACTAACCAGAGATTCTGAAGAACAAGCAGTGATGAGAGTACTTTCAATGGTCAATACTAAAGCAGAACCAATGTCAAGGTCTCCAGTGTGATTAGACTGCAAAATATATTGAAGAAAAAATAAGACAAAATACAATACTTTTTTAAATTTGGAAATTCTCACAGAATTCCTAGGAACAAAAGTCTGGAAAACGTCAAGCCTAGAAAGCTTAATTAGAAAGTACTGTAAAAAGATGCTTTTAAAAATTACTGAAGTGAAATACATTTGCCATGTGCATCTTTTTCTTTTTTAACTCGCAAAAGGTTAATTATCTAGTTTTCTATCTCAAGCTTCTGATTTAGTTGTGCGGAACATTCTCATTATGACAACCACCTTCGGTGTGTATGGCTTTCCTGAGTTCTGTCCATCATGCCATTAAAAAACTACCATTTTTCAACTCCTGAGGCATAAATATATGTTGCCAATCCTCAACCCAGGACTTTTCTTCACAGTGTGTTGCCAAACAAAATACTAAAAGATAAACCCATTTGACAACAGGTTACAGGTTATTTACAGTAAATTTTAACAGTAAAATAGACCTCTGTATTTGTTCTAATTTTAACTTCTTAAGCCTGATAGGGGTTTTAGCCCTTTTTTGTCTCATACACATGTCCATGCAAATATGTACTCCTAAGAATTAGTCCTAAATTATGAAAACTCTTGCTTTATCCAACACACATACTTTGGAAGTTTCATTACCAACTATTTCAGCTTAAGGGATTTTGAAATCCCCTACTCTAATTTAGATGAGGTTACTAAACCCTATTACACAGTATTCTTAAATGTTCTTTTACTTCTATTTTATTAACAAGTGCATGCCAAAGACTTATTTGCTAAAAAACAAAACAAAAAGATTCTGAACACTAAGCTGTTTATTTCCAATGTAAAAATTAAGGCTTATTAGATGGGTATCAATCTCATCATAATTCTGATGAAGAGCGCTTCAGAGCAAAGTCTCATGAGATACATATTTAATACACTATGGATGAATAATGGCTGAAGGAATTCAATTTTACTTGCTATTTACTAAACCCAAGTTATAAATTGTTAACCTGAAAAAATTGTTATACTCTATATACATAGAAATGGTTAGTAGAATGTTTCACTCTTAATCTTAGACTATGATTTGATTTTCTGTACCTGCGCAGTATTTGTGATGGGCAGACATATTCCCAGATCATTCACAGTAAGCTGGAGGAAGAGAGTCCCAAAGGCCTGGGCTGATGTTTGCTGGATACCTGGTAGCATATCTACTACTTCCTTTGTAGCCATATGGATATCTTTATGTAAAGCCATTCGTTGTTCATTCCAGTTGTCATAGGCAGCCTTATAATTCAGCCAAAACAGCACAGCTTTTTATAATTAAGGCAGGGAGGAAAGAAAATTTAAATGAAAGCTGTAAAGCTGTAAGGCAAGTAAACCTCAATAGCTACAAAATCTGGCTTATTACTAAAAATTATTCCCACCAAAAAATACAGCGTTAGAATTAGAAAGGATCTAAGATGATACGGTCAATTTGACAGAAGAAAAAAAAAAAGCAGAAAGTAGGCAAATGCATAATGGCAGAAAAAAGAAAATAATCCAGGTCCATTTGTTCATGTAATAAATTATTTGTGAAATGCAAATTAGATGCTATGCAACAGGATGCAATAACAAATGAAAACAAAACATGGTCCCCAACTTTGTAGACTTTACTGTTACAACTGTTAAAAATTCCTGAAGGAGAGGTACATAACAGTAGGAGTATACATTAAAAAGATGTGACCTACAAAAGTCAAGACATCTGAGTCTGTAATAAGAATGAAACCTTAAGGAAAACCTCCATTTAATGCTGTGTATAGAGGGAGAAGCCTAAAGAGGAGGTAAACATGAAGGAGCCAGAGAAGTAGAAAGAAAAGCAAGTATCCTGGACACAAAGAATGCAAAGTACTTTAAGGAATTGTTGAAAGCTGATGAAAGGTAAGATGTGAAATGAAAAGTAAGTGCACAGAATTTAACAAAATAAAATGTTATCCATAACACTGCCAAAAGAACAGTTTTCTAACAGACTTATCACCAGCCAAGGCCTACACCAATTTAAATCTTAAATGGCATCATAAATGGTTCTTCATTACTTCTAAATTACAATTCCAACATATTTGCCCAATATACAGTAATGAGATTGTATCTATCTGTTCAGCCTTATTTCCTATTATTTTCTTTTATGAAAACTGCTATAGTTTTTAGACCTCTGTGTTCATATATATTCATTCATATTCTCTCTCATTTGGTAAACATTTATGTAGTTCTTACTATAAGCCAGGGACTGTTCTAAAACTTCAGATACAAAGATAAATAAGACAAGCTGTCATTTCGTTGTCTTCCTAGTGAACTCCTAACTCCAAGTCGAATCTGAAGAATTAGTTTCCCCTCTAAGAAGAACAGGCAAAGTTAGAGGCTCACTCAGATACTAGAACATGTACGTCTCTAACTCCTCTCTGTAGTGTACTTTGCTCTTTCCCACTGGACTGAGAGTTCCTTGAGGGCAAAGATCCTGTTTTCCTTATTTGTATTCCATGCCCAGACAGGAAATGTTTACAGACAGAATAAGTGAATAGACAGTGTCAAAACAAATGGGTACATTAGTTTTTGAAAGGAAACCTTATTAGCATTACAATCAGAATTCTGAATCAGACATCCTATATATCCCATGTAGAAGGCAAATAACTTTAAAAAATAAAATAACTTTAAAAGCTGATATAAACAACAAACTTTTCTTGGATGCTCACATTTCAAATTTAGGATACATTTAGCTGTCAAGTATTTACACCGGTAAACTACAAATGATTCTTATCCAACATTTCCAAAACGTTTCTAACTCCAACAAGACAGTGTTGATGGACTTTATCTTACCTCTGTCAAAGGCCACAGGCTGTGCATAAACAATTGGTCTATTCAAGGTAATAAGCACAGCTTCTCTATCTGAAGAACCACTGATTTCTTCTCGGAGGGCATTTCTTAATCCAATTCTGGTTTTAAAATACGCAACTTGATGAAAATCAGAACCGGCTTCCTCATAAACCTAAAATAAAATTAAAGGCTCAATAAAATCAAGTAGTGGAAAATGTTCCGACAAAAAAACCTAAACATTTTAATAATTTCTAGCAAAATAAAACAACAGTAACAAAAAAGCCCCCCATGAGCTGTGAAAGTTAAATTTTTATAAAATAAAATCTGATTTATTGCTGTGTGTGCATATATATTTAACTTTTTATGTTTAACATTATGGCAAGAAAAACTTACCAATATTAAATAGTAAGAAACTTAGTAACATTTTAAGAGTTGGCCAATGTTAGTACCGAGTGCTGAAATAAAAAAATAATGCTTAACAAAATAAAAAGAAATTATAAACAAATATTTATGAAGATGCTGAATTAAGCTTCACATGATTGCATTTGCACTAAACTATAAACTAATAATATAACACCCAAATACTAAGTAAAATGCCAAACTAAAACTGTAAAGGCCTTCTTAAATGAGGCTTCTTCACTCCAATTTACAATTAAAAATTTTAGGAACATTAAAAACATTTTTTTAAAAGTATAGTAATATTTAAAGTAGTTCAAATTGATATACAAAATTAAAAGCCAAAATTCTAATGTCAGCAAATTCTATACTCACCTGATGTTTGACAATTTGTCCTAATGCCAGATTTAAATCCACTTGGCATTTACCAAACAGTTTCAGATAGCTGCTACTTCCTGGTGAGGCTTTGGTTTGAAGTCGGTTTGAAAGTTCCAGCTCTATCAATCCAGTTTCAAATCTCACAGCTCTCATTGATGGAGTTGTGGCTGTTACTTGGATGCCCTAGGAGATTATGTTAGGAGGGAAAAAAAGAATCTTAAATCAACAATATACACTCATTTAAATGACACCTTTCAATATATTGTAAAATAGCCATGTTTAAAATACATATGGGTTGTCTAATGAGCTGATAAAGCTGTCAACATTCCTTAATTTCTCATATTAGTAGTGGATTTTTTAGCTATTAAATTTCATTTTAGTATTTTGTATTTAACATCTGAACTGTTCATGGGTTAAAAACATTAATTATAATTAAAGAACTATTTGGTAATAATGATATTTTTAACAATGCTGATATCTTAAATATTTGAAATATTAAGGTTTCTATTAAGGTATTATTGTTAATTGAACAAATGTACAAAATATATCTTACAGAGTAACTTATAGCTGTAATAATTAGAAAAAAATTAAAATATTTACCAGTAGGGAAGAGTTAAATAAACTGTTACAACTATATAATAAATAGTAGAGCTGTTGAGGAAGATAAAGTTGATCTATATGTTCTGACATGGAAAGGTATCCAAAGTTTTTAAAATGCATAAATAATATGCATATGTAAAAATACAAATAGAAAAAAGTACTAAAGAATATTCACATGTTAAAGCATTTTCTCTTGAGTGGATGAGTGGATTCATTTTTATTTTCTACTTGGCACATTTATGTATGAGTTTTCTATAGCTAAAAAATTAGAAATTTAGAATTAAAAAATTAGGGAAATACTTTGAAAAGTATAATTATTTGTATGTTACCTTAAACTGCAAATTCAGGGAATAGAGTAGAATTTTAGGCTTATCTCCATCTGCCGTCCCATCATGTTCATTCCAAAGAGGAATAGGCTGCTCCCCACCTAAGTAAATGTGGGTGTGAGGAAATCACTTTAAAAGGAAAATGATGATTATTTTGTTCATTTAAAAAAATAAACAACAGTTATTTTCTGTTTTCTGATTATTAATCCAATTGTTATTAGGGAACCTTAGCCATGTTACATTTCCTGCCATAGATATAAGATAGGGATAATACTGCACATGTAGACATTTATTAAGAACATTTTATAAGGGCAAAATTAAAACATTATGTATATAATTAAACAAATGTAATTATATGTCTCATTTTTCCATTTATGGGAAAAAAGTAAATTGGACTAGTTTCTTCAATCAAAAATGCTATTTACATTTAGATGTGCTGCAAACAAAATAAAAAAAAAATAAAGGTGGAGAAATTTTAAACATAAGCTAATATGTGCTAATAATAGAGTATGTCAACAAATGTTGGTCCTATAAATTTAAAAAAAACATGGGGTAGGAGACCCTGGGATACAGTTCCTATTAATATCATTTGCTGTCCATCAATATGACATCCACAAAATAATGTTCTGATGTTTTAATGTATAACTTTTATTTCCACTTTTCTTCCTCTTGATGAAAAAATTTTTCTGCATATATAATCTTTAGATTCTCCATCTTAAAGTGATTAATCTTTTTGTATGTATGCTGAGTTTAGCATCATCCCAGGGAGCATATTATACATATGGGATGAGAAGTTTTCTCCACTAGGGAATCAAATTAATGCAATCTATCACATCAATAGGCTAAAGAAGAAAAATCACATGGTCATATCAAGAGATGCAGAAAAAGGGGTGCCTGGCTGGCTCATTTGGAAGACTGTGCAACTCTTTATTTGGGATCATGAATTAGAGTCCCCGTTGGGTATAGAGACTATTTAAATGAAAAAAATAAATTTAAATAAAAGAGAGAGATGCAGAAAAAGCATTTCACAAAATCCAACACCCATTCATAATAAAAACTCTCAATAAAAAGGAATAGAGGAAATTTCCTCAATTAGATAATATCTATAAAAATCTAGAGTTAAGATCATGCTTAATGGTCAAAAGCTTGAAACTTTCCTACTTAGATAAGGTACAAGCAAGGATGACTCCTCTTACCAATCTTGTTCAACATTACACAAGAAGTCCTACCTAATGCAATAATACAAGAAAAGGAAATAAAAGGTATACAAATTGGGAAAGAGAAAATAAAATTGTCTTTGTTCACAAATGACAGGATTATATATATTATTTGTGTGGAAAATCTGCAAGAACTGGCAAAAAAACTCCTGGAACCAATAAGCAATTACTGCAAGGTTGCATACAAGGTTAATAATGCACAAAGCCCAATCACTTTCCAACAATGAACAGTGGAATTTAAAATGAAAAACACAATGCTAGGCTCAGTCGGTTAGGTGTCTGACTTCAGCTCAGGTCATGATCTCACAGTCTGTGAATTCAAGACCCACAACTGGCTATGTGCTGACAGCACGGAGCCTGCTTTGTATCCTCTGTCTCCCCCTCTCTCTGCTCTTTCCCCACACATGCGTGTGTGTGTGCATACTCTCTCTCTCTCAAAAAGAAAAACAAAAACCACAATGCCATTTACATTAGCACCACAAAAAATTAAATACTTAGGTATAAATTAATAATATACGTACAAGGTCTACATGAGGAAAACTACAAAATTCTGAGGAAAGATATCAGAGTATGGAATGAATGAATGAATAAACAAATGAATGAATAAATAAAATAAATAAATGGAAACATATTTCATGTCCATGGATAGGAAGACTGAATACTGTCAAGATGTCAGTTCTTCCCAATTTGATCTATAAATTCAATGCAATTCCAATCAAAATCATAGCAAGTTATTTTGTGGGAATCAACAAACTGATTCTAAGGTGTGTATAGACAAAAGACCCAGGATAGCCAATTAGGGAGAAGAAAAAAGCTAGAAGACTGACACTACCTGACTTCAAGACTACAAACTACAGTAATCAAGGCAGTGTGGGACTGGTGAAAGATGAGACAATGTCACTGGAACAGAACAAAGAGCCCAGAAAGAGATCCATATAGTGAACTGATCTTTGACAAAGAAGCAAAGGCAATATAATGAAGCAAAGATAGTCTTTTTAATAGATGGTGCTGGAATAACTGGATATCCACATGCAAAAAAAAAAAAATGAATCTAGACATAAGCTTTACAGGTTTCACAAAAATTAACTCAAAATGGATCACAGATCTAAATGTAAAACACAAAACTATAAAAGTTTTATAAAACGTCGTAAGAAAAAAACCTAAATAAACCTTCAGTACGGCGATGAGTTTTTAGATATAATACCAAAGTCATAATCCATGAAAGAAAGAACTGATAAACTGTACTCCACTAAAATTAAAAAATTTTTCTTTGCAAAAGACAGTGTCAAGAGAATGAGAAGACAGCCAAAACTAGGAAAAAATATTTCTAAAAGGTATAATTGATAAAGGACTGTTTCTAATACATGCAAAAAGCTCTTAAAACTCAATAAGAAAACAAAAAACCTGATTAAAAAATGGGCCAAAGACTTTAACAGACATCTCACCAAAGAAGATACACAGGTGGCAAATAAGCACAAGGGAAGATGCTTTATACATATCATCATATCATCAGGGAAATGCAAATCAAAACAATCTTAAGATACCACCACAAACCCATTAGAATAGCCAAAATTTGGAACCCTGACACCACCAAACACTGTTAAGGATGTGTAGCAACAAGATCTCTCATGGATTCCTGGTGGGAATGCAAAACAGTATGGCCACTTGGGAAAGCAGTTTCATAGTTTCTCATAAAACTAAACACACTCTTACCATATGATCCAACAATCACGCTCCTTGGTTATTTCCCAAAGGAGCTAAAAACTTATGTCCACACAAAACCCTACACACAGATATTTATAGCTTTATTCATAATTGCCAAAATATGGAAGCAACCAAGGGAGGGATAAATAGGTGGAGCACCAAGGATTTTTAGGGCAGTGAAACTACCCTGTAGGACACTATAATGGCAAATAAATGTCAATATACATTTTTCTAAATCCACAGAGTGTACAACACCAAGAGTGAACCCTAATGTAAACTATGGACTTTGGGTGATAATGGTGTGCCAATGCAGATTCATCATTTGTAACAAATGTGTCACTCTGGTGGGGGATGCTGATAATGGAGGAGGCTATACATGACTGGAGACAAGGGGATATTTGGGAAATCTCAGTAACCTTCCCTCAATTTGCTATGGACCTAAACATTCTCTAATAAGTAAAGTCCATTTTTTTAAAAGCCTATTTTTTTGTTGATCTATCACAGCCTTGAATATCTTTTAGTAGTTTCAGAAAAATTTACTTTTCTTAAAATGTAAAAGCAAGAGCTCCATCTCTTACAAATGTATTACACAATAAATTTAGCTTATAGAAATATCAGATATTGTTAGTCACATTAACTTCATTTTTTTTTACCTCATTATGAATTAAATATATGAAAGGCCCAATTCTCAGAAGGGAACCTCCTTATATGTTTCTAAGATGACTGTACATATTCAAAAATAAATCTTTTGTGTTTACTAGGTCAGTGATTATCCATGTCTTTCTAAAATCAAGGGAGTCCGTGAGAGTAAGATTACAAGAATTGATTCCTCAAAAAAGAATTTCCTAACAAACTTGATGACTGATGTAAATGAGTATTCCTAGAGCTAAATGTAATATTGAGAAAATTCCTAGAGCTAAATGTAATATTAAGGAAAAGCATGAGAAAAAGGTATAAGAAAAAAAGAAATAAGGACAAAAACTATGAAGATTTGGTAGATGAGGGAAGCAATACCGAGATTAGAATACTAAGAAACTTGGTTATAAGGGTTCAAAGCATTCCCTCTCAGTAAAGAGTACCTTCTCTGGTTTTGATAAGATCTCCACTCTATGAGGTTCTGGTGATAGCTAGATGATACGCAACTTACTTTCAGCTATTTTCCTAGAGCTCATGGCTGTCTCCAGTCAGGAATGACTCAAGGATCAGACCTAGCCATTAAATGACTTTAGAATCAGAATCTTATTTCTGAATTCTCCACAGTGATTGGTAAGTCTCCATGGTTAGAATATTAATTTTTAAGTCTTCTTTTCCAGTTCATTCTTCATAAACTTAGGAATATACTTTAACTCCTCATTGATTGCAATTCAAAGGTTAAGAAAAGCCTTTCTCGGTTGCTGGGTGGCTCAGGTCATGATCTCAAAGATCCTGAGTTTGAGGAATAGTGGAGCCCTATTTGGATCCTCTGTCCTCCTCTCTGTCTCTCCCCGCTTATGCATGCTCACTCACTCTCTCTCCCAAAAATAAATAAACATTAAAAGAAAAAGATTTTGGAGGAGCCAAGATGGTGGAATAGCATGGAAGTTTTGTTTTGTTTTTGTTTTTTGCGTCTCGCATCCATGAAAAACAGCCAGATCAACACTAAACCATCCTGCACACCTAGAAAACTGATTTGAGGATTAACACAATAATCTGCACAACCTGAACCACAGAACTCAGCGGGAATTCACCTCAAAAGAAAGAGCAGGAAGAAATGACAGTCAGGGACTTAACACAGATACAAGCAAGATGTCTGAACCAGAATTTAGGATCATGATAATAAGATACTAGCTGGGGTCGAAAATAGATTAGAGTCCCTTTCTGCAGAGATAAAAGAAGTAAAAGCTAGTCAGGATGAAATAAAAAATGCTATAACTAAGCTGCAATCTTGAATGGTTGATGTGGTGGCAAGGATGCAGGAGGCAGAGCAGCAAATCAGCATTACAGAGGACAAACTTAAGGAGAATAATGAAGCAGAAAAAAAGGGGGAGACTAAGGCAAAAGAGCACAATTTAAGAATGAGAGATATCAGTGACTCATTAAAAAGGAACAACATCAGAATCATAGGGGTCCCAGAAGATGAAGAGAGAAAGGGGTAGAAGGGTTATGTGAGCAAATCATAGTGGAAAACTTTCCTAACCTGGGGAAAGACACAGACATCAAAATCCAGAAAGCAGAGAGGACCCCCATTAGATTCAACAAAAACCGACCATCAATAAGGCATATCATAGTCAAATTCACAAAATACTCAGGCAAGGAGAGAATCATGAAAGCAGCAAGGGAAAAAACAGTCCCTAACCTACAAGGGAAGACAGATCAGGTTTGCAGCAGACCTATCCACAGAAATTTGGCAGGCCAGAAAGGAGTGGTGGGATATATTCAATGTGCTGAATCAGAAAAATATGCAGCCAAGAATTCTTTATCTAGCGAGGCTATAAAAAAACTAAAGGAGTTCGTGACCACTAAGCCAGCCCTGCTAGAAATTTTAAGGGGGACACTCTCAGGGGAGAAAAGATGGGGGGGGGGGAGGGCGGGAAAGACCAAATGCAATGAAGACTAGAAAGGACCGGAGAACACCACCAGAAACTCCAACTCTACAAGAAACATAATGGCAATAAACTCATATCTTTCAGCACTCACTCTAAACGTCAATGGACTAAATGCTCCAAACAAAAGACATATGGTAACAGAATGGATAAGAAAACAAGATCCATCTATATGCTGTTTACAAGAGACCCACTTTAGACTTAAAAACACCTTCAGATTCAAAGTAAGGAGATGGAGAACCATCTATCATGCTAATGGTCAATAAAAAAAAGCTGGAGTAGCCATACTTATATCAGACAATCTAGACTTTAAAAATAAAGACTGTAACAAGAGATGAAGAATGGCATCACATCATAATTAAGGGGTCTATCCACCAAGAATACCTAACAACTGTAAACATTTATGCTCCAAATGTGGAACACTCAAATATATAAACCAATCACAAACATAAAGAAACTCATTGATAATAATACCATAATAGTAGGGGACTTCAACACCCCACTTACAGCAATGGACAGATCGTGTAAACAGAAAATCAACCAGGAAACAATGGCTTTGAATGCCACACTGGACCAGGTGGACTTAATAGATACATTCAGAACATTTCATCCTAAAGCAGCAGAATATATATTCTTCTCCAGTGCACATGGAACGTTCTCCAGAATAGATCACATACTGGGACACAAATCAGCCCTCAACTAGTACAAAATGATCAAGATCATACCATGCATGTTTTCAGACCACAATTCTATGAAACTCGAAATCAACCACAAGAAAATATTTGGAAAGGTAACAAATACTTGGAGACTAAAGAACATCCTACTAAAGAATGAATGGGCTAAGCAAGAAGTTAAAAAGGAAATTTAAAAGTATATGGAAACCAGTGAAAATGATAATACCACAGCCCCAAATCTCTGGGATGCAGCAAAGGTGGTCCTAAGAGGGAAATATATAGCAATCCAGGCCTTCCTAAAGAAGGAAGAAAGTCTCAGATACATAACCTAATCTTATACCTTAAAGAGCTGGAAAAAGAATAGCAAATAAAACCCCAAACCAGGAGAAGACAGGAAATAATAAAGATTAGAGCAGAAATCAATGCTTTTGAAACAAAAAACAAAAAACAAAAAAACAAAAAAAACCCAGAACAGATCAATGAAACCAGAACCTGGTTCTATGAAAGATTTAACAACATTGATAAACAACTAGCCAGTTTGATCAAAAAGAAAAAGGAAAGGACCCAAATAAATAAAATCAAGAATGAAAGAGGAGAGATCACAACCAACACAGTAGAAATACAAACAATAATAAGAGAATATTATGAGCAATTATACGCCAATAAAATGGGCAATCTGGAAGAAATGGACAAATTCCTAGAAACCTATAAACTACGAAAACTGAAACAGGAAGAAATAGAAAATTAGAACAGACCCAAAACCAGTAAAGAAACTGAATGAATAATCAAAAATCTCCCCCAAAACCAGAGTCCAGGGCCAGATTGCTTTCCAGGGGAATTCTATCAAACATTTATTATTTTTAAAAAAAAAAAATTTTTTAACGTTTATTTATTTTTGAGACAGAGAGAGACAGAGCATGAACGGGGGAGGGTCAAAGAAAGGGAGACACAGAATCTGAAACAGACTCCAGGCTCTGAGCTGTCAGCACAGAGCCCGACGCGGGGCTCAAACTCACAGACCACGAGATCATGACCTGAGCCGAAATCAGACGCTCAACCGACTGAGCCACCCAGGCGCCCCTGGTTTCACTATTATTTTAACGTGATTATATCCAGATTGGAAATATTTAGCCTCAAGGATGCTTACATAGTCAACTTATTTTCTTTTTTTT
>NW_024412376.1:64397849-64404725 GCF_014898765.1 Herpailurus yagouaroundi
CTCCCGGACCGCGAGATCGTGACCTGGCTGAAGTCGGACCCTTAACCAACTGCGCCACCCAGGCGCCCCTAGTCAACTTATTTTCCATCCTAATACTTAATACTTCATCTTGTGAATTAAAGATCAGTTAAACATTTTTTTTTTAATTTTGTTTTTCAACGTTTATTTATTTTTGGGACAGAGAGAGACAGAGCATGAACGGGGGAGGGGCAGAGAGAGAGGGAGACACAGAATCGGAAACAGGCTCCAGGCTCTGAGCCATCAGCCGAGAGCCTGACGCGGGGCTCGAACTCCGGACCGCGAGATCGTGACCTGGCTGAAGTCGGACGCTTAACCGACTGCGCCACCCAGGCGCCCCAGACATTTTTTAAAATCAAACATACACTTCCTATTAAGAAGTAAAACTGTAATTAAGAAGCCCATTTGTAATCTACTCTTGAGGCATAACAAAAATATCATAAGGGTTGCTATAGAGCATGCAGAGTCACCATATGGTATAAAGTCAAAATCTTAATATTGATCTAAATCTTGTTTCCCAAATGCGTAAGATTAGTTTGGTTAATAGACATACACTACTCGCTCTTTTTGTGGTGGCAGGCAGAGAAAGTATAAAGGAGTTTTGTGAAGTTTATAAATCATAAATGTATGTATTACACATGACAAAAGTAAGTAATAAGCAAAAGAATCTGTAGGTGGAAAAGCCAGAAAAGGAATGCAGAGTTTAAATATATCTAAATGACAGGATGAACGCTCATACCATGGAAGGTATGAGATTATCTTACCAGAAACTTTCTGTATTACTTCATTAACTTCCTTCATGAACACTTTCTGCACAAATACCAAGTGGTTTAGCAGATCGGTTGTGAGATTATGTTCAAAAGAGCCAACCTGCCAAAACAAAATCAGAATACTAGATTAACACTACTGACTCTATTTGTTTTAAATACATCTTTTGCTCACATAAGTCATCCAAACTCTGAAGAAAAACAATGAATTATCTACATACTATTTGAGAAAGGTTATAAAATATTCACATTGCCCAATACTTTACTGGTCTGACATTATTATAGGCCATTCCTTAAATGTATTTTTTAAATAACAGTGGCCAATAAGGTTTTTTGTTTTCTATCTTTTGAAAAAGAATGAAATTTATACTTTATGTTACCTGCTAATATCAAAATTGGAATTTTGTCCAGGGTGGTGTCTTTTTTCAATGACTACTGTTGTAGTGTTTAGAACCATGGACAAGTATCATTACATGTAAAAGTAAATTTATTTACTCATTCAAATATTTATTGACCATCTACTTTGTGTACCTCATTAGATGCTAAGGTGAATAAAAACAATAAAATTATGGCTCTCTCTCTCATGAGGCTTACATTTGCATGATTTAACTAATCAGATATACTCAATCAGCTTTAATATATGCCCTATGATTAGTATAAGGCATAAAATTTCTGGGGAAAATTAATAAACAGATTGAACAGAAAGCAGGTCCTAACTGAAGTTGAGTATTATAGTAAAGATAGTTTGAAACACCCTTATGAATAAAGGAAATGCTTCAAATTTGCTACTTTGACAGCATTCATATTTTTACCAAAAATTAAGAGTGCAAAATAGGTTCAGTAGTCTTTAATTAAATGAGAAGTCACATAAAGTCTAAGTTGCCCTGGACACTTTATTTTTTATAGAATAGTCCAAAATGGGCTAAGGTGATTTTCATGTGTGTTTATTTCAGGCCATAGTAAACCAGGCAACTCTCTGAGGAATGCAATTTTAGATTCCTTCAAGTGTTTATAATTAACTGCATTCTTAGCAAATCTGGGATTGTGTTCTGCCTCAATTACAAACTTTATCCCTTTCTAATATTAGTAAGGAATTATGCAACATACTGCATTAGATTTATTTTCTGTCAAATGAAACATTTATAATAGTATTGCTAAACTAGAATTTGGAGTGCTTATTTTTCAGAATAGAAAGCACAAATGCAATATGCTTTATAATCTACCCATTAAGTTACTTATTTAAGTTTTATTCATTTACTTTAGGGAAAGCAAGCTAGTGGGGGAGGGGAGGGCAAGAAAGAGAGAGAGGGAGACAGAGAGGGAGAGAGAGAATATATTAATCAGGCTCCATGCTCAGCGCAGCGTCCGACATGGGGCTTGATCCTATGACCCTGGGGTCATGACCTGAGCTGAAATCAAGGGTCAGACACTTAACCAACTGAGCCAATCAGGCACCTCTATAATCTACCTTTTAAATAAATATCTGACTTCTACAATCTTGTACACATTTTTTTTGTACATTTTCACACAGAAATCCCAACTATTAGAGAGATGCTAGGGTAAGCAGGGTCTAACGAAGGCAAACCAGACTTAAATATCTCCTATAGCTGTAATATTTCTAGCAAAGAGCTCAAGAGCATTCTCATAAATGCTTCACATTCTAAAGAATAAAACTCAGAAAACAAATAGTTATAAAATTGCCCTTTGATAAAGTTGAAATTGTTTCTGACAAACTGACAAAGGAAGCTGAGACAGCACTGTGCATGAATCCTACATCTCTCACTTGATAATGGGGAGATTTAGGGACAGTTATTTAATTTCTCTCAGCTTCAAATTTCTACTGTATCAAATTAGTATAATAACAGATGACCTACTGAACACAAATCAAACAAAAAATATATATCCAAATGTTTTCTAAACTTGTGACAGTTGTGCCAATATAAAGTGAAAAAATGATAAAATCAGGTATGCTGGCTTTCAACTTCCCTTAGTAAAGAAATTAGTCTGTGAATTTGACTGTAATTATTTTATCTGTCTGTATCACCTTTATATTGTTAATAATTATGTATACCTGATGAATAGTGTAACCTCCTAAAGGCTCAGTTTCTTCACTTACAAGATGAGAATATACCTACCTCTTAAGATCGATTTAAGTATTGTACAAGTCAATGCATATAAATATTAGCTTTTTTATAATCAAATGAGCCATAAAAATATTACAGAGATGGATGTGAAATCTAATATAAGAAATATAAATTCAAAGATGACTAATACAAAAAAGAAATGTTTAAATGAAACTATAGAGAAAGAGGCAGATATATACACACATGTGCACATACACACACACCAGATTCAGTTCAGAATTCTATAAGAATAAACGATTTAATGATCTGTCTTAAAAGTTTGGATCACTACATATTTTGGTATGCCTAAACCTTAAAGACTCCTAAATGATAGAGTGTAAGAAAATTAAAAAGTAAACTTACTTCTGCCACACAACGTAGGTAATTTCCCTGTAAATAGTACCCTTGTTTAGAAGGTAGTTCATCTATACTCCACACCTGATCTGAATAACTATCATGCTCTTCCATTATATATTTTCCTGACATAGTAACAGGAGGAAGGTTGAGACTGGCAGAAGGAGGAATGGTTGACATATCCGTGGCAGAAACTTTTGAAGTAAAACGTAATCTGTGATTTGGCAGCTCAAATGTAAATCTGGTCTGTGCACCTGTAAAAAATAAGAAAAGTTATTGTTTGTTCAGGTGCTCATTCACTCCTTTGTTCAAAACATGGTTTCTAAAAAAATGTATACATATCCCAAATGAAATAAATCTTTAAATATATGTGTGGGTACTATAAAGAGTCAGTCAGTATTATTAAGCCAGCAAATATTTACTAAGCCTACCAGGTGCCAAGCACTGCGTTAGGTGTTAGAGAGACCCTTACAAATATTCTTTATTTCGTAGAAGGTAGAACAGAAAGAAACTGCCCTTACCACAGAAGAGTTTTAACATGAGAAATTAAGTATTAAAAAATTCCAATCCACATTCACATTCATATTGCTTTATTAACAGAGAAGTTAGCAGTTAACAACTTGCCTCCTGATCCTGATTCAGTATGGAAGGAAATAGTGAAAATTGTCAAGTCATTAAATTGTACTCAGGTATAAAATTACAATACAAATTCATCAGGCATAAAATTATATAATCCCATGTAGTTGTGACCTTAACAATAATTATTAATGGTCCCGTATGCCAAATAAGGATACGGTATGAGTTTTAGTTTACTAAAACTACTTAAATCAACAATCTAGCATGCAGTTGTTCAATTATAATATGCAACCTACACTGTTATTCAAGCCATATCTCTCCAACTACTTCTGGAGGCGTTAAAAAGTAGAAGAAGCCTTGTTAAAATCAAGATCTATTATTGCCCATTGCATACACTGTACTAGTATAGTACTGTATACTAATGTATACACGCGTGTGCCTTTCCAACAACAAAATCTTATATTGTTCTATACGTTACCAATTCTCTACACGCAAACATCATTAAATAGCCTATTTTGCCTACATACATATTAAAATGTAATAAACATTCCTAGTGTTCTCAATTGTGCCAGAAATAAATCTTTTTCAAAATACTAGTAGGAGGTCACCTCCTTCCTATATGTTACATTCACTATATTCACTCACTATACAATAATATGAGTTAGCCATAAATAGAAAAATGCTCTTTCATCAACTGGTGCAATTGTGGATAGCCAGATAGGTCAAGACTGCTCTGATCTTCTCTTACTAACTCCAACAAGGCAGCCTCAGTGACCATCACTTGCCAGCTGCAAAAGGTGAGGGCTATTTACCACAGTAACTACCACTTCCATTACTGCCACCAGAATTATCAAATAAAAACATCAAGATTGAAGTAATCCTAGGCCTCAGGTCATCTCTTATCACTAGTACAGTCATTCTTTTACTACTTCTGTCCCGTTCCTTCATTTCAAGAGAATTATATGTTCTTATCAGTCTGGATATTTGATAATACACTTACTTTGCACCTAAATATCTTCCTAGTTCCAAACTGCCTATTGGCTTTTGACTTACTGCCCTCTGTCAACTCTCCTATTTCTTGGATGCCCTGAATAAATGGCCAAGGTGAGTCTACCCTGTTGTCAGGCCAATATCTGAAGGCCTGATCTTCTGACTCTGCTAATTCTGGAAACTCACTTCACAGTGTTTCTTTCTTCTAGTTAACAAAAGGATCTAGATGTTCAGAAAAATCCCTCTCAATAAAAAAAAATAAAACAAAACAAAACAAAAAAACCTAAAATGTTCGGAGTTCGAATAAAAATATACACATATATATAAATAAATATGTGTATGTATTTATATATGTGTATGTATGCAAAATTTTAAACTACTAATACAACATGTTAATGGCATAAAGGAGAAAAAAACATTTTAATTTCAACAGCTGTAGCAAAAAGCATCTGATAATATTCACCTACTTTTCTTCATAGAGACACTTAGCAAACTAGGAATAGAAGTAAATTTTTTTAACCTGATAAAGGGAACCTTGCAAAACCTTACAGCAAACATCATATTCACTGACGAAATATTGATTTCCGTTAAAAGAATGAGAGATTAGGATGCCCATAATACCCCCTTTTTCTCAACATTATAGTAGAAGCACAGTAAGAAAAAGAAAAATTCTTAAAGACTAGAAAGGAAGAAACAAAAGCCTCATTTGCACATGGTACAAGTATCTACTTAGGAAACTCCAAACTATCTTATTACCAATAAGAAAATAGTTTAATATGGTTGAGTATAAAACTGACATAAATTGATCAAGCACATTTGTACATACTACCACCAGTTTAGAAAATGCCATTTTACAAAATATCCCCTTTGTAGTAACTAAACAACAACAATAACACAAGGTAGGGGGTATCTACACAAATAAATATATCTTGTAACAGAGGCACAAAAACCTTAAGTTCAAAACTTTTAAACTTTGTAGAAAAGCATTGAAGAAAACCTAAAGAGACAAAGAAATACATATTCAAGAATAGAAGGGTAAATATTGCATCAATTCTTGGTATCAATCAATACTGTCAATCGTCTCCAAGTAAATCTACGGATTTAAGGGGCGCCTGGGTGGCTCAGTTGGCTAAGCGTCCGACTCCGGCTCAGGTCACGATCTCACAGCCCGTGAGTTCGAGCCCCGCGTCAGGCTCTGGGCTGATGGCTCAGAGCCTGGAGCCTGCTTCCGATTCTGTGTCTCCCTCTCTCTCTGCCCCTCCCCCGTTCATGCTCTGTCTCTCTCTGTCTCAAAAATAAATAAACGTTAAAAAAAAAAAATTAAAAAAAAAAATCTAGGGATTTAATTACATTCCTATAAAAATGCAAATAGGTTTTTTCAGAGAATTTGACAAACTGATTATAAAATTTATGTGAAGGAACAAGTAACCAAAAATAACCAAGATAACTCCTAAAACAGGAAATGTCAGGTAGCAATATGATACTGAAAATAGCTGGTGCAAAGAGGTCACCAGTAATGGTGCAAATAGGCCAATGAAGCATAATAAATAACTCTGAAACAGACCCCACATGTATCAACATGTAATAGATGACCAAAATGGACTATGTATCACTGAAAAAAAGAAAAGTCAATAAATGATGCTGAAATAATTGATTAAACTAATCTGCACCAAATTAAAAAAAAATCAATTCCATATAGATGATGAACTTAAAAGGAAAAATTTAAAAACATTTAATAGAAAATATAATAAAATATCTTCATGATCCTGGGAAGAGAAGGATTTAAGATATAAAATTACACATCATATAAGAAAATACTGGTAAATTCAATTATTTGAAAATTAAGAATATCTACTGATCAAAAGACAACAAAGTGAAATAAGTTTCTAATGGTGTGACAATATATGTTAAATTTATAACATCAAAAGCTTAACATACAAAACATAATTTCTGTGAACCAAAACAAAATACAAATGACTCAATGGTAAAACAGACAGACAAACACACACACACACACACACACACACACACACACACACACACACACA
>NW_024412376.1:64404735-64467548 GCF_014898765.1 Herpailurus yagouaroundi
ACACACACACACACACACACACACACACACACACACACACACACACAGAACCATTAATAGGCACTTCATATAAAAAACATACAAAGATATCTTAGTAACATAAAACAGTTCAGCTTCATTAATTATAGAAATAGAAATTAAGACCACAGTGAGATACAATTCCCCATTTACCAGACAAAGCAAAAATTTAAAAGCCAGATAATATTAAGTGTTAACAAGTATATGGTATAATGGGAACTCTCATCTAATACTGGCAGGGCAGTAAATACTGGTGAACACAAGTACTTTGGAAAACAGTTTTGTACTTCCTAATAAAACTCAAGATGCATTTACCCTACAGTCTAGGTGTATAATTCCTAAAGTAAATACCCTTGAGAAACTTGTGCACATGTGTACCAAGTGACATGCATGAGAATAATTATAATAGCAAAAAAGTAAAATGAGTCAAAGGTCCATCAATAGCAGAGTGGATAAACTGTAATATAATCACTTAACAGACTATTTCAGTGAAAAATGAATGAACTGTACACACATGAATGAACAGATGAATCTCAAACAAAATGTACAGAAAAAAAAAATCCCTTTAAAAAATACATTAGTGGGAGTCCATACAAATAAAGTTCAAAACATAAGCCATTTATGAGTATATACATATGTGGTAAAATTATAAAGAAAAGCAAATGAATGGGTAATACAAAATTCATGTTAAAGTTATTCCATGAGCAGTCATTAAGAAAAGCTGGTAAGGATAATATTCATTGATGGAGCCTTCACAGCACTGGCAATATTTTCATTTAGTTTGTATAATGGGTTGGTAAGGTCACATTTTTTTTTTTTTATTATTCTTGAAACTGTGTGTATATAATTTACATACTTTTGTATATATGATAAACTTCAGAATAAAAATACAACAGCAAAGAATTTCGAAGAGTATATAAGGATCACAAAACCTTATAGAAGTAGCTATTTTGAAGAAACCAAATAACCTGTGATTTAAGCTAAATGCACCAAATTTGAAAATAAACCAAGTTATTCCAGCTATAAAGAAACTAATGGATATAGTAATTTATTCAACTTCTAAATTAGAAATGGCCTCAATAACTGAATAGCTTCGAAGACTTCAAATAAAAGCAGTGTCCCTGTTGGTCACTCAGGGAAGATGTAACTGATATTTTTCACTTGACTGAGGAACATCATTAATGAAATTTAAAAGTGTTCTGATTAAAATTATTTACATTTTCATATAATATCTACAAAACCAAATGTAACTTTTCATCAAAATATTACTAATTTTTCAAACCAATCTTAAATTTTAAGAGACTGAACTTAAAATTCAATGTTACCTGTCATTCCATGACTCCTCATTCTTCCCATTTTATATTCTGCTTTTAGAGATGGTAAAAGTGCTGCTCCTATGGCTATACCATCTAACATGGCACTGAACTTAAGAACAATAGGCTTCTTTTCTAAACCTTCCGGTAGCTGAGGAAATTCATTCGTTTCAATAGGAGTTTGATTAACACTAGTTGGGGTTTTTTCAGAAGGTAGAGGCGTTGCAATATCTTCTTTCACAGGCTGTGGGCTATAAAGCAAAAAATAAATAAATGAATAAAAATAACCTCAAAAAGACACAATTAGGGGAGTCTGGGTGGCTCAGTCTGTTAAGCTTCCAATTCTTGGCTCGGGTCATGTTCTCACAGTTCATGAGCTCGAGTCCCACATCACGATGGCTCCACACTATCAGTTCTTGGGATTCTGTCTCTCCCCTGGCTCTCTCTGTCCCTCCCCTGCTTGTGTTCTCTCTCTCCTCTCTCTCAAAAATGAATAAATTTTAAAAATAAATAAATAAAAATAAAAAAGACAGAATTAGAAAATTTACCATTTTATTGTATAAAATTATTGGAATTCTCAATGAAAAATAGCAAGAAATAACTGTAAACAGATATGTTCTTTCTACCACCAGATCATATTAAGACTTCCTTAAAAAAGCCACTGAAAAATGATGATCTAGAAAAGTAAACAAGAATAGCAACACAAACTTGAATATTACTTGAATATTACACATTCATATCATTAATGTGAAACTAGAGTTAAAACTCATGTTTGTCTGATTCTAAATTCTATGACTTAGTGTTGATTGTAATATTAATTACTATTATTGCCGCTACTATTACTACCACTATTAATAACAACAACCCCAACAATAACTATTTGAGTGCTTCTATGAGCCAGGTAATATTCTTAATGCTTTGTGTGTTTCATATCATTTATTCATTTATCTCTCAAAGACCTTGTGTAGATACTCTTATCTGCTTTCCAAAGAGGAAGTATAGCTAGAAAGTGGCAAAACCAGGATTTAAACTCAACTGTGACAAGAGACTTTTTTTTTTTTTAACTACTATGCTCTACTGCCAGTACAGTATAATAAGGACAGATTCCTTAGTATATTTTTAACCTAAGGCTTGTGTACACATTTTGGATTCCATATTCCACTGACAGGAGAAACACATTTAAATTATTACTACTTTGTCAACCAGACATGAATATTAAATCAGAATTAAAGATCTAGATAGTACAACTAGAAATATCACTGCTTTAGGATTCTGTAAAAAGACACAGTGTTTTTTTTTAACTTATAGGTTAGGAAAAGGGAACTATAAGAAGACAATTTTTTTAACTTCTGCTTACCATATTCTTATTAATTATTCATTAGTTATATTGCTTTGAGGACTAGGAATAAAGCTTAGCAATGCAGACCCATGAATGAGGGCTACAGACACAGGCAATAGAAGTCAATGTACAAAGGTCCAGTTTTCTCTCCTTTAAAATACTTTTGTGGCATGATCACATCCTGCCTTGAACTATGTACAATTTCATATAGAGGACAACACAAAACCATTATGGGACATAAATGGCCACTGCAATTTTTAAACCTATGCAGTCATAAATTTTAGGGAGTTTAAAGTAAATAAGGATTGATACAGTCCTAGATTTTGTCAATATGCTTTTGTAGTGACTCTTATGTTGTCCACAATCTCCAGGATCTCTTAAGCTTTACTGGTGCAAGAGAGAACATTGACAATTACATCTGTGACCAAGTACCTTATACCCAATATGATTCTCCCACACACATTTGGCTACTTTCCACCTGCACCATAGTTCATAATGGTCAATACATAGATGAAACCCTCTGTCTTCCTTTAAACTATTATTAACACAGCAAAAACTGACTTAACACATTACACGGAACCATCGAACTTGAAGAAATAACTTACGCTGTAGAAGGCTGTCTGATGAGATCTGAGATCTGCTTAGACAGTTGGTGGGAACTTCGAACCATCATGCTATGTAAGGTGGCAGGGTGCTGGGGAATGTTGATGCTGATAGCCCCTACTTTGAACACAGCAGCATTGTTAGTCTTCAAACCTCTCTGGGCACTGTAGAGGGCTTGTGACTTGGCAATACTACACTTCACCACAGTTCTATTAATAAAGAAAGAAGACCATTAAAATACAGCCCAATAAAGAGAAATGTTGAAAAAGTATTTTAAAAGCAAGACAATACTTTTAAATCATTCAATGAACTAAATGACTTGAGATTTTTCATACATTTAAATAGTATATTGAGGAAATGTTTTCTAACAACACTGAAATACATTTATTTTATATTGTTTGCACTGAATATCATTATATATCTTTAACAGCATTTACTGAAGAAAATATGTATGTGTTCAAAGGTAAAAGAATGAATACTGACATATTACATGTTTACAACATACAAAATTCCATTTTTATTTTTCCTCCATTCAGAACTCCTCTCTTTGCCCCAATTTATTTTAGGGATATGTACAACCACTAAGGAAGCATAGATGCTGAATATATAATAAAATACTATACTTCTTAGAATCTAATCAAAGGAATTCATCCATTATCTAATATGTTGAAAAAAATTAATAGGAAGGAAGAAACTTAACTTGCATTTTCCATTTTTCAAATTTTCAGTAAGTGGCAAAGAAATGATAGAATTCCAATTCATAATAAGTAACTACTACTTAGTTAAAAATTAATAAGCCTTACTGATACAGACATAAAGCAGAGATATTATCTTTCTTGATTTCTGGTTCTCCCTTCCAATGCCTACAACAGTGCCTTCAACATGGTATGCACTCACTGAATTTTGTAAAATGAAGGGGCAGAAAGAAGTACAGCACAGGAATGTCTCCTAACATTATAGCTGTGGAATTCCACAGATAACACGTGTTAAGTCATGTATGTAGAAGCCATTATGAAGCAGTCTGATGTACACAATGGAAAGGCTCATGAACTACACCATTAAAGGCCCAGTTAGTAAAATTATAGCTTTATATATAATTATATTTATAATATAAATATTATCTTTCACATGGGCAAAGGATTCTTGACAATAATTTAATAATTATTAAGTTATTTTTGATATTAAGTAATTAATTTAATTATAACCAATTATAAATAAATAATACATTAAATTATAAAATTATTGAATAATTTAATTTTTAATTTAGCGAAACAACACATAAAACAAATTTCATATTAACTACAGTTTAGTTCACATTCATTTATCTCTACTTAGGCTGTAGAGGATAAACTGAGAATTTATTTATAGTCTCAAGGATCTAACAAATCAATTAATCACATTTAACTTCTATTAAAATAAACCTCGAGAAGTATAACAATGGCTCTATCAGAGGTGTTGATTATTTACAGACAGTGAAATCCAAGTATTACATAAAATTCAAGAATGATTACTGGAGAACTATATTGCTTTCTTCTACAAAGGCAACTATTTCTCAGATACTCTCACTGACTAGAAAAAAAAAGTTATCTATAAAATTGGTCTAGCCAGCATGAGAGTAAACTCTGGGAAACTGACTAGTTACTGAATGGAATATTTTCTTAAATATTATAATAAATAAAGCTACTTTTATCATCAATGAGATTTTATTTTAAATTTAATTTCAACATAAGCCAGAACACTCATATGGTGCTAAAATGCAAATGGCTTTCTACTTGTGAACAGCAACCATCTACTGAATTAAACTAAACATACAAAAAAATGTGTCTTGTTATCATGATAGTAAAATTCTACACCTATCTTACTTTCAATTATATAAGTACATATAACCATATATAAGCACATTTAGAACACTGGAATTTCACTTGTGCAGCAAAAGTAAGAGTGGAAACTTAATGGAGCTGAATGCTCTCCTATTGTGGATCCTACTATGATATTTCCAGTGAAAGTTTTGATGTTAAGGACTTTAGGTGTTCTGTGTTGTTCAATGCCAGAGGGCTCCGTTCACAATGTAGTCTATGTAAATGATGCCCCCCATTTACAGTGTGAGTGGTATTCTTCTAAGCTGGACAACATGATAGACCTATCCTGATCAAACTGAGCCAAAAAACTGTAGAGGATGTCTGATTAACTCCAGTCAAACTGCATGTTAAAGACATAAGGAGACCCAGAATGAAGACCTGAAATGAGCTGTCTATTCATAATTTTAATTCTTGAAGAGGGGTGTCACTTAAGCTAGGTCATATAATATATATAAAACTTTAAACAAGAAAGAAGTGGTCAAAATCTCTCTAAAGAGAAGACTATAAAAACTTGTAGCACGCGAGGCATGCCTCATATACATAAAAAATTCATGGCAAGTGACCAAGGAATCTTGTTAAAGAATTCATTGGGAAAAAAAAAAAAAAAGAATTAATTGACAATGGCAGTCTACCTTTACAAGGTTCTGATAGATCCACTGTGACAGCTACAACGACCACAGTGCCTAATGAGGTAAGGGCTTTTTTCCTCATCTTCCATTATTTCCTGAGTCCAGGCTATTGGGTTTTATTTTATTTATTTTTTTTTTTAATTTTTTTTTTCAACTTTTTTTATTTTTATTTTTGGGACAGAGAGAGACAGAGCATGAACGGGGGAGGGGCAGAGAGAGAGGGAGACACAGAATCGGAAACAGGCTCCAGGCTCTGAGCCATCAGCCCAGAGCCCGACGCGGGGCTCGAACTCCCGGACCGCGAGATCGTGACCTGGCTGAAGTCGGACGCTTAACCGACTGCGCCACCCAGGCGCCCCTGGGCTATTGGGTTTTAAATGCAGGCCCCATCCTTGTCTTTCCAACAGGCTGAGTGAATAATCTGAGGATTTACTTTGGGGCTTCATTATCTCTACTCTATCTCCACCCCTATGTAAGACTCATGTAATAATTACTTAAAGCACCCAGGGGGCGCCTGGCTGGCTCAGTCGGTTAAGTATCTGACTTCGGTTCAGGTCACAAACTCACTTTCTAGAGTTTGAGCCCCACTTCGTGCTCTGTGCTGACAGGTCAGAGCCTGGAGCCTGCTTCGGATTCTGCGTCTCCCTCTCTCTCTCTCTGTCCCTCCCCTGCTCACACTCTGTCTGTATCTCTCTCAAAAATAAAGATAAATAAATAAATTAATTAATTAAAAACACCAACTAGATATCAGATATACATGGGTCAAATCTAGCCACTCAAAATACAAAAGTACATATACTGAAAACCATACATAAAATCTGTCAACAGAGTAGTAAATTCTCTTCACCTTAAAAGCAAAATTATAAAGTTGAGATGTGTAGATGTTTTCATACATTAATGTTTTAATAATTATTTTTGCAATTAGTCAAAACTCTTTTGCAAGTGAAATTTTCTAGTTTCTATTATCACATCAAACCTTAAAGATTTATGATAATATAAATTTTAACAATGAGGCATCTTAAAAAAGCAAAATCAACACATAACTACAGTGTTAAAATCTTTCGCTAACAAAATAATGTGTGAATTACCAAAAGGTAGCTCTTACCTCTTTGTGTTTGTTCCTTGAATGTCAGTAAGCTTTAATCTATAAAAGGATCTACATTAAAGCTACAAAATAAAAACTAACTACATACATTCACAGCCATGCAGATAATCTAAGTATTTCTTTTAAACTATTCAATACTATGTTAATCAGAAAGCCCATGGGGGAGAAAAAAATAATAGGACATACAGAAACTCTTGTTTGGCTGTGCTTGTAGGAGATGTAGGAAAATCCTCCAGTCTACAGATGAAGATTCAAGAGAAAGCAGGAAAACAAAAAGGAAGCAAATAAACATTCACATAAATTAGTTACAGTATGACCAATCATCTGGACTTTACTTATTTCCCACATTAAAATTTTTCCCTCACAGAAACTTTTCAACTTTTTAAGTTTCATTTCCCTTTAATTGAAATCAGAAATGAACAACGAAGAATAAATCGAGAAAGTCTTAAAACTACTATAGTTTGGCAGTGAACAGTAACATTTATTTTTCAAAAAAAAAAAGTTGAGGCATCTTGCCTTTTTTTTCCTAAAGGCAAGAAATATAGCCATATAATGATTCTTTTAAAAATCTCTTTTATAAATACTATGTACTAGTAAAAATACTAAATACTTTTGTAAGTCTAGAGGCTATTTGAAGCCCTTAAGAGATAACAGAGATAAAAGGTTCAGGAAGCTAGAGTAAATAAAACACCTGAGACAACTGAAGAAATTTGTTTTATTTGCTGCACTGGTTAAAGTAAACCATGGTACTTTAAATTTAGAGCCAGCAAAGGAATCCTGGAACTGAAGGTCTGTAATGACATTTAGCAGCAGCACAGGTTCAGACAACTCTTCTTACAGACTGTAGGATTTTAAGCATTTTAGGCAAACACTTTTATCTCTCTGAATCTCAATTTATTGTTCTGTAAAGTGGGATAAAACCACCCGAGTTCACAGGACTGTGGCTAGGATTAAATAAAATAATCTATGTGAGGCTCCTGGTTCACAGTAGCTACTTGTTAAGATTGCAATTACTACATCATAAGACCCCTTCTCCCACACTGAATGATCAGAAAAGATCTTGTCTGTCATAACTACTTGAATTTCCTGGTCTTTCTAGACTGCTTAGGAAATGCAATCTGGACCACTTAGGCAGCTATAATATAGAAATATACTCTTTGGTTCTTGATTTACAGATCCAAACTACTCCAGCAAGCCTTGTACATCCATTTCAAGGAAATGTTCTCCAAGACCGTTATCACATTACCCGTGTGTAAAATATGAATAGAACTGTAACTCATCAATATATGATTAATATTTAATTTTCATAAAGCTGAACGAAATCCTCTACTTAGTATTTAGCACGACAGATTTACTATAAGATGATAGAACATTAAGTAGTTATAATATTTAGAAAGAACAAATTCTCAAAATCTGACTTAAATTATCAAAGCATATTTTGTTGTTACAGCATAAAGCTGCTCCACTGAGAAGTTAAGAATTAAGGTATACTCCCAAGTGTATGAACAAAGTCAACACTTAAATATACTGATAATAGATGAATGATCTGAATATATTGTATATAAAGGTAATCATTATCAGAAGAATTCTGAACAGACCCAAAAGCAGAACTTATAAAGAAAAAGGTTAAGAGCAAAGAATCAAAAGAAAAGTGATATGGTATGGTATACCCACTATAAAAAGTTTACCTTTATTATTACAAGAGTCTCATAGGCTTTCTAGTGTTAAATTCTTTAAGTGAAAAAATGGCAAGACACAGTTTTGAAACCCAGCACGAATTTGAGTGATAATTACTTAACATAAAATCAAGAGACAGTTTATATTCTTTGACTAAAATTTTGTTTTAACTATTTGAACCATGTGAGTTTTTGCAGGTTGTATGTCTAACTGAAATTTGTGTTGTAATCATTTTTTCTTGTTAGACATTCTTACAACGTACGAGGAGTCAGTTTTTTGGAGGGGTGGGGGTGAGGAGTAGCACACCAATTGTAAAATGGGAAAAAAGTATTTTTTTGAAAACATTTCATGCGGTGATATCCTTAATGACAAAACCACAGTATCTGAGAACATAATGTATATAAATCTCAAAACTCAGCAGGTATGGAATTCATCCAGTGAATTTTAAGTTTCCTATACTATAAAACTAAACAAGTTTAAGAAAAGAATGAAAAAATTACACACTTACTGTATATTTGGTGTAATCCCTTCAAGCAGCACAATATTAACCCCACCAATATGAGCAGTGGCACATGTCTCAGTCATCTTTTGATGTAAAACATCTTAAATGTAAGAAAAAAGAATTATATGATTTCTGGAAATAATTGTACTTTGTATTAAAATTGCATTTTATTCATAATATGCTCAATGATGAAAGATAATTTAAAAGTTTTATGTATAATAAAATTTAAATTACTTCAGAACTACTTTTAAAAACCTTTTAGTGAAGGTTTTTATTTTTTTCCTTTGAGAGCAAGAGAGCGTGAGCAGGGGAGGGGCAGAGGGAGAGGGACAGAGATGATCTTAAACAGCCTCCATGCCCAGTGTGGAGCATGACATGGGGCTCAGTCTCATGACCATGAGATAATAATCTAGGCCGAAATGCTTAACTGACTGAGCCACCCAGGCACCTCAAAGTTTTTATTTCTATGTACTCATACATACATATTATATGTCAAAACTAGAAATAATGCTAAATACACAGTTCAATATGCCATTCGTGTATTAAAGAGCCTAATGGCTATTTATTTATTTATTTATTTATAGATTTATTTTTTAAGCAGGCTCCAAGCCCAATGTGGGGCTTGAACTCACAATCCTGGGATCAAGAGTTGGATGCTCTATGGACTGAGCCAGCCAGGCGCCCCTAGCCTTATGACATTTTAAGTCTCAGAAGTAATACAGCAGAAAACTTGGAAAATTAAAAAAGAATAGGAACAGAAACTATATAAACTGGCACTCTTGATCCATATAAATGGGAAAGTTCATTTTCTGAAAAAAAAAAAAAAAAAAAAAAAAAGAAAGAAATAAAAAAAGAAAGAAAAGAAAAAAAAAGAAAAGTTGCCAACTAGAAATTTCGGAGACTTGGCATTGGCTTTTTTCAGAAGAGCAGGACTACAGTGTTAGGACATCGTCATACCTTTCATTTTTTCCTTAAGTGTAAAGCTGCCATGAATCCTCTTCAGCTCTGATTCCATTGTTAGCCCACCAATGTCTGCCTCCAGGTGTGTGCGGTTCACCATGCCAATCCCAAACACGATTAGAGTAACATGCTGAGGTTCAGAAGTTACCAAGCTACGTTTCCTCTGTGTCTTAGTCAAACTGTTATTGTCTTGTTCATTCTCAAACACAACTTTACATGTTGGCTCTGTAGGGCTCCGAACTCCTTTATAAATAAACAAAAACATACAGATTTAGCTATGAAAACTGTGACATGGAAGGACACTCCAAACATCATCTTACCTTTCTTCACATGCCAAACCAGCCCTCTTCTTCACCAAAATGATTTTTTAACGTTTTCAACAATTTCCAATCATCACATTGAAAATAAATAATAGAGTCAGATATTGGAAAGTAGGTATATCTGAATCTTTAAGACCATATTGTATCAGGGTAGAAAGGACGGGAAATGGGAAGGCAAATTATCTGACTGCCATTACTATTTTTTTTCCATGGGTGATTGCCAGGTCTTTGGCATTTCAATGATCTACTTATAACATTGAGAAAGCACCTATCTGTTTAAGTATTATTGCTACTCTAAAAAGAAATTTTTTTAATATTAAAATATTCATTACCTGCTGGTCCAAATGTTTCTGAAGATTTTTCCAATATTCCTGTTGGATCAGAGATAAGTGAATAGAAGTTAAGTAATTTATACATATTCTGCCAGCACTCAGCCGAAGGCTCACTTTGTTCTGACACGGTGATTGAATCGGAGTCATCCATATGAATAGTCATATGGTCCACCACATCTTTTGAACCTTTCCTGGATACTTTTGAAGTTCTTCTTTCAGATCTTCCTAACGAATTTTTGTTTCGAGATTCCTTTTTGTTATTTTCATTGTTGGTCCGTTTGTTCTTTGCATTGTTTACTCTATTGCCACCATTCAGACTTCCTCTTGAACTGCGGCTGAAGTCAGATGAGCGAAAATCCCGATGTTTTCTGGTTTTGAAGGTGGGTGTTGGGGAAGCCGATCCAGCTGTGTATCTGCTAAGTTTAATGTCAGTCTGAGTTGCTTTGATGTCATCTATCATGGTACTAAATTGATGAATAAGACGAACCAAAGCCATATCTACATGCTGGCTTATTGACTGACAAGAAATTGTAAAGTTGCAGTGAAAGGTATTATAATAACGCTTGTTGAGATCATGAAAAGAAAGAGCACTGGTAGAGTTCTGAGGGGTGCAAACAGACTTTTCCATTACAACAGCACTGATGCTAAAGGTTTCCAACATTAATGCTGGTTTGAATTCAAGTGGAGGAAGATTCACATGACCTTGCCTAAAAATGGAGAAAAAAAGAAAAAAATGGCAAGGTTTTATTTCCTTTTTTCCAGAGCCGCACAATCTTTATTAGTTTATTAGCAAAAAATCTCCAAGGTAAAACATGTTATAAGCCATTTAGATAATTTTAAGCAAGAGCTCAAGTTATTCACTAGGCCAATTTTTTATAAGTTGGAAAATTCGTCTTCTCCCTTGATCTTATTCCACAACTGACTAGTTAAAATCAAATTTATGTTAATTATTTCAGTGAAGTAATAAAACATTTTTTCTTACCAATGTGATAATGCACCCCAATGGTATTGGAATTTAAAGTTAATTATAGGTCGATTAGGGTACCTCCCTTAGCCAACCTCTCCCCACCTCTGTCAAATATATTGTTTACATATTTAATCTCATTTCATTTAATTTTTTTTTAATCTTTATTTATTTTTGAGAAAGAGAGAGACAGAGCGTGAGCAGGGGAGGGGCAGAGAGAGAGGGAGACACAGAATCAGAAGCAGGCTCCAGGCTATAAGCTGTCAGCACAGAGCCCAACGCAGGGCTCAAACCCACAGACCGTGAGATCATGACCTGAGCTGAAGTCAGACACTTAACCGACTGAGCCACTCAGGTGTCCCTCCCCACTAATCTTAATAATCATTAAGGTCACTTTGTGGTGCTTCAGCTTGCACAGTCATTGTTATGGTACCACTCTACTGTGAAAAGCAAGGACCGTCCTATATTTAATAGAAAAGACAATGCAATTTCCATATTCCTGTGTCATTAGAAAATCCTCAGATATCTAGACCTGAAACAAAACATAAGAAAGCTATATTTTTCTATTAATAAATTTCCATAGGGGTACCTGGGTGGCTCAGTTGGTTAAGCGTCCCACTTCAGCTCAGGTCATAATCTAGCGGTTTGTGAGTTCGAGCCCTGCATTGGGCTCAGTGCTAACAGCTTAGAGCCTGGAGCCTGCTTCAGATTCTGTGTCTCCGTCTCTCTCTGCCCTTCCCCCACTCACGCTTTCTCTCTCTTTCTCTCTCAAAAATAAACACTAAAAAAAAAAATCTAAAAAAAAATTTCAGAAAAATGTTTAAACTGATTTTGTCAAATTATTTAAAATTTTAAATAGAATATTTCATATGGAAAACATTTTTCATTTAGTCATATGTTGGATACATGGGCATTTTGCTTTTTTTAGTGCATTTTACTGTTAATTTACCACCCTGAAAAAACACAAATTGGATCAAACCAAGAATGTTGCAAAACTTGTCACAAATGCCATGTAAGTCCATATTCTATGATTCCTATATCCATTAGCGAGACCTACTCAAAGTAAGATTCCAAGTGCACAAAAGATTAGTCAAATCTTATTAGTGAGCATAATATTTCCTATTCAAGCAGTAAAGAAATTGAAGAACTATCTCTGATAATATAAAGAATGAAAGTAAAAGGTAGTTCTTAACTTTCACCATGCTACATTCAGCATTCTTATGTATTTGTTTCCAATGGCTATACTTTAAATATAACTTCTACTCTGTATCTAATAGAAAATACTAAAAGTCTATGCAAAGTTAGTAATAATTGTAAGTAAGATATATAAAATTACAATGTATAAGACCATAAAAATCAACTACTGCAATAGTAAACACATTCTGAGTATATATACAGCAAATGTACTTTGGCTAACCCACATACATGTGCTAACTTGGTATAAAACTACACCTAAAAATAGGCCTCCTGATCTATAAAATCAACAGGTTATTAAAATAAGTCTGTTTTTGGGGTGCCTGGGTGGCACAGTCGGTTAAGCGTCCGACTTCAGCCAGGTCACGATCTCGCGGTCCGGGAGTTCGAGCCCCGCATCAGGCTCTGGGCTGATGGCTCAGAGCCTGGAGCCTGTTTCCGATTCTGTGTCTCCCTCTGTCTCTGCCCCTCCCCCGTTCATGCTCTGTCTCTCTCTGTCCCAAAAATAAATAAACGTTGAAAAAAAAAATTTTTTTTAAAAATAAAATAAAATAAGTCTGTTTTTGACAAGTGGAAATTACCTTCTCATTAAGATATTAAAAATAGTTTCTCATTAGCATAGAGGAAAACGAAATTAAAAAAAAAGGTATTATAACCTATATACAAAATTTTACACAAAAAGATCAATAACACAAGACACCTTCTTGCTCTTTTGCCTTTTCTCTCTTTGGCTGTGTCTGAATCCACAATATCTGCTCTAAGGCAGTCCAAAGTCCCTGAAAATGAAAGGTGTTCTCCAAAGTACATTCGGTAGCAGAGTGGCATCGCATCCTGTGACTGAATCCCTGTATGACTCAGAAGAGGTTTAAAAACAACCTGGAAGACATAACACATTCATTAATTAGCTTAATTTATAATCCATCATTTACTGTGGCTTTTTTCTTATCCTATCTGAATACATATATTATTACCACAGTGTGAAGCAAAAAAAGGCAGGGGGCGGGGGGGTGGGGGGGGGGACTTGTACAAAAAATGTTAAGCTCTAATTTTACTTAAAACTTAACAGTATTTTTGAGCACCTCTTGTGTGCCACTCATTTTCAAGTTAATCACAAGGAAGAAGATTCCTCCAACCTGCCTGAGTGTCTGAAAGTACAAGGAAAATAAAATTGTGAACTAGTTTTTTGTTGTTGTTTTTTTTTTAATTTTTTTTAACGTTTATTTATTTTTGAGACAGAGAGAGACAGAGCATGAACAGGGGAGGGGCAGAGAGAGAGGGAGACACAGAATCTGAAACAGGCTCCAGGCTCTGAGCTGTCAGCACAGAGCCCGACGCGGGGCTCGAACTCACGGACCGTGAGATCATGACCTGAGCCGAAGTCGGACGCTTAACCGACCGAGCCACCCAGGCGCCCCTGAACTAGTTTAAATCATTCTACTTCCTGTTTTTAAAAAAGGCATGTATACTGTGTTTCCATAAAAACGTGGTATTAGAATAGCTTATCAACATCTTATGTTAATATAAAAATGTTTCATATGTTATATTATGAACATCTGACCTAGTTTTAAATGGTATCACTTGGTTATAACAGTCATTTAATATTTATTTCCTGACAAAAAACTTCCTTTATATTTTAAGTACTACACATGCTTGTAGAAATACATCACTCTGATTAAATGTCTTGTTAACTGATGTTGTCGTCATGAAGAGCTAACTCAAACAGAAGCAACTAATTTGTTTAGTAGTTGATTACTATAATCAATTTACTTATTCTCTGGTGCATGTTTCCTTTCCCTCCTTCCACATCTAAAATATAGGTGCTATCTATGGGGCGCCTGGGTGGCTCAGTTGGTTAAGCATCTGACTTCAGCTCATGGGTTCAAGCCCCATGAGTCCCTGAAAATGGGACTCATTTCATGGGTTCAAGCCCCACATCGGGCTGATTGCTGACAGCTCAGAGCCTGGAGCTGGCTTCAGATTGTGACTCCCTTTCTTTCTGCCCCTCCCCCACCTCCGTTCATGTGTGCTCTCTCTCTCTCAAAAATAAACATTAATTTTTTTTTTAAGTATAATAAAATATAGGTGCTACCCAGTGCTTTCCATTGCCCTCCCCTAACCCTTTCAACTGTACATTCTCCTTTAGTGATCTTTTCCTGAAAGTTAAATATTATCATTAAAATGGACAAGTGCAATTTATGTATTAAGACTCAAGTCTACATGTTCAATTACCTCTAGGACATCTCATTTGTTTGTGCTTGGGAAGAAAGGCTACTCTTCTAAGGACTAAAGAACTAGAACAGAGAATTCAAACAGTTCTACTGTAGATTGGAACTTTGGGGATAAATTTCTTCTCCCTTTTATACTTGCTTGGGATATTCTTTCTTGCCTTTACTCTTGGATTTGCTCATTAATTCTAATGGAAAAACTCTACCCTCTTTAAGGTTCAAACCACCCTCTCTCCTAATCTTTGTCATTTATTTATGGCTCCATACCTATCAGAAACTTTGATTCCAGAAACTTTGATTATTTTGTTTCTTTTCAATCCCAATTTATAATCCTGAATGACTTCTTTGACCATGAAGATAACCAACACTTCAGTCCAAAGTTATAGGACTTCCTTTTCCCCTATAATCTTGCTTAATTTCATTTCACCAACTTCCTAGATTGTTTATTATATCTTATCACCACATTTTTCTTGCTATATCTGCTTTGGATCAATCATCTTCTACTCCTATAGCTGAGCTGCTAGGAACAATGAGAGGAGATGATATAATTGCATTCATTGCTACCCTAACACTAACCTAAACTCTTAACCAGGCCCTCAGCACTATCTGACAATCTTTTTAGGGTGTCTGTTTGGTAAGCTCTCTTCCATATTCACTCCAACGTTTACACATATCTAAATTACCTTACAGAGTTTTTTACCATATTATTTAATATTCATGTTTCTAGTAGATTTTAGAGTCTTTAAAACAACATAGTTATCTCTAAAAATATGTATTGAATACTAATAAATACAATTAATGTATTCTATAGGCCAAAACAACAACAAAATTATTTATTTTCCCACTCTCCATTAAAAAAGAAAATGAAGACCCTAAAAACTACTCTAATGTACTGGAGAAATAAATCTCAGGAAAATTTTAAAGTGCCTGACACATTTCTTAACATAAATTACCTTCTACTGTAAGAGAAAATTGAAGCTACCAATTTGCAAACTTACCTGTATAGCTGTGAACTGTCCTTATTGCCTTCTCAGTTTCTCAGAGGAAATTCTCAGAGGAAAAAAGTATTTTTTTATGTCTAAAACATCTCTATAAATGACTGTAAATTCCAACACTCCTCATCCCTCTCTGAATCTTGCTCTATCAGTTTACCCTTCTTTTTTCTTCTTCTGATCAGGACCTTCCTAATTCCTCCTAAGTATCTAACTATGCTTGAGTCTCTCTCATCCTGAAAAAAATAACACCTCTTAATAGCCACGGTCCCACTCATCTACTTGCCTTGTGATCATTCAAACCAAAATAGTCAAAGGATTTTGCTGTCCACTCCTACCTTTAATCAATTAAATAAAGACCTCCAGAATATTTTACCATCACTTTAAAGTCACAACCATCTATGTTAAAAGCCTCATTTACCACTGCATGAACTATTTCAATAACTCATTTTTTTCACCTATAGTTCTCTACTTCAATCCATTAACACATTGCTACCATATTTCTTCTACATGTACAGTTCTAGTCACTTTATTCCTTGCTTTAAAATCTTCAGTGCCTCCCAACTGCTCACTCAATAAAGTCTTAACATAGCACTTAATATAGCCTTCTATATGACATGGTTAAATTTAGCTTTCTAGTCATGTGTTTTGGTCAATTTGTATCTCCAAATAACAAAGATGTTACTGTATGAGACTAATAACTATATACCACTCTTCTGTTTAATGAACATCTACAAGTGCTAAATTTGCATTTATAATTAACCCATGTACTTTTAAAAGGTTCCTCCTTTTTTTGCATGAAGGCTTTAGGCAGAGAAGCACAGAAAAAAAGATATGCCCTAGAATTTCCAAGGTGCACATGACTTGGTGGTTCCAGCTGCTAAGTACCACCTAATGAGGGATTACTATAATTATGGAAAAAGAGACTGGCTCACCTGTGCATCAGCAAGCTGCACAGCAGGAAACCCTTGGTTGGCTTCTTCTACACCTGCCACATCATCCTGACTAGTGCTATGCTGAGAATGCGTTCCATCCAAAGTATTCTGGTCGCTAGATAAGACAGTGTTGAAATCTGAAGCTGAGGGTATCGTAGGAAGATTGGGTGCAACACCTAACAGAGTAAATATTCAAAAATAAAACTTAAGTTGTGAGGAAATAAAAACAACTTAAAGGGCACAGCAAAGTAAACTTATGAACTCTGTATTATAGTAGTATTACCAGACCATCTTAATTGAAGAAAAAAAAAAACAAAACAGCACTTTTAGGTTATTTTAGAGGCATGATTTACTAATAAAAATGAAATTAAACTATAATTTCAGAAAATATTAGTCTTCCTCATACATGAAGTCTGTATTAGAACCAGTCCAAAGTACAGAATTTTATGGCTAGAATATCTTTGAAAAGCATTTGATATTCCCTCAGCTTTGCACTGAGGAGCAGTCATAGATAGCAGTAGGATAAAAGCAATGGATGTCACAGAGTCCCACATATAAATTTCTTCCCAACTATGCTTTCCTGAGGCAAAAGAAAAATAAAATGACACTATTTCTTTTCCTATGTACTCCCTTTACCCTTTAGCTCCCCAGGCAAAAGACCCACGCATGATAAAGAGGAAATGTTCTTTTCTGGTTTTCTTAAAATTTAAACTGCACAGTAGTGAGACTAGTTTTAGAAAAGTACTGAGAGCTGGTGGAAGCATCATCCTTCTCTCTTCTTCAACCAAGAGCCAATGCTAAGAACTGGAATGTAGTCATAATTAGAATCAGTTCCAGGTTCAAAAGTACACCACACACCAGCAAAACAAACAAACAAACAAAACAAACAAACAAACAAACAAAAATCTAAATAGTCATGTTTCAACCACATTTCATAATTTCCTATTTTCTATCTGAACAGAATTTGTTAGCAATGCAAATTGCTGTTACATGGATTAACTTCACCTGCCCTCAGTAACTAGGACCAAAGCCTATTTCACAGTCTTTAAAAAAATTTTTTTACAAGAAAACAATACATGCATCTAATAAATTTGGGAAAACACCCCCAAAAAAGAAAAAAAAGTAGAAAACGAAGGGTGGCACCTCTTCTGTTTCTGGAGATAGCCACCAATATTTCTTTGTGAATTCCCTGCCAGTCTTCTTCCTATTTACACACACCCTTTTAAAATTAACAAACTGCCAGGGTGTCTGGGTGGCTCACTTAAGCATCTGACTTTTGATCTTGGTTCAGGTCATGATCTCATGGTTGACAGCATGGAGCCTGCTTGGGATTCTCTCTCTCTGCCTCTCTTCCTGCCCCCCCTCCCCAACTCATGCACATGCACACATGCTCTCTCTCTCTCACTCTGAGAATAAATGAAATTTAAAAATAAATAAATAAATAAATAAAATAAAATAAAATAAAATAAAATAAAATAAAATAAAATAAATTGCCCTCGTTTCCTCCTCAAGGGCAAGAATCTTATTTTAATTCCTCTTAGTACTCGTTTAGATTTTAATGAAATATTTTAATTACTGCTAGTTATTATTTCTCTGAGGAACATGGAAAAACTAAAAATCTTTTTCTGTATTGTAGGTACATTATGCCATATACTTTGCATGTTTTCATTTACCGCCTTTTGGTATTTAGAAAATTAAACCAGCCACATTAACTGGACATTTTAAACTCTTTAAATTATATACAATCTCACATTTGACATATTTGTCTTTCCACAAGAACACCAAGTGACTGCTTACTATTCTCTCAACTTGATATTAACAAAGATATTTCATAAATGGGAAAATTTAAACTAAACACTATTAAACATTTCAGATTTTTTGACTATTCCCTGAAAAACAGGATTTTGTTAAAATTTATGTATGCATCTTAGACAGTTAAGCAAAATAACACGTAGCTTAATACCTGTTGGAAGGCTGTTATGTGCAGACTTTGTAACAGGAGATTCCTGTACCACACTTCCACGATTACCAACAGCATTTGACATCCAATTATAGAAACTCACAGAAGATGGCTCAGATAGCAAGGGATGTTCGGATAACATATCAGTGGCCATTGTATTTCCTGAAAAAAAAGTTTTATTGTTTATTATTTATGTATTACTTACATACTAAGGAAGCATAAAATATGATTTATGTAATTAATTTTTAAAAGTCAGGTTAAATTGTCTTTTGCAGATGTTTTCAAACTCACTGCATGATGTTGGTATTTAGATATTAAGGCATTAATAAATAACTTATTTTTAATATAACAAGAAGAAATGCACCGCTAGCTGGTTTTGACACCATCCCATACCATGGCTAGGTTGACAGTAATGTCAAATGCTGCAATTTAGAAATACAAATTAAAGGCATGAAGACACCAAAAGTTACAAAGAGAAGAGTTTCCCAAAATATTTTTTCAAAGATTTCTATGTGTAATACATAGATAGATTAGTTATGCAACCAAAGTATAAATCAAAATAAACTTGTCTTGTTTGTTTTTAATTCTTGCGTAGAAGTAAACTTATAATTGTCTAAACTAAGGATGTACCTGTTCTTGTTAAGGAGCTGCTTTTTACAGCTGCACTACTTCTTTGAGGGGTCCCCTCCAGGAGGTTGTGCAGGCTTGGGAAGCTTCCAGTCAGGTAGCTGAGTAGGCTCTCCTTCCTTGGACTCTCCTTAACTGGCATCCCAGCACGTCCAACATGTACCGGAGAATCTGTGGCAGTGTCTCCACTGGTATAGCTCAAAGAATGATATGGGTGAATGCCCTGCAAAAGGAACAACACAGGGCTCTTTCTTACTTATGCATATAACAATGACTGCTAATAACTGCAACTACTACTACTGTTGCTATTACTGCTAGTTACTATTCATGTTAATACCAACACAGATTGTGCCTACTAGGACTACAGTGAATCTCAAGTGTATGTAAAAATGTTTTAAAACGTTATAGTACAATGCAAAGAACAGCCTTTATTATCACTCACTTATTTTAACAATGAATTATTAACTCCCTTTGAAATCTGAAGCGTGTGTCTTGTGGCAAGATTTCTATCCCGAAATTCTTAATACTGTAGTACTTTTCTTGGTACCCTGATAATGAAAATCTGTGAGAGATTCTCTGTAGAGTTCTAATATGTCAAAAACAATTTTCAGAAATTCTCTGAGGAAAATAAAAAGTTACAGAATTGCCCATCTCTATTTGCTCTGTCACATCTAAGATTAGAATTTCAGATCAGTATAAAATAGTACAAGAAAAGCCTATAAAAGAAGAGGTCTGAAACAAAGCACTGCAATTCAATTCTCTGGAGGATTTTTATGATCCATAAACAAAGGAACGTTTGTGAAGAAAGGAAAAATCATCAACCAAAAAAAAAAACCTGAAACTGACTAAGGAGTTGAGAGTTTAAAAGTATCCTCCTTCTAACTATGCTGTAGAAATAGAGTAAGCCTAATAGTCCAAAATTAACAGATGTATACCAATCATTGAATTGTTTAATTAAAAGAGCAATATGTACACAGAATGAAGACTTTAAAAGCACAAAAAGATTGTTCAATAAAAAGTATCCCCTCACTCCAGTCTACTATATCCCTTCCCCAAAAGGTACTGATCTTATCCTTCTTTAAATAATTTATGACTATACAAGCACATACACATATTTATCCTTTTTTTTTTTTAACACACAGATACATATTATCCCATATTTTGTGTTTACTTTAATCCAGCACTCTGGTGACCATTCCATATCCACTTAGAGATCTCCTTTATCTTTTAAACACAATTTTTTAAGTCTTCATAGTCTACATCTGTATCAGGGTACACTAGTTTATTAGTCCTCTAATGATTAGTTATTTATGTTTCTTCTATTATTTTCCTATCATAAACAGTGTTGGAAAAACATTATTGGATGTGTGTCTTTGAATAATTAGAACATCCATTTCTTTAGAATGAATTCCTGGACATGAACATACTGGGTAAGAGAAGATCACATTTTAAGTTTTGATACAAATTGTCATATTATTCTTCCAAGAGGTTGTGCCAATTTACACTCCCACCAGTAGTGTAGGAGAGTGTCTGTTTTCTCATCTTCACCAACAATATACACTATTCAAATGTTTTACTGTTTTCAGTCTGACAGGTGGAAATGGAAATCTCATTTTAATTTACATTTCTTGGGGCGCCTGGGTGGCGCAGTCGGTTAAGCGTCCGACTTCAGCCAGGTCACGATCTCACGGTCCGTGAGTTCGAGCCCCGCGTCGGGCTCTGGGCTGATGGCTCAGAGCCTGGAGCCTGCTTCCGATTCTGTGTCTCCCTCTCTCTCTGCCCCTCCCCCGTTCATGCTCTGTCTCTCTCTGTCCCAAAAATAAATAAACGTTGAAAAAAAAATTAAAAAAAAAATAATTTACATTTCTTTATTTGTAAGAGGGTACATATTCACATATGTATATATATTTCTATGTGAACTGTCCATATACCATTTTTCCATTTGGTTTTGCTCTTTTTTCCTAATGATTAGAAAAAGATCTTTATATATATGAGGAAATTAGCCCTTTGTCATATGTCTATTTTGTTTATGATACATTATTTTTTTCTGTGTAGAAACTTTATATTTTAATATAAGCAAAATTATCACCTTTTACCTTATGGGTTCTGGGTATTAATATAAGTCTATACCCAGATTTTCAAAGAAAGTTAATATATTAACTTGTTTTCGTTGCTCAGAAAAGGAAACTAACAAAAAATACATAACCCATGACAACAACAAATAACTTACATTCTTACTATGTGCCAGGTATTATTCTAAGCATTCTCCATCTATTACAGCTATTTCTTACATTGACTTTCTGGAAAAAGTTATTACTGTAATCTCCATCAGACAGATAAGGAAACAGACACACAGTACAGGTAACTTGTTCAGTCACAAAGCAACTGAGTGGCAGAGGCAGAATTGAAACCAAGGCTGTGTGGCTCCCAAGGTGGTCCAGCTCAACAGTGTAAATAAATTCATAAAATAGCCTAACTCTAACTGTATATTAAATTACTAATCATGTTAATTTCACCATAAGGATATTTATTATTATTGAATTATTAATTACTGAATATAGAAATACTATTTGAAGATTTAAATTTAAATACCTAGTATTTGAATTTGAGATATCAAAAATTTAGATCTTCTCTGGAAGACTACTCTAACTAAAAATAGTAATAATAATGTACCTTTATTTTTAATGCAGAGTCACTATGAGTATGAGTCTTAGAAAGTTTCCTCATTATTTCAGCTCCAGTTACAGGTCCAGAACTACCAGGTGGAGGCCGGTTGGCTGTTCCTTCTAGCAGCATTGTGTGTTCACTGACTGTGGCTGAAATAGTTCAAAAGAATACGTAGGCTATAGGTGATTAGACATTTTCTTGAAACAGCAACACCAGTGTTCCTAGTGGTGTAACTACACTCAACTTTACATATGCCTTGAATAAATAAATTAATTAAATTTCCTTGAAATTAATTGTGGAATAAACTATAATATTAATTCACATTTTTCTTTTACTCTCCCAACCCCAATCTTCTCATTTATCTTAAAAAAGGAATAACTTCTATTCAGTGCCTCCACAGGCCACCCAAATGGTATAGAGATAAAAAAACAATTCAACTAAGCTGCAAATACATAATTTTCAGATTAACCTAGGCATTTGAAGATAACTAATTAGAAGAGATGTTTATTATAGTATTCTTCCAATTTTCAGGTAGACTTGAAATCCAGCCTATTATTCAGAGTATATTCACTTTTAAGTATAAAGTTTTTTTAAAAACAACAACAACAAAAAACCTGGGTAAAGATTTTTTTCCAAATTTTTATTTAAATTTTAGTTAACATACAGTGTACTATTGGTTTCAGGAGCATAATTTAGTGATTCATCACTTACATATAACATCCAGTGCTCATCGTAAAAAGTACCCTCCTTAATGCCCATCACCCATTTAGCCCATTCTCCCCACCCATTTCACTCCATTCACCCTCAGTTTGTTCACTATAGTTAAGAGTCTCTTAGGGTTTACTTCCCTCTTTATTTTTTCTTCCTCTATTTTCATCTGCTTTGTTTCTTAAATTCCACATATGAGTGAAATCATATGGTATTTGTCTTTCTCTGACTGGCTTATTTTGCTTAACATAATAAACTCTACTTCCATACATGTTGTTGTAAATGGCAAGATTTCATTCTTCATGATGGTTGAGTAAAATTCCATTGTATATATATACCACATCTTTATCCATTCATCAGCTGATGGACATTCGGACTCTTTCAATAGTTTGTCTATTGTTGATAATGCTGCTATAAACATCAGGGCACATGTACCCCTTGGAATCTGTAGTGCTATTGCTTGGGTTGTAGGGTAGTTCTGTTTTTAACTTTTTGAGGAACCTCCATACTGTCTTCCACAGTGGTTGCACCAGTTTGCATTCCCACCAATAGTGTAAGAGGGTTTCCCTTTCTCCACATCCTCACCAACATCTGTTGTTTCTTCTGTTGTTAATTTTAGCCATTCTAACAGGTGAGAAGTGGTATGTCATCATGGTTTTGATTTGTATTTCCCTGATGATGAGTGATGTTGAGCATCTTTTCATGTGTCTGTTAGCCATCTGGATGTCTTCTTTGAAAAAATGTCTATTATCTGTTTTTTCAGTGTGAAGTTTGATCAGTTCTGTATAGATTTTGGACACTAACCTTTCATCAGATATGTCATTTGCAAATGTATTCTCCCATTCTATAAGCTACCTTTTCATTTTGGTGATTGTTTCCTTTGTTGTGTGAAAGCTTTTCATTTTGATGAGATCCCAATAGTTCATTTTTGCTTTTGTTTCCCTTGTCTCTAGTGACATCTCTAGTAAGAAGTTGCTCCAGCCAACGTCAAAAAGATTGCTGCCTGTTCTCTTCTCTAGGATTTTGATGGTTTCCTGTCTCACCTTTAGGTCTTTCATGCATTTTGAATTTATTTTTGCGTATGGTGTAAGAAAGTGGTCCAGGTTCATTCTTCTGCATGTTGCTGTCCAGGTTTCCTAACACCATTTGTTAAAGAGACTGTCTTTTCCCCATTGGATATTCTTTCCTGCTTTGTTGAAGATTAGTTGACCATATAGTTGTGGGTCCCTTTCTTGGTTTTCTATTCTGTTCCATTGATCTAAGTGTCTGCTTTTGTGCCAGTACCATACTGTCTTGATGATTACAGCTTTTTAATATAGCTTTAAGTCTGGAATTGTGATGCTTCCAGCTCTCCTTTTCTTTTTCAGGATTGCTTTGGCTGTTCAGGGTCTTTTGTGTTCCCATACAAATTTTAGGATTATTTATTCTAGTATTTTATTCTAGATGCTGGTGGTATTTTGATAGGGATTGCATTAAATGCACAGATTGCTTTGGGTAGTATTGCCATTTTAACAATACTTATTCTTCCAATTCATGAGCATGGGATGCTTTTCCATTTCTTTGTGTCCTCTTCAATTTCTTTCATATGTGTTCTACAGTTCTCAGAGTACAGATCTCTTGACTCTTTAGTTAGGTTTATTCATAGGTATCATACGGTTTCTGGAGCAACTTTGGAGACTGATCCCTTGATTTCTTTTTCTGCTGTGTTATTATTGGTGTATAGAAATGCAACCGATTTCTGTATATAAATTTTGTGTCCTGAACTTTGCTGAATTCATGTGTTGTAGCAATTTTTTTGGTGGAGTCTTTCAGATTTTCTACATAGCATATCATGTTATCTGCAAATAGTGAAAGTTTGACTTCATGGCTGATTTGGACGCTTTTTATTTCCTTTGGTTGTCTGATTGCTGAGGCTAAGATTTCCAGTACTATGTTAAATAGTAATGGTGAGAGTGGACACCTCTGTTTTGTTCCTGACCTTAGAGGAAAAGCTCTCAGTCTTCCTCATTAAGGATGGTATTAGTTGTGGGTCTTTGTATATGCCCTTTATGATGTTGAGGTATGTTCCATCTATACCTACTTTATTGAGGGTTTTTATCAGGAACAGATGCTATATTTTGTCAAATGCTTTTTCTGAATCCATTGAAAGGGTCATGGTTCTTACCCTTTCTTTTATTAATGTGGTGTATCACATTGATTGATTTGCAAATATTGAACCACCCCTGCAGCCCAGGATTAAATCCCACTTGATAATGGTAAATAATTCCTTTAATGTACTGCTGGATTTGATTTTCTAGCATCTTGTTGAGAATTTTTGCATCTGGGTTCATTAGGGATATTGACCTGTAATTCTCCTTTTTGGCGGGATCCTTGTCTGGTTTTGGAACAAGGTAATGCTTGGCCTGGCAGAATGAGTTTGGAAGTTTTCCTTCCATTCATATTTTCTGGAATAGTTTGAGAAGACTAGGTATTAAATCTTGTTTAAATGTCTGGTAGAATTTGAAAAGCCATCTGGCCCTGGACTTTTGTTTGTTGGGAGATTTTTGATATATCAATGTTCTGAAAGCTCTAATTTTAAGGCTACTGTCCTTTTCCATGGTACTTGTAATATTTTTTTCAAAATATTATATGATAATTCAGTATAATTCAAAATGACATGTCTTGATAACAAAAGAAAACCTCTGAAAAAGCATTAAAGTGTGCACATAGAATTTTGAAAAGCATATCTATTGTCTGTGCTCTGGCACAGTCATTATGCTGATAAAATTACAGGCTGAAAGCATGACTCTAAACATTACATAAATACATAATCAACCAGGCACCAGGTAAAATTCAAAGGCTTCTTTAAAAGACTATGTCATAGACAAGACAATGAACAAATACAAACGTGAATTTTAAAAGAAAGTTAATGTGCTTCACGCAAAACATTCTAGCTATGCAAAGATGTCTGTTATTATACTGGATAGATTAGGAGAAGTCTATCGTATTTTATGAAATTAAATATAAAACTCAAAAGTCAGTATAAAGATTCCAATATTATCATCATTTATTTGGACTAATACAAACCATACTTATGTAATTAAGCCATGACAATTTCAAATTTTGGCACACAAATGAATAAAATTATCACATATACCATGTTACCAAGGTGTAATATCTAACTAAAATATTTACAGATTACCTGCATCAAATTCAAATTCTGCTCCATCAGCACTGGTGTCACTTTGAAGACCACCTCCATTGTCCAGCCCAAGTCCATCTTCATGTTCGTGATCCACAGCTGATTGAGGTTTGAGGGGCTGAGCTGGTCGATGTAAGCTAACTCCTTTAAAGGCTGGTGTCACCACAATAAACTTCATCCACTGCCTTGCCAGTGCAACTAAACCTTTCTTTAAAGTTACCAACGCAGGAAGTCCATCACTCTGTAACAATAATGATTTAATAGTAAGTTACTATTTAAGTGCTTTGCATACATTTATTCATTTAAACCCCATAACTCCCGGGGCGCCTGGGTGGCGCAGTCGGTTAAGCGTCCGACTTCAGCCAGGTCACGATCTCGCAGTCTGTGAGTTCGAGCCCCGCGTCAGGCTCTGGGCTGATGGCTCAGAGCCTGGAGCCTGTTTCCGATTCTGTGTCTCCCTCTCTCTCTGCCCCTCCCCCATTCATGCTCTGTCTCTCTCTGTCCCAAAAATAAATAAACGTTGAAAAAAAAAATTAAAAAAAAAATAAAATAAAAAAAATAAACCCCATAACTCCCATTTAGAGATGAAGAAGCTAGAATTTGTGTGTTATAATTTGTTCAAGGTTACAAAAGAGATCATTTCAAGCTGACTATAGAACTCATTCTCTAAATATAACATTGCATCTTTCTGTCATAACACATTACCAGGTGAATAAGAAGCTAAACATGAGGCGCAAAATTGGGATTCTCCTTAAGAACCATTCAGTCCACTGTACCTTTTTTACTCAATTGAGGAAATCAAATGTATTCTGAGCTACCTGGAATATTCATTAAACAAACAGAATGAAATTATTCCCTTCAAAGATTAGGTGACCACCACTATTTTAACATTAAAAATAAATAAATTACTATGGTTAAATGCTGAACACAGTTGAATTTTTAACTGCTTTCAAAGTTAAAGGTATTATCATTAACAATTACATAATTTAGAATATACTTTATTCCACATGGTGATGATTTTAAGAAAGAAAATTTGGCTAATTCCTAATTTCTTAAGAGGAAAACATCCAACTCCTCTCCATCCCCTTTCTTGTAATTCCTTGTGTTGGGAGAAATGCTCTGATTGAAGACAGACATTTATTAGACAGCAGAAATCACCTTACTTGCTTTCTGAGGAACATCAGATCTCTTAGCCTGTCCTTTAATTCTTAGACTCAAGTAAGGAGAGCCATCTTGTGCTTCTTCCTCTTACATATAAAGCATATCTTGGCAAAGCATCCATACATGAGAAATGCCTGGTGGCATTTCAGTTCCAGTGTCTCTGCCTATGAGTAGATGGGCAAGCTAGCCTTTCACTGTGGACCTCCAGCCTTCAATTTCCAGGGTAGGAGTAGAAAGCACTATACTAGTCTCAGGTCTAAGTACCTTTTTCAAATCCATCATTTACTAGAGATTCTCTCATTGGAGGTTATCATTAATAAATACTGATAGAATGATCCCTAATTTGGCTAAACTTCTCATGCATTTTCTATTGACCTAAAGCTTGGAGAGAACAGAGATCCTCAAGTTCTAAACCTCTAATGATGACATGTTATCTTCTGTAGTGCTTTTCTAGAGGCAGACATATATTGTATTTATTTTGTATTATTATACATTCTCCCCTTAACCATTAATTAGCCCCTATTTTATTAAACATTTCTGTGAAATCTGATGCTGGTGATTACTTTTTGCTTGAAATTCTTTAAACCTTTGGCTTCTAAGGCATTTATTCCTCATTCTCCTACCTGTTACTTTCCCTCCTCAGCATTCTGTGTAGCTCTATCCACCCTCTCGCCACCCCACTTTAATTTTGGTATTCTTCAGGGATCCATTCTGGACCAGTTTCTCCCTCAACATGCCATCATCCCTAGAAGTTTCATCCATCTAGAAGTTTTCATCAACAGCTTCTAACACTTTCATGTTGGCAACTCCCAAATCATTCATCTGAGCCCACTGTTGTCTATAAGCCAGTATTTCTAATTGTACTTCTCCTCTAGACTTCTCATCCACATCTCAAACCCCATGGATCAATGAATGGCTCCTCTAAAGAATAGAGGCTTCTTTAAAACTAATCTATGGTTTCACATATGGTTTACATAACTCACCATTGTAGCATCATCAATGATGGAGTAATTTGCCTGGTGCAGGTAGTGATGTAGTATATTGCACAGCAAACATGAAGGATTTTCTTGGAGAAAACGTGCAACTTTTGTAAGTCTGTTGTATTTACTTCTCAGCGGAAAATGTACACTTTTATTCTGAAACAAAGCAAAAACAACAGATTTAGAGTTATATAAATCAAAGACAGTGCAAATAGAAGATACCTAGTAATCAAGAACTTGCAGGTCTGATGTTTTCCAACAATGATGAACAATAAGGGATCATGTTCAATAATAAATTCTGTATGATACCTTGTATTGTTGAAAGACATACCTCTAATGCTTCTGTCATTATGCATCCCATAACAGCACAAATTCTCAAGGTGCCTTCAGTTTCTAATTTGTTTAAGGATGATTTGAGTTGATCAATGGGAACAAGCCATGCACCAACAGCTGGAGTTGCAGTGCTTAAAAGGTTCAGCTGCCTTTGAATATTAAAAAAAAAAAATTACAAAAACAAGTGTCAAGATTTGTATTTCAAACAATAATCCATACTTACTATACTTAGTGGCTATTTTACTTAGGCAAAATTTCTTTTCCTTTTGGTTACCAGACACATTATGAACATATAAGTAGAAATGCCAAGAACAGATAATAGGAAAAAAAGAAAATTATTAAAACCTATTAGAGGTGAAAGTAAGAAGTTCATGGTGAGGTGACATATAAAACTAAAGCCCTAGAAAAGAAAAAGAGTCAAACGAGAATAATAAGGTCTATAGAAAGCATGAAAGTAGGAAATATGGTAAGAAAGTGGCAACCCTAATGCTAGATATATCAGAAAAATAATTTAAAAAACATTAGACAGAATTTTATGTTATTTAAAATAAAGTAACATCAAGGAATAGTACTACATTTTAAAAACTTTTTACCTAGAAAATGAATGTGTAGGAGATCTCACATTGGTGGGAGCTGCAAAACTAAACCATATTTCCTTGATGGTCAACTTCATGCTACATGAATCTGGAGGTGGAGGCATCAGAGGTAGATCTTTTTTCAAATCATCAGATTCAACTCCTTCATCCTACATAAATTCAAAAACCAAAAACTTAGCTCCTTAAAATCACTAGTGCAAAGGTTAATGTTTTAAGCACAAAATCTTCCCAACAAAGCAAGTTCTACAGATAACACCTTTATATAAAACAGGTAACATAAACCCTGCTCAGCCTGATTCTGAGAAATATCTAGAGACCCTTGAAGCTCCAAGGAGCATAGTCTGAGAAGCCACTGCACTGTAACAAACCATAAATCAAGAAATCTTGGAACTGAAGGGTTTCTCATGATCACTTCATTCAATCACATTTGTTTAGAGATGTTTAACTGTTATTTTTTCCACGTGAAGAAAGTGAGAGAAAGAGGTTTGGTGATTTGCCAAAAGGTCATACAATATTAAGTAGGAGAATGAGTGATAGAATTAAGGTCTTCTGCTTCCCACCACAATCTATTTTCCATTCCAGTTTAACAAAATACTTTAAACTTCCAAATAAAGTGCCATAAAAATACTAGTGTAGTCCATGTTCAAATAAACAACACTCTACAATCAAAAATTCTGAGTTATCTTATATGCTAGCAGTCTGAATCAGTATTAAGAAATAGAGGAGTATTTTTTAAATGTATAATCACCACTCTTTAGAATGCAAGGAGGTAAGAATAATATTAAGGAAACAAAAAAGTCTACGGCCTGTAATGTCTACTTATAGCTCTCTGATTCACTTGTGATCAAGATGAAGAAAAGACTGACATTTTCTTGTGGGATGATTAAGGAATCTAGAGTATCCACAAAATAGTTTGAATCCTAAGTGCTAAAAAACCAACTTGAACCATAGGCAACAGTAATTTTAAAGTTAGAAGGCACTAAATATAAGTCGACATTCCTTATCTGCAATTCTAAAATTACAATGTTCTGAAAAATCTAAATATTTCTGTGTAAATGTGGCAACAAAATTTGGTCTGAACTGGTGACGGGCTATTTATCCCATTTGGCATTTTTATTAATGTTGTGCTACATAAGTATTTAAATACTTCAAGACACAGTGCTATCTCAGATTCCACTAGGCGTTTATGTAACATATAAACCACACACAGTTATTACCTTTCTCTTAAAGGAAAAAAAGTCTGAATTCTCAAATACACCTGACCTGTGGGTTTCAGACAAGGCTGTGAGAAGAAAGTCTTCAAGAACTCAAATTTTAAAAAGGGAAGGGAGCTTGTAGGTAATAAGCAACTAATTATAATAATATGTGAAGCAAAGCAGTAATACACTTAGATTTAGGTTGACCGAATTTTGGGCACCTATGGTATGTGTAAATGATGACAGCTAAAGGACAATGCATGTAATTCGGGGGCTCAGGTGAAGGGTTAGTGCTAAAAGCATAACCAATGGGCAAGAGTAGTGTCACCAAATTATGGAGCAGGACTAGGAAATGAAATAAATCAGGGAGTGGACAAATAGCAAAAAAAGCAAGGTAGCCAAAAAGAGAACGTGGGGTGAACACCCACATTTAAGGACAAAGAACTGAATAAGGACATGGACCAGCAAAAGTCAGAGAAGCCAAAGTAAGCAATGTTACAAAATTTAGAGATACTCAGCAAGGAGAGTAGGATCAGAGAGATCAAGGAAGACACCTGAGTTTCTGTCAAGTATATTAGCAGGATAGAAGGACAAAGAGAGCACAGCTGGTTTTTCCCAGTTCTTTTGTCCAGTGAGAACCTATTGGATTTTTTAATTTCCTTAATTAAAGTGCTAATTCCCAACCACCATTCAAATACTTCCAAAGACCTCACAAGAAAACTGTGATTAAACTCTTGAACTATGCCTCAAATCAAAATAAATGTTTCAAAACTAAATTCCTAGAAACCTGGGGTTCAGAGCTCATTATGCCAATGGATACTGGATATCCATGACATTTCTTAAAAGGTGGTTTCTTTCCTCTTCAACTGGTCTAATTTTCAAATGATTAGAAGTATATGTATATATGTGTTTAAAAACAACATCTATCAAGTTCTTACTATGTGCCAGACACTGAGTTAAACCTTTCATATGTATTATCTCCTTTAATCTTAACAAATTAGAAGGTCAATATCATTATAATACTATACAGATGAAGAAACTTCGGAGATGAAATAACTTGCACCAATCACTGGTACAACTCTTCTATAATCTAGAATTTTGAATATTTTCATTATTGCTAGTATTCATCATGACATTCTACCATTATAAAAACAATAAATGAATTGCATATAAAATCCTTGAAACAACATAAAAACAATGACTACTTTTCTGATATTCTATTAATTTAATAATTCAACAAATATTAAGTGCCTAATATGAGCAAGGTATAAAGCAAAGCACTACAGCAGATACAAATAGATCTATGGTATGGTACCTACATTTCAGAACTTACACTCTAGTAGTAGTATATAATCACCAAAATACTTTGATTACTATTTAAGCAAAATCTAAAATAAGGAAAGACAAGCAAATATACTCCAGAAATTAACTGTGAACTGGGTGTGCAGTTTTCTGTTATTTTTCAAAGCGCTATTACTATTAAAAATTCACCAACTTGTTCATCTGAAACAGAATTTCCATTTAAGTCTGAAGAAGGACTTATTCGATCACAAGGAAGATTATCATCAGAAACATCAGTATTATAGCCACTGCCAGTTGGAGAATCAGAAGAATTATTGGATGTCAGCACTCCACCTCTTTCTGTGACACTAGCTTTACCCATAATTCCAAACGTATTATATAAAACAGCACCAGATTGTCTTCCTCCTTTAAAAATGAAAGAATATATTTATTAAAAATGGTAGGTGTATAAATGCTGTACTCTACAGTATCCATAAAGATAAAAACAAAAAATAAAAATTCATGAAGATATTCTTTCTCATCAAAACTTGTCCTTATCCATAAAAGTCACATAAGATTAGATTATCAGATAAAGAATTGTAGGCATATAAAATTACTATCATACATGACTAAACCTAAAGTCTTATATACAACTCAGCCTTCCCTTTTTTTGTATATTATTCAGTAATATAAAAGAAAACAAAAGGATTTACTGTATTTTCATCCTGCAAATCTCTACTAATCAAAAATCCAGTTTGCAAAGACACCAACTTTCAAAAGCTGGGTGGCTTTATATTTTATTCAAAAATTTTTTCTGAACCACAGATTTTTCTGTTCAACCATTGATGCTTTGTATGTCTACATGCTCTGTTAGTTTTGAATCACACAACGAAGGGAAAGTTCCACTTATGCAATTGGGATGGAGCACCCACCCTGGTAAATAGTCCCACATACCACACTTTCTGCTTAAATATGCTGATTCAGGTTATTAAAAATCACAATCATTCAAAACATTTCAGCAACATGGGGTCAATTTGTCCATCATTTAAGCAGAATTTTTTAAGAATGCTTACCTTTTATGGTTAAATTTTCAAGTCCACATTCAAACATTATCCAACCCCATTTTTCTTGGCTGGGACCTATGCGAGTCACATCTGGAACAGCTTGCTGATCAGTTTCATCCACAAAAGTAAACTCATCCAACTCTTCAAGAGTAAATAAAACTTTGGATTTCTCAAAAGGAATAGCAGTGATGGCACAGGTACCAATATCTATTATCAAAAGAGAACAAGATGACCATTTTCAAAGACAGAGAGGTTTGTATTTAAAAAAAAAAAAAAAAAGAAACATTTGGCATATCTTAAAAAAATATCTTAATACCCTGTCAAAAAGAAAAATAAATGAGCCAACCAACTTCTAAAATAATGCCTAATATCTTACTACTTAAAAAGTGCCAGAATCTCACTGAAGTAAAAGGGAGGAAAAGGGATTCCACAGTTAACAAATAATTGCTCAGAGGCAGAATGAATTCATTTCTGAAAGATTATAGGACACTCTAAAAATCTAAAGTTAAATAGCTCCTGAATAATTCAGTTTCATGGTAAACTATTTTTACATCATCATGTTACAAAAAAAATTATTTTAATTATGTTCTCATGTTACAAAAAGAATTTCTCATTGTGTTACAAAAAATTATTTTAATTAATTATCCAGCTTTAGGAAAAACATTAGAAAATGGGAAAATTACAGCTTTTACTAAAAGATTACTTTATGGTAACACATTTTATGTAATTACAATTCATAACAGACATTGCCATAATAATTCCACTGCTTACAATATGCAATATGGAAACTAACATCCTGCATGCCTGGCAAAGGCTTTTAGTTTACTTTTTTCATTTATTTCTGTGATTACAGCTAAGAGAGAAAAGGAAAAAAAAAAAGTTTAAAAAAAAACATGTAAATTTAGCACTCAGAGATAAACTTGTTGACATTTGAATTAAATTTCTTTTTAGCATTTTAGAGATTATTTTACAAACAAACCAGCTTTGGTTCCCACATTTCAAGTAACAGCAAACCACGATAACTTCCTGAGGGCATCAAAAATTCTTCAAAGATACTATTTTAATTGTTACATAACATCCCATCATACGAAAACACTGTATTTTGCACTTATGATTAAAAAGTCTTCCCTTGTCAGAGACTAAATGTTCACTTACATTTTTCTATGTTTTTCCATTATTTATTTTTTTCATATTTGCCTTTAATTCCACGAACTTATTCTGATGTATGATATAAGATGAGAATTTAAATTGTACTGAAATTTTTGGATTAGGTAATTACTTGCATAAATCAAAGATCCAAAATGTGTGAAAGGGTATGCAATGAAAAGCTCCAATACCACACTCGGACATCCACCTCCCCTCCCTTTAGGTAACAAATGTCATTAGATTATTGAGAATCCTTTCACAGATATCTTATGCACATATAAAGACAATTACATTTTTTTTAACATTGTTTTTTACATACGCTTTTTTACACTATGTTTTGTCTTTAACGACTTTTTTCTACATAGTGTGCCTTTTAAAATTCTATTTAATTACTTCTTACAGTCTCTACAACACCCAAGTGCAAACTGGTTACCAGTGCAAACTAAGCCTTTTTATATTTAAGCCACTATATTTTGTACCAGCTCTAGGACAATAGATCTCAGGCAGCCATGAAAAGTCTTTTTATTTGGAATCCTCAAAATGCTTTGCCCTCAAACACAAGGATGGTGAAATAAGCTTTGAGAAAGCCACAGCAGTTACACAGACCCAGGATATATACAAGAATCATGGAAACTTCAGAGCTCACAGAATACAATGAGCAAAGTCAAGGTAATCATTTGTTCATTCAGGATTGGTCACCTGTCCTATATATAGATTTTAACATAGCAATCATCTCAAGTAAGAGTGACACATTCCATTTTTTTCTAGATTGAATCTCTGACAATCTGAGATCACTGAAGCCTTTAAAATGAGCTATGTAGGGGCCCCTGGGTGGCTCAGTCGGTTAAGCGTCTGACTTCAGCTCAGGTCATGATCTCGCGGTCCGTGAGTTCGAGCCCTACGTCGGGCTCTGTGCTGACGGCTCAGAGCCTGGAGCCCGTTTGGGATTCTGTGTCTCCCTCTCTCTCTGCCCCTCCCCCGTTCATGCTCTGTCTCTCTCTGTCTCAAAAATAAATAAACGTTAAAAAAAATTTAAAAAAATAAAATAAAATGAGCTATGCACTAAATTACATCAAAAATATTAAAAGGACATGTAACATCTCTAGTTTTTCACCTCAAGAGGGACTTTAAGAGACACAGCTATTGTTCTTATTGCTACTATATTTTATAGATTTGACTAACAGCTTTTGATATTGCAATTAATTCTTCTTTATATATAAGATAATAATCTTTTACATTTACTTATTTACTTTTGAGAGAGAGACAGAGAGAAGTGAGCAGGGGAGGGGCAGAGAGAGAGGGAGATAGAGAATCCCAACAGGCTCTGCACTGTCAGCAAAGAGCCTGACAGGCTTAAACTCACAAACTGCGAGATCATGACCTGAGCCGAAATCAAGAATGGGACGCTTAACCAACTGAGCCACGAAGGTGCCCCTTGCAATTAATTCTTTTTAATGAAGTTGTGCCAACAGAATGATTAAAAAGTAAGAAAGATGATAAAGATCATACTCTCTGTTTTATAATGAGCCAGCAGATACTATGAAGAAAAAAGAGAGGAGACAGAAGCAGTTCCTAATTTGGGCCATACCACTCACTTTCCTACCACAGTTTACCTTCCACTGTCATAGAACACAAGTAACTAAACAATTAAATACCATGTGTTCAATACATGCAGAAATACCTTTCTCATAAAATACTCAAATTGTAGCAATATTTTTAAAAATCATGTTTCCTTTTGCAAATGCTTCTTACATTTATACATGTCAAGGAAAAATATCTGTTGTAGAATCCTACCTGTTGTATCAAGACCCCTAAGTTGCCCATGAACTCGATGAATATTTAACTTGGCTGCAATTTCTTTGCCTTTTTCTGCTCCAGCATTTGATCTGAGAGATCCAGATGACTGAGGCTGCATCTTAGTGGCATGGACATACCTATCAAAATTTGATGTTCTACCAGGTTCTGCATTGTTTGAAGTCTCTTCAACCACACCTCTTTATGGAAAAAGAAAAAAAAAAAAGAAGTATGACAGTTAACATGTAAACAATATAGTTCAGTAAAAACATTTAATAAATTTTTTTTAATTCCACTGTTTTAATTAAACCAATATTCATAACAAGTTTTTCAGTGTTTACTGAAAAATAGTATGTGTAAAAACAGTATGAACTTTTAAAAACCTACTTTGCATATCTATAAAGTGATATTTGAAATTCCAATACAAATTTTGAGTATTAGCACCAGTTTTCAGAAATATATTAAAATGATGATTGTTTCTTGCTTTTAGATCCAACAAGAAAATTATGGCTCAAATTAATAAATCTTACCTGTTCATACGAACTTGTGTAGCAATTCTGTCAAAACACAATGCTACTAGAGAAACATGAGTCACGCTTTTATTAGGAGCTGTACTTGGAGATTCTTCCACGGAGGCTTGTAACAAACATAAGTTTACCTAACACAAAATGTCATAAATTTCAGAGTTAAAAACTTAAAAATTATCAGTTAAACATAAAATATACAAGAAACTGAAAAACTACTGTTAAGAATCATGTATGTATGTGTCTGATAGACTCTCATAATCATAATTCAATTCTTATTGGATGGATGTGGAATATTTTATAAATATTACCCCATGTTCCAATTAAGTAAACTATATTAATTTTTCCATTAGATCATCAAAAAATAAAATATATATTTTTGATATAATCTATTCTACCACCATTCAGTTTAGTAAATACAAAGGATAAAACCCACCAAAATGTTTTCCTCTTTCTGGAAAATTTTTTAAATTGTTACCTTTGGTATGCTAACATTAGCCTGAAGACCTTTAATTGTTACATTATCTTGCTTCATTATAAGATTTGTCTGTGCTTGTCCTTGGTTAGTAGTTCCTATGGTAGTATGTTCAGTTTTTGTTCCTCTAACATCTTGTTTGGAAGATAGCTAGAGATTAAAGTAGAATTATTATTTCAGAGAACTTTCATAATTTCCACATCATCCACAATTGCAACTTGTTTATCCAATGTGCTCCTTTATGCCCATCTATATGCCAGCTGCCATCCACTTTAGCACCCACGCTCTTAAAGTCCAAACCTTAGAAAAGCTAGCAACACTACTAGCAGCTTCAGGGCTGAAGAGAAGTGATATAAAATAAAGTGAAAACACCCTACAGAGAAACACCAAAAAAAATGGCAATAGGTGTTATTTTAGAATCAGTAAAATGTATTAATTTAAGAACAGATTTGGTTTTTGATAATTGGCTCCTTACTGGCTGAGGATATTTTCAAATTTCTTTTGATGTATTCATACCCTAACTACCTGTCACATGAAATGCCAATATGTTTTGAATAACTGGATCATTAAAAATAACCAACCTCACTTTATCTTGCCTCTAGTCTCTAGCCCAAATATGACCCAGATAAATTTGAAAGTCAAATGGAGAATCACCATGATATGACTGCTAAGAAACTGGCTCAGTGGCTAGAACTACAACATAAGTAGAACATCACACACCAGGAGATGATGACTTAATTCACTGAAGTGAACAAAAATAATCTTGGGGCACCTGGGTGGCTCAATCCATTAAGCAACCGACTCGTGATTTCAGCTCGGGTCATGATTTCATAGGCTTGTAAAATCAAGGCCCGTATTGGGCTCTGCACCAACAGTGCAGAAACTACTTGGGATTCTCTCTCTCCCTCTCTTTCCTTCTCCTGCTCATGCTCTCTCTTAAAATAAATAAAATTTTGGACGCCTGGGTGGCTCAGTCAGTTAAGCGGCCGACTTAGGCTCAGGTCATGATCTCACAGTCCGTGAGTTTGAGCCCCGCATCAGGCTCTGTGCTGACAGCTCAGAGCCTGGAGCCTGTTTCAGATTCTGTGTCTCCCTCTCTCTGACCCTCCCCCGTTCATGCTCTGTCTCTCTCTGTCTCAAAAATAATAAATAATAAATAATAAATAAATAAATAAATAAAATAATGAATTTTTTTAAATAAATAAATAAACTTTAAAGTATTTTTAAAAAAAAGATTCTCTCTTTCCCTCTGCCCCTCCCCCACTTGTGCATGTGTGCCCATGCATGCACACTTTCTCGCTCTCTAAAAAAATAAAATAAAAATAATCTCAAAAATATTTAGACAGAAGTTATCTAATCACAGAGAAAAGTCAATATGCAGCTTTGCATTCTTAGAAAATCAATGTACCAGCCTGACAATTGATTGCTCATTCACTTAGGACCAAAGTTCTTTAGGAAAGGCTTAGAATTAAGTTACTTCTGATATAAAAGAAAAAATAAAGCTAAACACTTTAATAAATATTTAATTGCTATTTATTCACAGTACAGTTATATATGGTATCTCCTAAGGAGCCAATAACATACAAAGACTATTCAGAAATGTCTATGGATTTGGAGTGCCTGGGTGGCTCAGTCGGTTGAGCTTCCAACTCTTTTTTTTTTTAATTTTTTTTTTCAACCTTTATTTATTTTTGGGACAGAGAGAGACAGAGCATGAACGGGGGAGGGTCAGAGAGAGAGGGAGACACAGAATCGGAAACAGGCTCCAGGCTCTGAGCCATCAGCCCAGAGCCCGACGCGGGGCTCGAACTCACAGACCGCGAGATCGTGACCTGGCTGAAGTCGGACGCTTAACCGACTGCGCCACCCAGGCGCCCCGAGCTTCCAACTCTTGATTGCAGCTCGGGTCATGATCTCACAGTTCATGAGATTGAGCCCCGTGGCAGGCTCTGAACTGAAAGTACAGAACCTGCTTGAGATTTTCTCTCTCCCTCTCTGTCTGGGCCCCTCCCTCATGCTCTCTCTCTCAAAATAAATAAATGAACATTAAAAAAAAAAAGTCTATGTATTCCAATTTAAAGGGCTAATAAAATTTTAATACATGTTTTTTTTTCAAGTTTAAATATCATCTACACATGAAGAGTATTCAATTGGCTACACTCACTGAATAAAAATGTTCTTACATTTTCTGAGAAGGTAGTCTTGCTATTTTGGACAGCTTCCCTGAGGACTTTGGCATGGAGATCATCTACAATTGCAGCTGGATGGCGGGTACTAGCACAATGAATCATCGCTTCAATATATCTGAGGGAAAAAAAAACAGTATATGAAAAACTTAAATATCACTTAATACTACAGTCTAGTTTATCTAAATAGGCCCATTATGTTCCACTCTAGATTTTATTCGTGTTAGTTTTGTCTCCTTTGCTGGGCTATAAGCTCCTTGCAGGACACAGAAATCTATTATTTCCCCTTTTTTCTTTCATTAAGTAGATACTAGTAAGAATATCAAACATACTAATTAGTTCCTGGGTGTTACATTTTATGCTCATCATCCCAAAGTAAAAAAAAAAGAAAATATAATGTAATAAAATAATTACAATATTGCAATATAATTATTTATGCTGAAAAAGTAACAAATGATAAACCTTTCTAAACATATTTTCATCTTTGTTCAATCAAAATAGCCATCATCAACAATCTTCTTTATTAACACATACACTAATCATATCACATACACTTATAATTTTATAAAATAGTTATATTTGTAAACAAAAGTAATACCTGTCCAAAGCTTCAGCCACCAGGGGAGTCAGAACAATATCAACAGTCCCTTTTACTTCAACTATGGCTGTGGTCCTGGTCTGAGAGACTGGTTGATCCAGGGTCCACTCTTCTGTTAATGTTTCATCATCTGTGTTATCAACAGTTTTCTTTTCCAGAGGAGTATATGGTGTACTATACAATTTAACAAGCAAAATACAGGTTTAAAAGATCACGAGAAAGAATAGAACTGAAAGTTTCCTTAGGATGAATGACCACTCAAATGTACGTTTATTTCAACTAAAAATTTCATGGAATTAAACTAGATATTTTACATCCCAAATGCTTTTCAGAGACAGGACAGGTGAGGTACAAAAATGAAAACTGATCAAAGCTGGTTAATACATCAAGTAAGAAAAAAAAAATGTTGACATAGTTATTTGATGGGGCTTTCCCAAAATATGAAAACTACAATACTGAATCCTTGTTAGTTCCCAATTTTGATATGCCAAGTTATGGTATGTCTAACATAGTATGTCTAACAGAAATGCTACAGGCTGCTTATAAATGTTGGCAAAGCCATGACAGACAACAGAGTTAAATTATTTGTGGTAATTAATTCACAAATAAATTTTTTTTAAAAAAGTTCCAGAATTAATCTTCTTTTTCTTTCATTTTCCCAAGGCTTTGGACAATTCCTGAGACATGATGGCCAATGAAATATTATTTGTGAGAATGAATAAATCAGCTGGAAAAACAAATAATAAAGTAAGATGCAAGGCCAATTATTTATTACTTACAAGAAATGCAACTGAAGTATAAATACTATAGACATGTGGAAGGTAAAAATAATAAGAATAATGGAAAAAGATACTCCATGAATATATTTGTATCACAGAAGCATAAGAAAGCTGAGGTGGCTGGATTAATATCAAAGTGGACTTAAAAAAAAAGAATTATGGCACAAAAACAGACACATAGACCAATGGAAGAGAATAGAAACCCCAGAACTAGACCCACAAACGTATGGCCAACTCATCTTTGACAAAGCAGGAAAGAACATCCAATGGAAAAAAGACAGTCTCTTTAACAAATGGTGCTGGGAGAACTGGACAGCAACATGCAGAAGGTTGAAACTAGACCACTTTCTCACACCATTCACAAAAATAAACTCAAAATGGATAAAGGACCTGAATGTGAGACAGGAAACCATCCAAACCCTAGAGGAGAAAGCAGGAAAAGACCTCTCTGACCTCAGCCCTAGCAATCTCTTACTCGACACATCCCCAAAGGCAAGGGAATTAAAAGCAAAAGTGAATTACTGGGACCTTATGAAGATAAAAAGCTTCTGCACAGCAAAGGAAACAACCAACAAAACTAAAAGGCAACCAACGGAATGGGAAAAGATATTTGCAAATGACATATCGGACAAAGGGCTAGTATCCAAAATCTATAAAGAGCTCACCAAACTCCACACCTGAAAAGCAAATAACCCAGTGAAGAAATGGGCAGAAAACATGAATAGACACTTCTCTAAAGAAGACATCCGGATGGCCAACAGGCACATGAAAAGATGTTCAGCGTCGCTCCTTATCAGGGAAATACAAATCAAAACCACACTCAGGTATCACCTCACGCCAGTCAGAGTGGCCAAAATGAACAAATCAGGAGACTATAGATGCTGGAGAGGATGTGGAGAAACGGGAACCCTCTTGCACTGTTGGTGGGAATGCAAATTGGTGCAGCCGCTCTGGAAAGCAGTGTGGAGGTTCCTCAGAAAATTAAAAATAGACCTACCCTATGACCCAGCAATAGCACTGCTAGGAATTTATCCAAGGGACACAGGAGTACAGATGCATAGGGGCACTTGTACCCCAATGTTCATAGCAGCACTCTCAACAATAGCCAAATTATGGAAAGAGCCTAAATGTCCATCAACTGATGAATGGATAAAGAAATTGTGGTTTATATACACTATGGAATACTACGAGGCAATGAGAAAAAATGAAATATGGCCTTTTGTAGCAACGTGGATGGAACTGGAGAGTGTGATGCTAAGTGAAATAAGCCATACAGAGAAAGACAGATACCATATGGTTTCACTCTTATGTGGATCCTGAGAAACTTAACAGGAACCCATGGGGGAGGGGAAGGAAAAAAAAAAAAAGAGGTTAGAGTGGGAGAGAGCCAAAGCATAAGAGACTGTTGAGAACTGAGAGCAAACTGAGGGTTGATGGGGGGTGGGAGGGAGGAGAGGGTGGGTGATGGGTATTGAGGAGGGCACCTTTTGGGATGAGCACTGGGTGTTGTATGGAAACCAATTTGACAATAAATTTCATATATAAATAAAAATAAATAAATAAATAAATAAATAAATAAATAAATAAAGGCAAATAAATTTGTTATAAAAAAAAAAAAAAAGAATTACTACATGAGCCAAAGAGGATATTCTGTAATGATAAATCAATGTGAGCAGACAGAACAATGTGTAAAATCTACTAAGAGTTTCAAAAAAGTTAGAGAGGGAGAGAGCCAAACCATAAAAGACTCTTAAAAACTGAGAATAAACTGAGGGTTGATGGGGCGTGGGAGGGAGGGGAGAGTGGGTGATGGGTATTGAGGAGGGCACCTGTTGGGATGAGCACTGGGTATTGTATGGAAACCAATTTGACAATAAATTTAATATTAAAAAAATAAAAGTAAATAAAAAAATAAAATCAGAAACAAAAAAATACATTTAAAAAACTGACAGAATTGAAGGAAGAAATAAATTGACAACTTTAGTTAAGATTATACTACTTTCCCAGCAACTGATAGAAATGGTGAACAACAAACCAGTAAGCTTAGAGAAGATCAGACAACACCATCCACCAACTCTGCCATGTGCACAATATGACTCCATCCAACAACTGCAGAAAACACTTTCTTTTCCACTGCTTGTGGAACACTCACCAACACGGAATACTAGCTAGGGTACAAAACAAGTCTCAACAAATATAAAGACCAAAATAATAAGGAATATATTATGTGATTACAAAGGAAATTAGAAATTAAAAGCAAAATGCTATCTTTAAAATTCTCAAATATGTGGAAATCAAGCACTGCATTTCTGAACAAGCCAATGGGTCAAAGAATTAAATTATGAAGGAAAATTTTAAAATAAATAAATAAAAGATAAAGTTTACAGTCAAGTAAGTAAAGAATGGTTATTCCTCAGAATAAATTCCACATATCATTAAATTACATACTTTAAACTTCAAAAGTATGTAATTTCTACTTACTTCGAAGTTGTTCCTGAAAGTTGCATTCCTCTGTCTAGTAAAGAATTAGCAGTGAGCCCCTGTTTGATAACCTAAAATAATATAAAACATTATAGTCTAGAATTTTAATATTAATTGTTCTCTAATTTTATGCTATCAACTGGTATTTGTCAATATCCAGATTACCTTGTTAATATGCTTTTCATATGTACGATAAAAATATTTAACAAATTGAGAAAGTCATATAAAATATGGAATTGTCACTTTCATTTTCTGATTATTCAGACAAATGAGAGGGCAGGGCTGTGAGGATTCAATAATGATAGTAAAAGACTACATAACTAAAGCTTAAAAATAAGTGCTTCAAATGTCTTCACTCCAAAGTTCCTTTTCTGAGCTTTTCTTAAACTAATTTTAGAACCTTCTCCTAACACAATCAACTTTTAAGTGAGAAAGAATCCCAGAGGAACATTAAGTTATACGAAAAACTATATTGTAGATAACAGATAACAATTAAAATTAATAATGCACTTGGTTATTCAAACCAAACTGAATTCTTTTAAATGCTAGCCAGTTATTCAGATTTAATAGAGAAAAATGACTTTCTTATTGCCTATATTCTATTTTGAAATTATCTAAAGATATGAATTACTTCCTTTACTCCAGAGAGTTGATTGCCTAACCAAACTAGAAAGATTTATGCAATCACTAAAATAATTCTAACCTCTCAGTTACTCTTCTGTATTGGAAGTACCATATATTTTTTATACTGGAAAATTCATATACCAACATATTTTCACATGGAATAAAGAAAACATTTTGAAATCTTAACATGAGTCATTCATCTTGGGCAAGAAATGGCACAACCTTAAAACCAAAACTTTGTAATGGTCACTAATGCTTCTTCTTCCTTCAACAAATATTGCTCAAATGCATACATGTATTCCAACTCCATTTATCACATTTCCAGCATTACTTAAGTCCAGCCCTGTCACCTCTTGCACTGATTGCTGCAACAGCTTCCTAAGTGATTACCCCACTTGTTCTCCTGCTTAATGTCAATTCAATTCTACGTAGTAAAGTACGTAAGATTACATTTCCTTAAAGTTCTCGCAAGTTTCCTAATGAAATTTTAACTACTGAAACTGTGGTTTTTAAGTCCTTAATGATCTGTCTTTTGTTTAGGTCTCTAGCCTCAAAATGAGCAATCTCCCTGCTAACTGTTCAGTGTGCACTGACTTCTTTCCCACATTAGAATTTTAGCAAGGCTCATGCCTGTGCTAGGTCTTCCCATCATCAATTTCTTCTCATACTTTAAGTTTCAGTGCAAATATTACCTCCTCCAGTAATCTTTAATGCGAATGCAATATAGGTAGCCCCATCCCCCATTATTCTCTTTTTGATTATCTTCATAAGACTCTTCTCAATTTGTAATCATATACCTATCTGTTTTTCTATTAACTGTCTGGGTCCCACGCCTCAACTATAAGTCCTATGTCTGTTTCCCTCATCACTGTACATCAAATGCCTGGCACACAGTAGTATATAATATCTGAATTAAGAATGAATAAATTAACATTTAGACACTTTAAATAAGTGTGTATGTTTATGTAAGTAAACATCACATAAAATTCCTAAACACTGTTAATCAGTTTCATAAGATTTTACATGCTTAATTTTGGTCTTTAAAATCATTTTTTAAAAATCTCTTATAAATGTATAATTTTATAAAAGTTTTCATATTGGCTATTATCACTAAATTTATTTTGATGTATTTTTAGTGTTCCTTTAAAAAGCTATTTACAGAATACATTACAGAAATGGACAATAACCAATTCCTGCTAAATTAGAAGGTCTCAAATGTCAAGCACATGGAATTGATTTGCATAGAAGCAACTAGAGTTTTTTTTTTTTTTTTTAGAAGCAGTTACAGATTGAGTAGAAAGAACACCAGCTATTAAAAACAATTACAAAATTTTATTTTCAAGACATGTGAAAATTTGAATCACAGAGACTTGATCTTAATCTTAGAGCATAATGCGTATAGAGACCATATATTAATTAACACTGTGACAATCAAGTCTGAAACTGTTAATTTGATATGCTTAAACTTATAATACTCATCGATAACCCTAAGATTTATTGTTACACATGAAGCCATGATTTCAGAAATTCTACCTTTCCGAGAGGTAGTTAAAATGACTGAGAGAGTAATTTTGGAAACATCTTAAAAACTGATTTATCTAACTAAATGTATCAGTGGAAACTAATGGCTTGGTTTATACCTTAAAAGTTGGAACAGAAAGCTGTTCAAATGATGATGAACTTTCTTCACTGGTTGGAGTGTCCAGATCGAGGGGACGATGCAATGAGGATTTTGAGGTTCTTTTGTTAGTAGGGTGCTTCACTGACCAATTAATTACCTGAAACTGAGTAAGGTAAGTCTGATAACAATTCATCACAGGTTGTTGAGAAGTAATCTGTTCACTCTCTACTGTTTTCTCAACTTCTACAACATACGGATGTTCTATAACATCATCTTCTCCACCTAACGCAGAAACAAATGAAGCCTGGGAAGGATGAGTTTTGAACGGCAGACTTCGGGGATCCTGAATGCTTTCTCCGTGGCCCGTAAGTGGCCCTTCCACACTGTGATATATGGAACCCCTACTGTAGTCAATCTGCTGTGTTTGCTTTTTCTTCTTTTTTCTACCTGGATAAGTTCCCGGGCCTTCATCACTGCTAATGGGCTCAAATTCTTCAGCTGCAGAAAAGTAGGCTTCACTATCAGCCATTGACATACTGGAATCCATTGATCGATATTGATGAAATGAATTGGAGTCTGCTGATGGTGTGTATGGAAATGAACCAAAACTCCTTCTCTGCTTTGGTGAGTCTAGCACGTTCTCATCACTTCGGGAGACATCACTACTAAACTGGACTCCAACTGTAACAGGCTGCTTGTCCCCATAAAAAGCAGCAGTAAGGCTCTTGGTACTTCCAAGTCGAGTGGAACATACAGAGGCTTGTCGTTTCAAGGGAGATCTCAGAGGAGACTGACCTACTGACTTTTCCTGAGTATTAGGAGACACGGGGCTATTTCCTGATATCTCTGTAGGAATACTAAAGCAGAAAGCAAAGCTATTACCATTTACTATACATCATATAAGTACAAAGAGAAGCACTTAGAAAACTCTTTTAGTAATTTTAATCATTTCTTTTATGAATAAAGGAAAATCTAAAATTTTACAATAAAATATACAAAGTAGCAAAACAGCACAATATGTGTTCATACCCCATGTGGTTCTGAAAAAATTGAGGCAGCTTACAGCAAAATACAAACTTGAAGAAACCCAAAGTATAATCTTCAATCCATATTTTGTGGACACTAATGCATTTGTAACTTTTTTTTACATCCTTTAAAAGTCTGTCCCACAAAATATACCAAAGCCTTTGATTAAATGAGAGGCATTGAAGGAAAGGAAGAAATTACAGATAACCCCAATATCACCAACTTCAGCAACTGATGCTAGTGCCATTTACTGAGGCAGAGCAAGTTGAGCATGAGAGGTACTAGTTCATTTTTTATAGGTTGAGTCTGAGGTCTCCATGAAACATCCAAGTAAAAATATATAAAAAAAAAAAAAGTAGCTGGGCCTATAGAAACAAAAGTTTTGGCTGGAGTTTCAGATTTAAAAGATCTTAATTAAAGCCAAACCATTATTGAGACCATCTAGGGAAACAGTACAGAGTGAGTAGAGATAAAGGTACAGAACAGAGCCCTGAGGGATAACATCCAACCAATGGCAGGTTGTAAGAGGAAGAGAAAGAAGAGATGAAGGGTGAAAAATGGAGGATATGGAAATAGGGAATAAGAAGGAATAGCCAAGGAGAGTGGAGGAAAATCTGAAATGTTCATATCTGTGAGATGACATGAAATATTTATTTTCATTATACTTTTCTGTATTTTCCTATTTCTGCAGTGAGTATGTATTAATTTTGTAACCAGACAACAGCAAAGTAACATTTAAAAATATGTTCAGGAGCAGAAAATTTTCTATAGTAGATGAGTTGAGAGGAAAAAAGATTTTCTTGCCAAATTTTTGGTAATAACTATCTTATTAGGATCAGGTTTCTAAATCTAATTGAATACTGACTGACCTTACTTGGCCATCATCTCTTTTCGCACTATGCAAGAATTCTTTTTGAACCAAATGGTCATCAGCAACAGAAGAGGGACTTTCTTTTTCTCCAGCCAGTAAAGGCTGTGCAGCACTAGAACTACTATTTTCTTCTGAGGAAGAAGATGAGCTATGAGATCGTAACGGTACTTGAAGACTAAGGTGCTGAGTTTTTCTTTCTACTTCTATTCCCACTGATTTGTTTTCCCATTCTTTCCTCTTCATGCCATTCACATTACCTGAACAAACAAAAAAGTAGGTTATATGAACATAATTTCAAAAGCAATTTGTGAAAAATGTGAACACTTAATCCAATTTCTTATTTTTATAAACATAATCATTTTTTTACAGCAAAAGTATTCAGTTTCACATAACAATATGCTAAACACTATAGAAAGATATCTACATTAGGTATGGATCCAGAGTCCATAGTCATTGAAATTTTTCCTCCTCTTTTTTTAACCTTTATTTGAAAATGTTCAAACTTACAGAAAACTTTAAAGAATAACACAAAGCCACCATAAATTTTTTACTTGGAATTACCTATTTTAAACATTTTGCCCCATTTTCTCTATTATGTATAATATATACATAGTGCTTTTTGAACTGAAAGTCATTTGCAGACATTGTAGCCTTTTACCCTAAATAAATGTTTATTTCCTAAGAATAATAAATAACCACTGATAATTGTCAATTTGATGAATTTAGTATTTATACAATACTGTTATCTAATCTTCCATGTGCTTCCCATTTTTTTCAATTGACCCAATAATGTCCTTTAAAGCATCTCTGCCCCTTCAATCTAAGATCATATATTACTACATTCAGTTGTCATGTATTCTTTAATGTGGAACATTTCCTCAGCCTTTTATAAGAGCCCTGTGATGTGTTATGTAAATGGAGGAGAAGGAGAATGAAAAGAGAGTTCTACAGCTGCTTAGATCCAAAAAATAAGTCTGGCCCAGTTTCTATTCTCCTCCAACCATCCCTGTGTTATCCAAGAAAGAGGAATCTGCTAGTAGGAGAAAACTTCTCTCCAAGAATGCAGTCCTAGATGGAATTTAAGGAGTAAGAAGACTTAAGAATTTACAATGTAAGTAATATTATTTGCTTCTCTTACCACAAATGGAAAAATCAAAGCAGTAAAAGTCAAAATGGAGTTTCATTCACTTGTAAGTGGTAGGAAACTGGTGTTCACTGACCTTCCAAGGAAATCCTGAGTTCTACCATGTGCCCTCCTTGATTCTATCCTAACACTGCACATCTATACTTGGCTCCTGGAAACCACAACAATCAGAAAGTCACATACTTACATAGTGGTTAAATCTATAGCAAATTTATAGCAATTTGTGAATTATAGGTCACTCCTGAATCAACAGGAGATACAGAAAATCCTTATTATTATACATTATAAGAGTTATAATGAGCTTTGCTTTGTTCAGTTGGAGAATTTGTTCTCTTCCCTCTTTTCTACTATGTGTAAATTCCCTGTAGATGTTCTGTCTTCCATTTGTGATGGTTAAATTTTCATCCAGATTAGAAAATCAAGCAGTGCTGAAATTAGTGCCAGCTGTAGTACAGCAGAAATAACACTGAAGTGGCTTTGATGGCCCTGATTCTAGTTTCTGCTTAGCCATCTACTTGGCTATATGATTTCATGCAACTCAGTCTCAGTGATGAGCCTCACTTTCCTTACTGTAAACAAGGAAAATATAGAACTCACATGGTAGCTTGAAGATTAAATGAGAAAATGCCTGTGAAAACTTTTAAAAACAAACATTATTCAAATGTAAGAAAGTAATAAGAAAAATGATATATTTTATTTAGCATCTTTCCTATCTTTTAAATGTCAAGAAGTTTTTATGGGGCGCCTGGGTGGCGCAGTCGGTTAAGCGTCCGACTTCAGCCAGGTCACGATCTCGCGGTCCGTGAGTTCGAGCCCCGCGTCAGGCTCTGGGCTGATGGCTCGGAGCTTGGAGCCTGTTTCCGATGCTGTATCTCCCTCTCTCTCTGCCCCTCCCCCGTTCATGTCTGTTTCTCTCTGTCCCAAAAATAAATAAAAAACGTTGAAAAAAAATTTTTTTAAAAAATAAATGTCAAGAAGTTTTAATGTTTGCAGATTTTCTACAATAATGTACTGTTATTGGGGTGCCTAGGTGGCTCAGTGGGCTAAGCGCCTGACTTCAGCTCAGGTCTTGATCTCATGGTTTGTGAGTTTGAGCCCCACGTCAGGCTCTGTGCCGACAGCTCAGAGCCTGGGTCCTGCTCCGGATTCTATGTCTCCCTCTCTCTCTGCCCCTCCTAGCTTGTGCTCTGTGTGTCTCTCTCTCAAAAATAAATAAACATTTAAAAATAATAATAATAATGTACTGTTATTCTAGCCAAAACTACAGAAGTCAACTTTAAATAAGATGTACATACTTATGTATTAATATTTAGTGAAATATCATTAAAACGAGAGTTTGACATATGTAGCTCAGCTCTTTCCTCTAAGAGCTCCTTATACATAGGAAATCAATACACTTTCTTCCCTCCCTTTGGGTCTACAGACAAAAGGCAGTGCTGTCAATGCTTCTGAATAGATCGAGAGGAAAAGGCTAATATTAGTAAAATACCAAGACTTCTCTAAATTTCACTTCTTGACAGCATGGCAACTTAGGCAGTAAACATTGCACTTAATTGTAGGAACACACAATTAAAAAAAATCCAAAGGAAAATCCATTGCTGAAGTCTTTAGAGAAAAGATACTAGATAAATCCAAGTCTAATATACTTAAAACCACCATTTACTGCTTATACCAACCTTGTATATTTACAAAGTTATCCTACTGGATCTAAGGAAAGGTCACATTTCTCTTCTTGATATGTTCAATTTTTAGTGATAAGAGTATATTGCAAAAGTAGTTGGTAACATGAAGCCCAATAGTATAGATACTACTCTTGACAAGTTTTCCTATAAAAGTAACCTTGATAAAACAACTGTTACCTTGGAACACAGCTATTCTTAAGTGCACCTCTGGAAGCTGACTTCTAGGAAATGATATGTAATACTCAGAATACAGTTGGCTAGGAAGATCACCAATACCAACAATGGGAGATCCAAAGAGTAGGCCTACTTTTGCCTTGTATAACTATAAAAAACTCATTAGTCTTATCTGGCTTTAGTTAAATCATCTGCAAAACAAAGGCAGATTATAATGAATTCTACCTATAAGACTGCTCAAAAAATTGAGTTGAACAAAGTAACACAGCTCTCTCAGAATGATGTAAAGATAAAGATAAAAGATTAGCACAAGTGACAACACATTACCATCTACAACTTTGGGAATTTCTTTAGTAATAATCCATTCTCCAGGTTGTAGCAGAGACTGTCCATAATACATATCAGACTCTGCACTCGTGCTTGAAAACGCAGAACTACTGGAAGGTGTCAACTCTTCAAGTTTGAAGAAATCTAGGCCAGTTACTGTGCCACCAAAGAATCTGCAGCCACCAAGACAACCACATTTGTTCTTACACCTCTTATTCTTCAGGGTATCATCTGGCCACAAAAACCACAACCTAAACAGAACCCAAAACAGAAACAAACAAAAACAACAACATAACAAAAACTGATTAAGAAATAAAAAACTTTTTGGCAAATAATTAAAAATAAGTTAATTGTTAATATTTTTAAAAGACAAGGTAAACACAAACATAAAGTTTATTTTTGTTGTGGAATGTCTTTTTAACCATTTTGTCTTTCTTAAAAAAAAAAAAAAAAAAAAAAAAAAACAGTCTGGGAGGCACCTGGGTACCACAGTCAGTTAAGCATCTGACTTGATTTCAGCTAGGTCATGATCTCACAGTTCTTGAGATTGAGTCCCAATACCTGCTTCATATTCTCTCTTCTCTCTCTGCCCCTCCCCCCTCTGCTTTCTCTCTAAATAAACAAATAAACATTTAAAACAAAAACCCAATATCACCATGGTGAGATGAAAGTAAGCAGGAACAGGAAGAGAGATGTAGCATATGCTACAAACATATATATATATATGCACTAAGTATATATATATATGTTAAAAAAAGCAAATATTAAAGATCAGACATTTAAATCCAATTTTAAAATAGCAGTTTTAAATATTTTTATTTAAATTTTATTCGAGAATATTTAAATATTCTCAAAAGTACTAAAAATTTTAAACATTAATGTAAAAAGTGGACAAAACCATGGGTACAGATTATACTTAATAATTTATCACCGTTAGCACTTCACAGCCTATTTCACATGGTAAATACACCAAAATACTATAAATGTGGGACAAGTGGGAAATTATTTCTCAATAAGGCCAAAATGATGTATAAGGCCAAAATGATGCATTCTATCTTTTAGAGAAAAAAACTGTAATAATTTTGTAATAAGGACTTCAAATGAAGTATTAAGAATTAAGACAATGGGAGAAAATGTATGTAAAAGTCTTCAAGCTCTGTGAGTGGTCCATACATAAGCCTGTCAGTATATTAACTATCCTCTTTCTTAAAAAAATATAATACAAATATAGGAGATATATCTTTATTCCTCTTTTTTAAACTTTAAATGATAAAACCATCTCATATTAAGTCTGTTTTGCTAAACACATTTACACGCATTATCTCACTGTCTCCTCAGGGCCCTCAAGGGAAGACAGAATAGGTATTATTATTTTCATTTTACATTCACTCATTTATATTTCTTGAACATATCTATATGTGCCTAGTATTGTGCTAGGTGAAAATGACAGTCTTATCCATGTGAAGTTTAGAGTACAGAGGCACAGACAAGCCATAAACAAAAATATCTAATCATAAATTATACTGAGTGCTATGAGGTAATTAAAAAAAAAAAAAAAGGGTATTGTGATAAGGAAAAAGAAGGAACCTTTCAAAAAGTAGTATTTGAGATGTGAAAGATGAGATGAAATATATCAAGTTAGAAGTGGAACATCAGTCTAGAGAAGACAGAAGGAAAAATACATGAGAAAGCCTTAGGATTAGTGAAAATTTGAGGTATTACTGCAATTAAATGTTATCAAATGCAAATCACTTCTCCATTATAAAGTATTAAGATTCAGTCACTAAGCAAACTATTTTAAGCACTATCAAAATAAAAGATCTTACATATTCCACACACAGTTTTTACCTCATTTGTGTAGCAAAAAGCTTAGCAAAATGCATGGATTTGCAGTCATCTAGACATGGGTTCTAATTCCAGTGGTGCCACTTAATAACTCTAGGATCTTGGACATGTTAGTTAACAATTTCTGAGCCTCAGTTTCCTCAACTGTAAAATTATGGTCTGATATACCTAATAAGACTGTTTTGAAGATTAAATGGTATAACATATGTAAAGCTCCTGATATAAAACCTGGAATACAGAAGTTGCATAACAAATGTAAGCTCCCTTTCCTTACCTTTATTATAGTTCAGTGCACTAGTTCTTAAACTTTAGCTTGCATTTGAATCACCTAAAGGACTTATCACAATATGGCGAGCAGGGCACCACCCGCAGAGTTTCTGAATGAAGTCTGGTAAGGTCTTATTATATAAATTTCTAACAAGTTCCAAGGACACACTGGTGGTGGTGGTTTGGGAAGTATACTTTTCAAAAACACTGACCTAAAGAAACGAATGACCTTTGTGTCCAGCAACTTCTCCAATTATATGAAAAAATAATATATCTAGGCCCCAAAACTCCTGGGAATCAAATATACACAAAGGCAGCCAGCCAAAGCTGAAGATCAGTGAGTTACCTCTGATACCTACATGCTAGGAGAGGCAATTACCAATATGCCTAAACATGCCTACCTGTTCTTGCTGGGTAGGCCAAGAATGTGAAGCTCTGACCAGGCCACTTCTCAGGGATGTACTAGCAGTAAACAACCTTAAAAGATGAGGTAATGTCTCATCCTGAAATAGAGCACGCTTGCTTCCACTTACTACAAAAGTGGTAAAGGGCCGTCTGGGTGAGCCAGTCAGTTAAGCGCTAGACTCTTGATTTCAGCTCAGTACGTGATCCCACGGTTGTGAGATCGAGCCCGCATCAGGCACAGAGCCTACTTGGGATTCTCTCTCTCCCTCTCTCTCTGCCCCTCCCCCACTCACACACACACATGCGTGTGCGTGCTCTCTCTCTCAAAATAAATAAATAAACGTAAATAAGTTTTCCTTATGCAATGTATGGGGCAATATGACACACTGAGAAGTTATTTGTTGTTTATCATTTATCTGAAATTCAATTAAAAAAAAATTTTTTTTAACGTTTTTATTTATTTTGGGGACAGAGAGACAGAGCATGAATGGGGGAGGGTCAGAGAGAGAGGGAGACACAGAATCTGAAACAGGCTCCAGGCTCTGAGCTGTCAGCACAGAGCCCGACGCGGGGCTCAAACTCACAGACCACAAGATCATGACCTTAGCTGAAGTCGGACGCTTAACCAACTGAGCCACCCAGGTGCCCCTGAAATTCAAATTTAACTAGGCTTCCTGTATTTCATCTGGAAACCCTACTTTGAGGGCACAGAGAACCAATGCAAGCACATAGGACTCTGGCTAGTGCTTTTGCTGTAAGTAATAAAGTCCTTTGTCTCTGGCCAGAGGTCTTGTGTTTTCTGCCAGCACCCATGAAACTGTGGTAGGCTAACTTGTTAGCTTGCAAGTAGGATAAAATCCCAGACTCTTCACAATTATTAACCAATCAGAGCACTGAAACCAATCTAAATGGTTGGATTTACTGAACACTTGGAACCTGAATCACATGATGCCACCTCCTTAGCTTCATCAGCACCTTGTTCTACCATCTCAGCTAATTAGACACAAGCACTTTGTTCACATTAACTGGCTTCCTGAGAAATAATTATCAAAGAAATCAAAGTTTTTAAAACAATATTCTCCACACATGAGCTTCCATACTCACTTTTATAAAATGTCAGGATCTTAAAGTAACTTAAGGGGCGCCTGGGTGGCGCAGTCGGTTAAGCGTCCGACTTCAGCCAGGTCACGATCTCGCGGTCCGTGAGTTCAAGCCCCGCGTCAGGCTCTGGGCTGATGGCTCAGAGCCTGGAGCCTGTTTCTGATTCTGTGTCTCCCTCTCTCTCTGCCCCTCCCCCGTTCATGCTCTGTCTCTCTCTGTCCCAAAAATAAATAAACGTTGAAAAAAAAAAAAGATAAATGTAACCTCAATAAAAACCTCAAAAAAATTTTTTAACTAAAAAAAACAGTTCTTTGGGAAAATTAAAAGATAAAAATACCTAAACATTTGTGATGAAATGGAAAAATAAATGTGTATTAGGTATGAATTTTTCTCTTTTTGAGAAGATATTTGCAGAAAAATCCAGATAGAGTTAAAAAAAAGGTAAGAAAAAAATAAGAAAATACAGGTGCCAAGGGATTACTAGCAAAAGAAATACTTCCTCAAATTAGTAAAAGAATTACAAAGGGGAAAACTGACATATTTTAATATACAAAAATTAAAATCTATAAGATTAAAAAAATTAAAAATGAAACAAATTGCAAAATATTAGCAACAGGAACTATTAAAAGGATGGTAACCTATAAAGAGCTCTTAAAAATTTTTAAGAAATACAATATGCCAATAAATAAATAGACATAGAATAATAATGGGCAATTTACAAATGAGGAAATAAAAACAGCCAATAAATACATGAAAAAAAGTGTAAAACTCAGAAATAAAGAAATGCAAAATAAAACAAAGAGATACCACGTTTTAATTCTCATCAAACACTTAAAGGGCAGCAAAGATGCAGTGAGACAGAGATGCTCCTAAAAGCCACTGGGAATATAAACTGAAATAATCTTTCTGGGAAGTAATTTGGGAAGGCATATCAAAAGGCACCGTCACATCTCTTTCTAAAGAAACTATTTAAAGGGAATTTAGGGGTGCCTGGGTGGCTCTTGATCTGGGTTCAGGTCATGATCTCACAGTTTGTGAGATCGAGCCCCACATCATCTTAGCGCAGCTGTCAGCCCAGAGTTGGGATTCTGTCTCCCTTTCTCTCTGCCCATCCCCTGTGCACTCAGGCTGTCTCTCTCTAAAATAAACAAACATTAAAAAGACAGTTAAAAAAATAAAAGGAATTTAAAGACCACGTGAGAAAAGATTTTATGTGCAAAACGTTCCTCTATTATTTAAAATGATAAATTTAGAAACACTATCTACATATTTAATATAACAAGGGCAATGGCTAAATAAAGTACAATTTATCTTTCTAATTGTGTATTATCATTTATTTGAAAGGAACTTTATAAAATTTTCTATTATTTGGGCAGATGGTTAGGGTGTAAGTTTAATACAACATGCTGAATTTTAAAATATAAATACAAGATGATCTCAAGTGTAAGAAAGATACACTAAAAATACGGGTAAGAAATATGACAAATTCAGTGTGATAAGGTTATGGAAATTATTTCCCTCTATTTCGGAGTAGTTTCCCCTATTTTAAAAACAAGCTCGGGGTGCCTGGGTGGCTCAGTTAGTTAAGCGTCTGACTTCAGCTCAGGTCATGATCACACAGTTCGTGGACTGCAGACCCATATCGGGCTCTGTGCTGACAGCACCAAGCCTGCTTGGATGCTGTGTCTCTCTCTCTCTTTGTTCCTCCCCTGCTTGCTCTCTCTCTCTCTCTCAAAAATAAACATTTTTAAAAAATTTTTAATAAAATAAAAATAAATAAAATAAAATAGGCTCGTATTAACTTTATAATGGCAGAGATAGGGATGGAAAAAGTTAACCTGGTATTTTATTTTTTATTTTTTTATTTTTTTTTAAATTTAATTTAATTTTTTTTAATTTACATCCAAATTAGTTAGCATATAGTGCAACAATGATTTCAGGAGTAGATTCCTTAGTGCCCCTTACCCATTTAGCCCATCCCCCCTCCCACAACCCCTCCAGTAACCCTCAGTTTGTTCTCCACATTTGTGAGTCTCTTCTGTTTTGTCCCCCTCCCTGTTTTTATATTATTTTTGTTTCCCTTCCCTTATGTTCATCTGTTTTGTATCTTAGAGTCCTCATAGTGGTGAAGTCATATGATTTTTGTCTTTCTCTGACTAATTTCACTTAGCATAATACCCTCCAGTTCCATCCACCTAGTTGCAAATGGCAAGATTCCACTCTTTTTGATTGCCAAGTAATACTCCATTGTATATATATACCACATCATCTTTATCCATTCATCCATCGATGGACATTGGGCTCTTTCCATACTTTGGCTATTGTTGATAGTGCTGCTATAAACACGGGGGTGCATGTGTCCCTTCAAAACAGCACACCTGTATCCCCTGGATAAATACTTAGTAGTGCAATTGCTGGGTTGTAGGGTAGTTCTATTTTTAATTTTTGAGGAACCTCCATACTGTTTTCCAGAGTGGCTGCACCAGCTTGCATTCCCATGTCCTGGTATTTTAAATGGACATTAGTCAGTAAGAGGCTCTGGCAACTTTTTGAATGGCAGATAAAATTATTTCTTAACAACCATTCCTTAGGAATTAGGTCCCATATTTTTTTTAATCTCCCCTGCAGTCATGAGGGCCCATAAAAGGAATTTTGTAGAGTACACAGTGATAGCAATGATGTTTTCTAGAAATGATGAATTGGAAGTGGATGGCTGTCATGGGAAAGAAAGGAGGATAGTGCTCTATACAATGTTATTTGGGAACCAATAGTTTAAACTCATTTCACCGCTAACACACATAGTATGAGCTTAGAAATACATTAAAAAACAATGTTATTTCCAGCAACCACACAATTACCACAGATGAGATATATAATGTATTTACTTAAGTATCAAATTCTTATATATTCACTGAGGTATACCCGGCACAATCTTTTTGTCTTTATATAAAATATTCCTATTCCATTCCTAACAGTAGAATTTGCTCTATAATTATAGGCTAATTTTCATCTGAGCTTGGGACTATTACCATCCTTAAATTTAACTTACCTCTTAGTTCTGGCATCATGAGTTTCTAAGAAATGTCTTTGGGCTTCATGTTTAGAATGATGATCTGCAGCTAATGCAATATCAACAGTAATGAGTCCTAAATTGGCTGACCCAGCTTCAAGCCAATAGGCCCTCCGTAGCACTGCAGGCTGAAGTCCAACTCTGGAATTATTTAACTGTTCAATGTACTGTCTCACTTGAAAATCCTGAATTGCAGCACTTATTCCTTCCCCAACCGACTGATTGTGGAGATTACAGTTCGCAACTCGAATTGCACCCATCTAAATTGAATGAAGAGAATGAAATAAAACTGTGGTCTCCATATTCTTAATCAACTTAGAATAAACTATAGAATAGGCAATTATTTCAAACTGCATGAAAGACAGAAGAAGAAAAAGAAGGGAAACAGAAAAGATACATGCAACAGAATGAAAATAGACATTCAATTAAAAACAAAAAAGAGGATAAAAGGAAAAGAACATAAGTCCAAAGGAAAACAAAAGAGAGAAGGAGGAAAGAAAAGTTATAAGGGTAGGAAGTAATAAAAATTACAGACTCTTAATAAGGCTTAATTTTAAGCAGTAACCCATAAAGCAGAGGTGGCAAATAGATGTTTGCAAGAGCCAGGCAGGATATAAATATATAATACCTAAAGGCACTTAAAATCAAACCTTTTAAAAACACTGCCAATTTAATCTCTGCCATAAAAGCAAGCTACACGTTTACATTTCTGCCATAAAGCAAGGTCATGATAATTCAGTTAGAGTGAAATAGTAGTGAAAGAAAGTGCCTTAAGAAACACACCAGAAGAGAACACGGACAGGCAAAACACCAAGAGCTATCTCCTGGGATTCTGTAGTGTTTTGTGAGATGGCAAATTATAAATGTGTGTTCTATTTCAAGAAATGGAGGTATGGTTTGGTAAAAAGGAAAAAGAACTACACTAGCCAAGAAATAGACAAATGTGTACCTTTAGATTTGTAGCACAGCCATGCTCCACAATATAAATATCTGCTCCATCTACTGCTAAACGAGTCATAGTATATTTCAAATCATCTGAAGTTGGACAAGGCCCAGGAATACAGCTCAACTAAAATGGAAATGAAATGAGTATTAATTTTTCACCATTGACTCACCATTTAGATACTTATTAAATAAAATTCTGGCTACATGTGTATTTTTAAAAAGTAGTCAATTAAATTTCATTTTTTATAATGATAAATGAAATCATCAGTGATTAAAGTCTTGCCAATTAGAAACTAATCATAAGTAAGCATGTACCATTTCCATTCAAATGGGCAAGTAGCTGGTCTAAATTGACAGAATACATATATAACTTATTATTGAAACTCACATAGCCAAAGTAAACTGATAAGTAATAAGTGTCACTGGATTATAAGAACTGTACAGCAGTTTAAAATTGTAAGATTTTCTTATGAGTACTCTATATTATACACACACACACACACACAATCTTCTTTTTAGAAATATGTCAACTGTAAATTTTATTATGACGTCTAGAATAATCCACAGAAATTTAACATTGCTTTACTCCTTTTTTATTTTTAATTTTTTTTAATGTTTATTTATTTTTGAGACAGAGAGAGACAGAGCATGAACGGGGGAGGGTCAGAGAGAGAGGGAGACACAGAATCTGAAACAGGCTCCAGGCTCTGAGCTGCCAGCACAGAGCCCAACATGGGGCTCGAACTCACGGACTGTGAGATCATGCACTGAGCCGAAGTCGGACGCTTAACCGACTGAGCCACCCAGGAGCCCCAACATTGCTTTACTCCTAAAACAGATTTGGCCATGGTTAGGTTGGAAGAAAACATACATATCACCTACTTCAATGAACTTGAGGGAAATGGCAGCACTGAGTAAATTATTGGCTCAATAACATGCAATTGCTCATTAGAGGCAGTGCTAGGACTAGAACACAGGTGTCTTGTCTTATAATCAGTTTTCTATAATAATAAGGCATACCTTAGAGATATTGCGGGTTGGGATCCAGACCACCGCAATAAAGCAAATATCGCAATAAAGCAAGTCAAATAAATTTTTTGTGGCTAAAATCAAAAACACAAGAAACAGCAAGTATTGGCCAGGATGTGGAGAAAAAACACTGTTGGTAGGAATGCAAACTGGTACAGCCACTATGGAAGACAGTATAGAGGTTGCTGAAAAAATGAAAAATAGAGCTATCCTATGATCCAGTAATTGACTACTGGGTATTTACTCAAAGAATATGAAAACACTAATTCGAAAGGATATATGCACCACTATGTTTATTGCACCATTATTTATAATAGCCAAATTATGGAAGCAGCCTGAGTATCTACTAACAGATGAATGGATAAAGATGTAGTGTGTGTGTGTGTGTGTGTGTATACAATGGAATATTAGCATAAAAATAGAATGAAATCTTGCCATTTGCAACAACATGGATGGATCTAGAGAGTAAAATGCTAAGCAAAATAAGCCAGTTAGAGAAAGACAAATACCATATGATTTCAATTATATGTGGAATTTAAGAAACAAATGAACAAAAGGAAAAAGAGAGAAAACAAAAAAAGATTCAACTATAGAGAATAAACAGATGGTTGCTAGAGAAGCAGTGGGGGGGGGGCTGCTGAATAGGCAGAGGGGATTAAGGGTACTCTTGATAAGTACTGAGTAATATATGGAATTGCTGAATCACTACACTGTACACCTGAAATTAATATAATACTACATGTTTTTATAGTGGAATTAAAATAAAAATTAAAAATATTATTAAAGATAAAAAATAATTTTTTTGGTTTCCTAGTGCACATAAAAATTACATTTACACTATTTACTATAGTCTAAATGTGCCACAGCATATGAATAGGAAATACGTACATGACTTTATTGCTAAAAAATGCTAATCATCATCTGAGCTTTCAGCAAGTCATAATTACTGATCATAGATCACTGTAACAAATATAGTAATGACAAAGTCTGAAATATTGCAAGAATTACCCAAATGTGACACAGATGGAATACACATTCTTCTTGAGTGCACATGGAACATTCTCCAGAATAGATCACATACTGGGACACAAATCAGCCCTCAACAAGTACAAAAAGATCGAGAGCATTCCATGCATATTTTCAGACCACACCGTGATGAAACTCGAAATGAACCATAAGAGAAAATCTGGAAAGACAACAAATAATTGGAGACTAAAGAACATCGTACTAAAGAATGAATGTGTTAACCAAGAACTTAAAGAGGAAATTAAAAAGTATATAGAAGCCAAAGAAAATAATAATACTAGAGCACAAAACCTCTGGGAAGCAGCAAAGGCAGTCATAAGAGGGAAGTATATAGCAATCTAGGCCTTCTTAGAGAAGGAAGAAAGGTCTCAGATACACAACCGAACCTTACACCTTAAAGAGCTGGAAAAAGAACAGCAAATAAAACCCATAACCAGCAGAAGATGGGAAATAATAAAGATTAGAGCAAAAATCAAAGCTATTGAAATAAAAAAAAAAACAAAAACAAAAAAACAGTAGAACAAATAAATGAAACCACAAGCTGGTTCTTTAAAACAATTAACAAAACTAATAAGCCCCTAGCCAGTTTGATCAGAAAGGAGGAGGAGAGATCACAACCAACACTGCAGAAATACAAACAATAATAAGAGAATACTATGAGCAATCATATGCCAATAAACTGAGTAATCTGGAAGAAATGGACTAATTCCTAGAAACATATAAACTACCAAAACTGAAACAGGAAGAATGGAATATTTGAACAGACCCATAACCAGTAAAAACACTGGATTAGTAATCAAAAATCTCCCAAAAAAAACAAGAGCCCAGGGCGCATGGCTTTCCTGGGGAATTCTACCAAATCTTTAAAGAAGCATTAACTCCTATTCTTTTGAAGCTGTTTCAAAAAATAGAAATGGAAGGAAAACTTCCAAACTCATTCTATGAGGTCAGCATTACATTCATTCCAAAACCAAAGACCCCGCTAAAAAGAAGAACTACAAACCAATTTCCCTGATGAACATGAATGCAAAAATTATCCACAAAATACTAGCAACCAGATCCAACAATCTACTGAAGGAATTATTCACCACAATCAAATGGGATTTATACCTGGGAAGCAGGGCTGGTTCAATATCCACAAACAATCAATGTGATACATCACATCATTAAAAGAAGGACGAGAACCACATGATCCTCTCAATAGATGCAGAGAAAGCATTTGACAAAATACAGCATCCTTTCTTGATAAAAACCCTCAAGAAAGTATGGATAAAAAGGTCATATCTCAAAATCATAAAAGCCATATATGAAAGACCCAACACTAATATCATCCTCAAAGGGGAAACACTGAGAGCTTTCCCCCTAAGGTCAGGAACATCACAGGGATGTCCACTCTCACCATTGTAATTCAACACAGTATTGGAAGTCCTAGCTTCAGCAATCAGACAACACAAAGGAAGAAAGTAAAAGGCATCCAAATAGGCAAAGAGGAAGTCAAACTTTCACTCTTCATAGAGAACATGATACTCTATATGGGAAACCCAAAAGATTCCACCAAAAAACTGCTAGAACTGATCCGTGAATTCAGCAAAGTCACAGGATATAAAACAATGCACAGAAATTGGTTGCATTTCTATACACCAATAATGAAGCAATGGGAGAGAAATCAAAGAATCGATCCCATTTACAATTGCACCAAAAACCATAAAATACCTGGGAATAAACCTAACAAAAGAGGTAAGAAACCTATACACTGAAAACTATAGAAAGCTTATGAAAGAAATTGAAGAAGACACAAAAAACAAAATGGAAAAATATTCCGTGCTCATGGATTGGAAGAACAAATATTGTGGAAATGTCAATACTACCCAAAGCAATCTACACATTCAACGCAATACCTACCAAAATAACACCAGCATTCTTCACAGAGCTAGAACAAATAATCCTAAAATTTGTATGGAACCAGAAAAGACCCTGAATAGCCAAAGCAATCCTGAAAAAGATAACCAAAGCTGGAGGCATCACAATCCTGGATTTCAAGATGTATTGCAAAGCTGTAATCATCAAGACAGTATGGTACTGTCACAAGAATAGACACTCAGATCAATGGAACAGAACAGAGAACCCAGAAGTGGACCCACAAACGTATGGCCAACTAATCTTTGACAATGCAGGAAAGAATATCCAATGGAATAAAGACAATCTCTCCAGCAAATGGTGTTCGGAAAATTGGACAGTGACATGCAGAAAAATGAACCTGGACCACTTTCTTACACCATACACAAAAATAAACTCAAAATGGATGAAAGACCTAAATGTAAGACAGGAAGCCATCAAAATACTAGAGGAAAAAGCAGGCAAAAACCTCTCTGACCTTGGCTGAAGCAACTTCTTAATATGTCTCTGGAGCCAAGGGAAACAAAAGCAAAAATGAACTACTGGGACCTCAACAAAATAAAGAGCTTCTGCACAGCGAAGGAAACAATCAGAAAAACTAAAAGGCAACTGACAGAATGGGAGAAGACATTTGCAAACGACATATCAGATAAAGGGTTAGGATCCAGAATCTATAAAGAACTTATCAAACTCAACACCCAAAAAACAAATAACCCAGTGAAGAAATGGGCAAAAGACATGAATAAACACTTCTCCAAAGAAGACATCCAGATGGCCAACCGACACATGAAAAAATGTTCAACATCACTCATCATCAGGGAAATACAAAGCAAAACCACAATGAGATACCACCTTACACCTGTCAGAATGGCTAACATTAACAACGCAGGCAACAACAGATGTTGGCGAGGATGCAGAGAGAGGATCTCTTTTGTACTGCTGGTGGGAATGCAAACTGCATTCCCTGGAATGCAGCTACTCTGGAAAACAGTATGGAGGTTCCTCAAAGAATTAAACACAGAACTATGTTCTATGTTCTATGACCCAGCAACTGCA
>NW_024412376.1:64467648-64589043 GCF_014898765.1 Herpailurus yagouaroundi
ATATATATATATATATATATGTGTGTATATATATATATATATACACACACACATATATATATACATATATAGTGGTATACACACACACACACACACACACACACACATATACATACAATGGAGTATTACTTGGCAATCAAAAAGAATGAAATCTTGCCATTTGCAACAACATGGATGGAACTAGAGGGTATTATGCTAAGTGAAATTAGTTAAGTCAGAGAAAGACAAATATCACAGGATTTCACTCATATGTGGAATTTAATTTTTTTTTCAACGTTTATTTATTTTTGGGACAGAGAGAGACAGAGCATGAACGGGGGAGGGGCAGAGAGAGGGAGACACAGAATCGGAAACAGGCTCCAGGCTCTGAGCCATCAGCCCAGAGCCTGACGCGGGGCTCAAACTCACGGACCGCGAGATCGTGACCTGGCTGAAGTCGGACGCTTAACCGACTGCGCCACCCCAGGTGCCCCCATATGTGGAATTTAAGATACAGAACAGATGAACATAAGGGAAGGAAAGCAAGAGTAACATTAAAACAGGGACAGGGACAGGGACAAAACATAAGAGACTTAAATACAGAGAACTGAGGGTTGCTGGAGGGGTTGTGGGTGGAGTGATTGGCTAAATGGGTAAGGGGCATTAAGGAAGATACTTGTTGGGAGAAGCACTGGATGTTATACATAGGGAATAAATCACTGGATTCTACTCCTGAAATCATTATTGCACTATATGCTAACTAACTTGGATATAATTTTAAAAATTAAAAATACACTGCAAAATAAAATTTGTAACATTAAAAAAGAAAAAAAAATGTGACACAGAGACACAAAGTAAGCAAATGCTGCTGGAAAAATGGCATTGATAGATGTGCCTGACACGGGATTGTCACAAACCTTCAATGTGTAAAAACAAAACAAAACAAAACACCCCATAGTATTCATGAAATGCAATAAAAGGTGTGTAAACACAAAACAGACCTAAAAATACCTGATCTGAAATGACAGAAAGCACACCGATGGTTGCATGGAATAATGAATAGCTGATGGCAAAGGGACCCAAAGTAATTTTCTAAGGTGATATAAATGTTCTAGGTCTTCACTGATGGTAATGGTTATACCCTTATATATAAAATATGTATCAAAATTCCAACTGTACAACTAAAAAAGGGTTAATTTATTGTATGTAAATTATGCCTCATTAAAATTGATTCTTAAAGATTTTAATACAGCATAAAAGCTCTGAGTCTTTAAAAAAACAAAAAACAAAAAAAAAGGGAGGAGGAGAAGCCTGCAAGATGTGTGAATTATCCATAAGGTACTAATTTGTTGACACATAACTGAAGATTCCCTGAATTCTGGCAATGTGTTTTACAGCAAGAAAAAAATAATTTTATCGCCAGTTACAATGGTTTCCTTTATTGTTGGGAGTAAGCATAGGTTATAGATTTTTTGGAGGATGAATAAAAGCAGGATGAATTGTTTTCAATTCACACTAATGTAATGGCAAACAGTGTGTATAACAAAAGAAAAAAAAAGGAAAAAATACACGGAAGAAACTAGAAACAAAAACTAAACTGTTAACGATAGTTAGCTCTGTTATAAGATTAGGGTAAATTTTTTTTTTTTTTTTTTGAAACTGCCATGTTTTCTTGGCAAATGCCAGCATTGCTAGCCACCTTATAGAGGAACAGGTATAACAGGTATATTAACAGTCATATAAACAAGGTCATGTAAGGAATTTAACCTTCCTCTTGCTTCAGTTTCTTAATCTTCTACATAAATATATGGCCATAACTGAAAGAGTGTAATAATGCAAGAAAGCAGGAGTTTATCGTAAAAATTTAAGAGGTTAGATATAATTTTTATATCACCATTTATTTGTGAATTTGTTTTAATAATTACCTCATATGTTAGATGCTTACAACTAAATAACAACTGGCTACAAATCTGCAAAATAATTTCATTAATTGAGAAAACTGAACTATGATGTTTACTTTATGGCCATGTGCATTTGAATTAAAGCTGATACATCAATCTTTTATTTAAAAAAATCCATAAATGTTTACAATACTGCTAACATATTTGTTAACATACCTTGGATTCACAGAACCGACGGTCAATTCCATGCTGACATATTATTACTGATTTGGGTCTTTCCAGCTCATACTCCCGACATACCACATGAAAAACAAATGTCTGTCCCCACTCCAAGAGACAAGCCAGCTACAAAATAAGCAGTGACAGGTTGACAGCAGTGTTAGCAATCTAAACAAGTGTTCACAGTTCTAAAGCTTATCAAGAATAATCCAGCTTGAAAGAACCCAAATGCTATTTTATACTTGCTGCTACATAATCTATTTATTAGCCAGAATCATGATTTTTCTACCTTGACATCATTGTAAGTTTATGTGACTTATGTGACATTTGTGAATGACAGAATGTGTGAGAATGAAAAATTCAACTTGAACAACTCACAAAGTATGTACTTTTCTTCAAGGTTATATCTTCCTTCTTAAATGACTAACTAGTATCCTCTGCACAGAAAAACAACTAAAATTTCTATCTAATAATAAAGCTTTGATCTGAAATTTGAATCTAACTATCGTAGGGAGCTACAATTTCGTAAAATCAGGTATTTTGAAGATTAAGGCACTTTTGTTTATGTAAATAGAAACTGAAGAATATATCAATTCTTCATCAAATCTTCAGTTTACAAAAATACCTTCATTTTATAATTGATTTAAAGGTGTTAATAATAAACACACTGAAACATGGGTAGACATATTATTCCATAAAAAAAAGTACGAATTTCTACTATTGGAAAACATGAATTTTACTTTTAAAATATACAAAGAATGGAATAAACATTAAAAGCACCTATGGATTCATGAAACACTCACTGAAACAGTGATGCCAAAATTCTAATGCAGAAGAGAAATGTTTTGTGTTGTAATAAGAACAACTTATAAACATATGAGATTTTAACAATTGTTAGATTAAAGGAATTGTGCCCAGTTTAGCAGGATAAACATGGTTTTATTCCATGTTTGTTAAAGAACAAGCTATTTTTTACATGTTTCGGTTTTACTTGTACATTAGAGAAAGGAGATAGCAGACAATAATAAAGGAAGACAGTCGTCATGGCAGTCAGCACTGAATATTTCTTTTCATCCGCTTTTATACATTGTTATATATTTTCTTTATCTACTTTTATATAAAATATCCCTTTCAATTCCATTTTCTTATTTCTAGAATCTTAATGTGTGCTGTCTTCCAAAAACTGGTTACAAATATACAAGGCACCTAGAGTCTTCATCCACCTTCTTGTTGCTACTACCTACCTCTAAATGATTCATACACATTCTGTTAACTTTTATTAAAATTGAGTATGTACATTTAACACATTCAAGACCACATTCCAATCTTTTGAAATGCCACAAAAAGTATGCATATTATAAATATGTGGCTCATGGGCGCCTGGGTGGCTCGGTTGGCTAAGCATATGACTTTTGATTTTGGCTCAAGTCATGATCTCACGTTTCATGAGTTCAAGCCCCGCATTGGGCTCTGTGCTGGAAACACAGAGCCTGCTTGGGATTCTCCCTCTCCCTCACTCTCTCTCTGCCCCTCCCGTGTGTGCTCTCTCTCTCAAAATAAATAAACATTTAAAAAAATAATTTAAAAAAATATGTGGCTCAACAGGTGAAATGTTACAGTAATATGGCTATTTGGCTAAATTTCAGTGGTCCATTTCTAGAACTAAATAATCCTTATGACCTCTGAGTCATAAAGAATAAGGCGAACAATGAAGAGGAGGGGGCTTTTATCCAGAAGGATCACAACCTACACTCTACATCGGTTTACTAACTAGTAAATTTGTTTTTATTTTTTTTAAATCAATATCCACGTCATTAATAGCAGATACAAATGATGTTATCTTGCTTTGAGATATGACAAGTAAAAAACCAAGCTACCTAATCCTTAACACCATAAATAATATTTTCAAATCCTACTTAAGAAATAAACAAGAAAGAAAAATTCTTAACAAATTATTCCATATACTGGGAAAAGAAAATTTTAACAGTGAGCAAACTAATGTAATTTTAAGAATACATAAAATTTCCAGAACAGTCCTCATACTGAGATTTTCCCAAAGTCTCGATCTTGAAAGCATTATGAAGAACTATAAAACATTACACCCTTCAATATTATGTGACTCAAAAAGTGAAACTTGTCTCTGACTCATCCATTGCTAAGACAATTCTGAATGGCAAGAATGACTCCAATCCAAAAGGCAAAGAGTTGTCTGGCCATCAGAATGCCAATAGTGAAAATGCAATGAACGTTTAAACAGGTATACAACTTACTCTTGGTGAAGTGGGTGAGCAAAGGAAGAAAAGTAGTCAGAGAATCATACCTGTGGTGCTGTGACCTTAGCTGTAAGGCTTCCAGCCTGCACATCAATTAACCATGCGTATTCTAAAGAATCACTTCCCAAAGGAAGACCTTCTGCTGAGAACATAGCATGTGCTCTCAGCTGGAGACCCGACAAACTGATGTGACCTTCCCGGAGTACTTCATCCACAGGGGGTCGCTGCTGAAAACAATAGTAAGACTGTAAGAAGTACAAGAAAATCAGCATTATAATTTCTAGTTGTTTTTGTTTTTTTTTTTGTTTTTTTTTCCTCCAGAGTCCAAGTAAAATCATGCTCTCCGGAAAATATGACTTAAGGATCCATAAGGAGTCTCATTTAAGCTCCTTTAGTGACAGTATCCATAAGAGCCCAACAGCAAAGCAAGATAGTAAAGTCCTAAAAAGAATGAGACCTCTCTGATAACTGCCTCAATGAATAAAAAGGAACTAGTACTCTGACGGACGGGGTTATAAGAGACCAGTCTTTGGTGGGAAGGCTGGAATAATAAGATTAAAATACATATTAAAAAGAGAGGCGCCTGGGTGGCTCAGTCAGTTGAGCATGCAACTCTTGATTTTGGCTCAGGTCATAATCCCAGCATCGTGGAATCAAGCCCTATGTTGGGCTCCGCACCAGGTGTGGAGCCTACTTGAGATTCTCCCTCTCCCTCTGCCCCTCCCCAACTTGTACTCTCTCTCTACAAAAACAAAAAGTAAATAAAAATAAATTGTAAAAATATTAAAAAGAAAAAAACAGAGAAGAAAAGAGAACAGTATATAAGATCAAGAAATGAATAACTAGGGAAGAAAGCTATCTTTCATATAGATTTTGAGAACTATATATAAATATAAGAAGAATAGATTTACCTTATAGAAATTATATACTTACTACTAAAAAGCAGCAAATATTTCAAAGAGAAAAGTTCTGGGATTTATTCAGAAAGCTAAAAGATATGTCCTAAAATAGGGTATTCCATAGAACACTAGTTCACACAATATTATTAGTAATAGAGAATCAAAACACGTTCAGCCATGCCCTACCCATCAGTCACCAATTTCTGTAAACTATACTCCCAATCTCTCAGAAATGCATTGATTTTCTTCCATCTTCACTGCTATCAACATGGTCCAAATAATATGACCTCTTGCTAGGGTTTTGCAAAGCCTCCCAGCATTCACTTTTACATCTGTCTCCTACATATTCTACAAAACAACCACAGAAATCTAAGAAGGCCAATCTTACCATGTTCTTGTCTCAAGACCACTATTTATTATATTAATTTCCTCAATATTTCTCTTCTTCACCAGGTTTATTAGGGTAAAGACCATTTCTGTCTTGTTTACCACTTATCCCACTGCACCTAACAGTGACCACAAAAGGTAGATACCACTAAGTGACTATATATTACAGCAAGTCTTTTCAGAGAATTCAGTATACTAATATATATTAAGACAGTTCACAGATAATTCCCAAGCTAATTTTACAACAGTAATCTTTTTGGTAGGTGTATGCAGGCCATCAGCACAAGGCATAGTGTTCCTTATTTCAACACATTTTAGGAAATGTATTCTTAAAAAAACAAAGAGGATATGAGCTAAATCAAATTCATAAGGAATTCTTAAAAGAAAATTTCAAATTATGACTATAATACCTCTAGCAGCTCTTTCAAAATATTTTTACTTTTATTTTCATCCAAGCTGTGTGACAGTATGTAAAATCACCTATGTTTCTCAGGCATCAGTTCCCTTCTATTTTACCTGAGGAAGTTAGAGAGGATGGTCAATAAAGATCACTTCTGGCACTAAGATTTGATAATTCTCAGCGTAAGATACTTCTGATCAATATTTTTTGAGCTCAAGAATACATATGGATCTTGGCTTGTCCTAAAGATAGATAGAGCTTACCTAGTACACCAACAAAGAGTATATTCTAGATTTTATGTGTGTTGCATCATATTGTGAGTTGAATTGTGTCCCCTAAAAAGACATATTTAAGTCCTAAGTTGAGGCTCCTGTGATTATGACCTTTCTGTATTTGAAAACAGGGTTTTAGCAGATGTAATCAAAATAAGGTTACATCAAATTAGGGTAGGCCTTAAACCAATGACTGATATCCTTGTAAGAGGAAAATTGGGACACAGACACACACATGGAGACAATGCTATGAGAAGACAAAGACACAGAGCTGAGCAATGAGTCTACAAGGCAAGGAATGCCAAGGATTGCTAGCAACCACCAAAAGCTTAGCAGAGACAAGGAGATCCTTTCCCACATCCTTCAGAGAAAACATGGCCCTGCCAGTACCTTGATTACCTTGATTTCACAATTCTAAGCCCCAAAACTATAAGAGAACAAATATCTCATGTTTTAAGCCACCCAGTGTGAGGTACTTTGCTGTGGCAGCCCTAGGAAACTAATATACATCATAAAATGCTCATAAGTTAAAAGGGATGGTTCCATAAGTCGGACACAATAATCTATCCATCATCTCAGATCCTTAACCTTGAGGCCCTGCCTTGAGACTAATGCTATCAGGGGATGCCTGAGTGCCTCAGTTGGTTAAGCATCTGACTTTGGTTCAGGTCATAATCTCATGGTTAGTGAGTTCAAGCCCTGCATTGTGTGAGCTTGAGCCCCACTTCAGATGAACTCAAGCCCAGCTTTGGGTGAGCTCAAGCCACATTCCGGGCTCTGCACTCTCTTTCTCCCTCTCTATCTGCACCTTGTGGGATTCTTTCTCTCCCTCTCTCCCTCTCTCTCAAAAAAAAAAAAACAAAAAAAACAAAAAAAAAAAAAAAAACAAGACTAATGCTATTGAGAATAAGCAGCTAAATCCTGGGTAACTCACCTGTACCACAAAAGAATTCTTAGGAATAGTCATGCCAGATATATGAAATGTAATCAAGTCAGGTAGATAAGTAAATTCTAAGAGAATACATAGAAAGTACCCTTGCTTTCAGGGTAAATTATAAAGTGCTAACCACGTAGGAAACAAAATACCACCAGTACATCTACTAGCACCTTGATAAATCCAATCCACAAACTTCTTTTCTAATCACCAAATAAATCATACATTATACTCCAGTCTCTGTACAAGTTTGCCAATAACTAATAATTACAATTATAATTAGGATTAATGTGAACTCTCATGAACTCAATAAAATGTTCTTTTTATATATAGTAAAGTCTTTTGAGAATGCAGTAATTAAAAGTTGAGGGCACCTGGGTGGCTCAGTCCATTAAGTGCCCGACTCCTAATTTCAGCTCCAGTCATGACCTCATGGTTTGTGGGATTCAGCCCTGCATCGGGCTCCACGTTGACAGCATGGAGCCTACTTAGGATTCTCTCTCTCTCTCTCTCTCTCTCCCCTCCCGTGCTCATGTTCTCTCTCTCTCTCTCAAAATAAATAAACTTTAAAAAATAAATAAAAGTTGAAGTGTTAGCAAGTACGCCTAAGAAAACATAGATACTCACCTAAGATTCTCAGAACTCAGACATAAGAAGACTTATTTCCCTTTTATTTTTATTAATTTCCTCAATAGATTAAAAAAGAGGGGTTTCTTCTCCACATACTCACCTCCCAGAATAAAAAACAACCAATTCTAATGACCTACTAAGACAGGAGGGTAAGAGTTATTTTTTTAAGTTTATCTATTTATTTTGAGAGAGTGACAGACAGACAGTCAGACAGCATGAGCAGGGGGTAGGAGCAGAAAGAGAGGGAGAGCGAGCGAATCCCAAGCAGGCTCTGCACTGTCAGTGCAGAGCTCTATGTGGGGCTTGATCTCATGAACCATGAAATCATGACCCCAGCGGAAATCAAGAGTCCAATGCTTACCTGACTGAGCTACCCAAGTGCTCTGAGAGTGATTTTTAAGGTTTCTATAGTAAGTTAAAATACTAGTGTTACGCAAGTGAGATCTTTGTGATGACAGAATAGTTCTATATCTTAATTTCAATGGCAGTTACATGAAACTACACATGTGATAAAGTGGCAAGAACTATGCACACACGTTGTACCAATATCAATCCTGGTTTTAATATTACACTTATTATGTAAAAGATCTACATGGGAGAAATTGGGTGAAGGGTACATAGGACCTCTCTGTACTATCTTTGCAACTCCTTATGAATCTATAATTATAGGCATACCTCAGAGATATTTCAGGTTCAGTTCTAGTCTGCCACTATAAAGCAATTATGACAATATAGCTCAAGTCAGATAAAATTTTTTTTGATTCTCAGTGCACATAAAAATTGTGTCTACCAAACTATAGTTCTATTAAGGGTGCAACAGCATTATGTCTAAAAACAAACTATACACAAAGGTATCTTAATTAAAAAATACTTTTGCTAAAAACTGCTAACCATCATCTGAGCTTTCAGCAAGTCATAATCTTTTTGCTGGCGCAGAGCCTGGCCTCCAAGTTGATGGCTAATAACTGATCAGGATGGTGGCTGATGAAGGTTGGGGTGGCTATGGCAATTTCTTAAAATACGAAACTATAAATTGCTGCACTGACTGACTCTTTCTTTTACAAATAATTTCTCTGTAGCATGCCATTCTGTTTAACAGCATTTTACCCACAGAAGAACTTCTTACAAGTTTGGAGTCAATCCTCTCAAACCCTGCTGCTTCTTTATCAACTCAGTTTATGTAATAATCTAAATCCTTGTTGTCACTTCAAAACTCTTCACAGCGTCTTCACCAGAAATAGATTCCTTCTCAAGAATCCACTCTTTGCTCATCCCTAAGAAGCAACTCATCCATTAAAGTTTGATCATGAGATTGCAGCAATTCAGTCCCGTCTTCAGGCTCCATTTTTAATTCCAGTTCTCTTGCTATTTCCATTACACCTGCAGTTATTTCCTCCAGTGAAATCTTAAACTCCTCAAGTCATCCATGAATTGGAAGCAACTCTTCCAAACTCCTCTTCATGTTGATATTTCAACCTCTTCCTGTCAATCATGAATATTCTTAATGGTATCTAGAACAGTGAATCCTTTTCAAAAGGTTTTCAATTTTCCCAGATCCACCAGAGGAATCATTACCTATGGCAGCTATTATAGTCTTACAACATGTATTTCTTAAATAATATGACTTGAAAGTCAAAAGGACTCTTTGATCCAAAGGCTGCAAATTTGAATATTGTGCTAATAGGCATGGAAATATGAAATTCACTGTACATCTCCATCAGAGCTCTTGGGTGACCAGGTGCATTGTCAATGAGCCCCCCCATTTTGAAAGAACCCTCTTTTTCTTAGCAGTAGGTCTCAATAGTGAGCTTAAAATATTCAGTAAACCATGTTGTAACCAGATGCACTGTCATCCGGACTTTGTTGTGCCACTGATAGAGCACAGGCAAAGTAGATTTAGCATAGTTCTTAAGGGCCCTAGAATTTTCAAAATGGTAAATGAGCATTGGCTTCAACTTAAAGTTACCAGTTGTAAATGGCCCTTAAGTAGAATATCAGCCTGTCCTTTTAAGTTTTGAAGCCAGGCATTGACTTCTCCTCTCCAGTTATGAAAGTCCTAGATGTCACCTTCTTTCAATAGAAGGCTGTTTGATCTACTTTGAAAATCTGTTCTTTAGCGTAGCCATCTTCATTACTTATCTTAGCTAGATCTTCTGCATAACTTGCTATAGCTTCTACATCAGCACCTGCTGCTTCACCTTGCGCTTTTGTGTTATGGAGATGGCTTCTTTTCTTAAACCTCATGAACCAACCTCTGTTAGCTTCAAACTTTTCTTCTGCAGCTTCCTCTTCTCTCTCAGACTTCACAGAATTGAAGAGCATGAGGGCCTTGCTCTGGATTAGGTTTTGGCTTAAGGAGATATTGTGGCTGATTTAATCTCCTATCCAAACCATTGAAACGTTCTCTGTATCAAAAATAAGCTGTTGTGGGGGTGCCTAGGTGGGTCAGTCAGTTGAGCGTCCAACTTTGGCTCAGGTCATGATCTCACAGCTTGTGAGTTCGAGCCCCGCATCCTGTGTCAGGCTCTGTGCTGACAGCTCGAAGCCTGAAGCCTGCTTCAGATTCTGTGCTTCCCTCTCCCTCTGCCCCAGCCCACTTGCATTCTGTCTCTGTCTCAAAAAATAAACATTAAAAATAATAATAATAAGCTGGTTTTTTTTTTCTTATCATCAGTGTGTTCATGGGAACAGCACTTCTAATTTCCTTGAAGAATTTTTCCTTTGCATCACAACTTGGCTAACTGGTGCAGGAGGCCTAGCTTTCAGTCTACCTTGGGTTTCTACATGCCTTCCTCACTAAGCTGAATCATTTCTAACTTCTGACTTAAAGTGACAGACGTACAGCTCTTCCTTTCACTTAACACTCAGAGGCCACTGCAGGGTTATTAACTGGCCTAATTTCAATACCTTTGTGTTTTAGAGAACAGGGAGGCCCAGGAAGAGGGGGAGTGACAGGAAAACAGCTGGTTGGTGAATACACACAACATTTATCAATTAAGTTTGCCATCTTATATGGGCAGTGTGTGGCACCCCGAAACAATTACAAAAGTAACATCACAGATCAGTGGTCACAAGTCACCATAACAAATACAATAATGAAAAAGTTGCAAATATTGTGAAAATTACCAAAATGTGACACAGAGACATGAAGTGAGCAAATGCTGCTGGAAAAACAGCCCTGACAGACTGGCCTGATGCAAAGTTACCACAAACCTCAATTTGTAAAAAATGCAATATTTGCAAAGTGCAATAAAGCACATGCAATAAAATGAGGTATGCCTATTATTTAAAAATAAAAGTTGATAAAAGAAACACTCTCTGTGGCAAAAATAAACGTATGTTAAGTCTGAGCCATTATGAGTTCAGCTATGTCAAAAATATATACATATGAAAAAATTAGATTCTATATAGAAAAATATGGTCAGTTGTGGCAAAAGAGTTAAGAAGGGATAGGCTATTTTAAATAAAATGATCAGTTACTACATAGAAACCATGCAAGTTATCATCAGTTGATGATTTGAGGGTATCAGATTCATCCTTCCATATAATTTTACTTTGCCTTATATTAAAATCCATTTATTTTTCTAAAGCTCACAACTTGAATAAAGTAGGGAAGAGCCCTAAAGTACTAGTAAATGAAAAGTGAAGCCATTTGACATTAAAAAATAACAACAAAGTGATAATTTACCCAAGATTGTAAATTATTCCCTTTTGGTGAATATTATCAGTTCTCTTCCAAACAGCCCAGGGGATATCTTGAAGGGATTAACAAAGTATCTTTTAAGTGTGTTACATGAAAAGAATAAACTACTGGCCATGTGGATATGTATGTTTGGAGATTTATAGGACTGGATAAGATGAATATTCAGGTTGTCATTTTCAAAAGAGTCCACCAAAATTTTATATATTTTTCCCTTCCATAAACATGAAAAATTTATAAAATATTTCTCTTCATCTCTAAAAACAATAGAGTACAATTGTATGGTATCACATAAATAGCAAACAGCAGAAAAAAAAAAAAAACAAGACTGAGATTCTTGGAAAAACTCACATACATATACAAAACCTCTTAATATGGTTAAATTAAAAGCTTCTAATTTAAAAAGCTACCTATACCATACACAGAAGCTAACACACTGTATCAACCCTATAAAGAGTAATAATTCATCTCTAAGCCCCTACCATGACTCACTTTCACATTACCTGATAATTGTCACTGACAAACACATTCAGGGGTGACAGGACAAGTTGCAGCATGGTCTCCCTAAATCCTTTTTTCATTTCAAAACACAGTCTTTCCAAGAATGCTGTAGGGCACTCAGGACCATCAGTGGTTCCATGCTAAAGTCAAACAAAATACCATAATCAAGATTGGAAAAAATAAAGACCAAGGCAGTATAGGGAAATAAAAATCACACTTATATAATTAAGAAATTTTGATTCTTAAAAAGCAGAAGTTTACTGACAAAACTGTTCTGTACTCTACTAAGATCATTAGGTTCACTAAGCACCAGAGATGACTCCTCTGCTGTGCAACCGTACGTACATGACATGGAGCCAGTAGGCAGCACAATTCTCTAGGGCCTCACCCTCCCTATCTGGCCTCACTCCAACAACCCTGGGTTCTCTGGGCAATATAATCCCATTGCAAGTCAGCCCCAAAAGTCCATGGGTCACCCTTAGACTGAACCAGGATTCTGTGCTGGATCCAAACCCCAGAAAACAATTCAATCTCCAGGGTCAATCTGCGTCTTGATTTTGTAGTAAGTTCACCATAAGGCACCCAATGGTCTAGAGTTGGAGATAAAGGATAAGACAACATAAATCCTAGAATATCCGTTGAGCTAACTATAAACCCAGCAACTCAACATCGTGACAAAATGTTCTAACGTGATACAGAACAGCAAAGAAGGAACTAAAGTGAAAGAAGAGAAACAGAAAATTATCAATGATTAAGTAATCACATTATGAAGAAAATAATAAACTAGCTTTATAAGGTAAAAGGATAAATTTTAAAGTTTTTGAATCTGAATTTTTTTATTAGTGTGTGCATGTGTGTACACACACATATAGTTAGTTGTCTGAGTTGGGTGAATTTCATAATACACTCCAGATTATTTTGATTATGTAAACACTTACAACAGGAAGACGCCCATGAACTTTGTACAAATTAACAAGTACAGTAATATCCCAAGGACGCAAGGTAAGCGGATGAATTGATTTGGCTGAACTTTCATTTTCCTTTCTGTCATTTTCCATTCCAACAGCAGTCCACCCAGAGCTGGATGATGTTGACAGTGACAGAACAGGACTTGAAATAACCTCTTCAAAATCCATATACATGTCATCTTCCCCAAAGTAGTTTTCCTATAAATATTAAGAACAAATTGCTATCAAAGAGATATGTAACAGTAACTTTTCAAATTAGAGCCTGAATTTTGTAAACTAAGCATCTCCCTATTTTCTTTGGTTAAAAGTATATGGTCTGTTTCCTTGAAAGGAAAAAAAAAAAAAAAAGAGAGAGAGAGAGAGAGAGATATGCTTATGACATACACCTACTTAGCTACTTAGCAAATAAACATTCTGTAACAACAAATAAATAAATAAATAAATAACCTAAGTTTATAGTAAAGCTTCATGACAAACCACCTCCAATTATAGCAAAAACTCTAAGAAAACTTTGAAGATGTGTAAGGTTCAAAAGTTTTCAATCTTTCTCAGAGTTCTGAGACAACAATACCCAAAAGACATCCTTTGAAGGAAGATCAATTCACTGAAAATCAATCTAAATCCAATTAGCTAACTACCACAATTCATATATTCTGGGTGAAATAATATCAAAAGTGCTTTTAACAACCTGAATAGGAATGTCCAATTTTGGTTCCTGATGATAAAAACATGTTATTGATGGTTACCAAAACTTCCTTTCACATAGTTCATCCTGATTCCTTATGCAAAGTATTTTAACTATTAATATCTTGGTTCGTTTTACACCAGAATTTAAATTTATTATTATTTTCCTTTTTAAAAAAACATTTTATTTAGGAGTGCCTGGGTGGCTCAGTCTGTTGAGTGTCTGACTCCTGATTTCAGCTCAGTTCATAATCTCACAGTTTGTGGGATCAAGCTCCACATTGGGCTCCATGCTGACAGCTCAGAGCCTACTTGGGACTCTCTTCTCTCTCCCTCTCTCTCTCTCTTCCCTTCCCCCACTCACTCTGTTTTTTGTTTCTCTCAAAATAAATAAACTTAAAAATAAAAAACCTTTTTATTTAAATTCCAAATAACATACAGTGTCATATTAGTTTCAGATGTACAATATAGTGATTCAACACTTCCATACAACACCTAGTGGTGCTTGTCACAAGTGCCCTCTTTAATCCCCTTCACCTATCTCACCCATATCCCTCCCACCTGCATGCCTCCCCTCTGGTAACCATCAGTTTGTTCTCTGTAATTAAGAGTCTTTTTCTTGGTTTGACTCTCTCTCTTTTCCCTTTGCTTATTTGTTTCTTAAATTCCACATATGAGTGAAATCATATGGTATTTGTCTCTCTGACTTTAATTTTTTTTCAATGTTTTTATTTTTGAGAGAGAGAGAGAGAGAGCTAGAGAGAGAGAGAGAAGGGGGGGCAGACATGGGGAGGCATAGAAATAGAGGGAGACACAGAATCTGCAGGAGACTCTAGGCTCTAAGCCACCAGCACAGAGCCTGATGCTGGGCCTGAACTCATGAACCGTGAGATTCATGACCTGAGCCAAAGTCAGAAGCTCAACTGACTGAGCCACCCAGGTGCCCCTCTACCTGATGTACTTTAAATGAAATTCTATTATCTTACCATTATTCTGCATTTAAATTTGACCAATTTGATCTGTCAGTAGCAATCAAAAGTTGTTAAAATATTCCTGTTAGCACAGTTAACTATATTTCTTGAACATTAGAAATCAAGTCAGTATTTTGATAAATTCTGCATCTTACTTATTGACATTTATTTTCTGACTAGTCAATTAATCAGGCCAATTAAATAGCTTTTAATAGGAAAGAATGTTGCAGGGCATATAGTCATTTGGTTAATTAGTGGCAGGACTAATATTAAAATCCCAAAGCTACTGACTCACAAAACTAATGTTTTTTTGCTGTATTCTCTATCGTTATCTGCCTCTAAATAATACAGGTCCTACTTAGAACCTGCTTGACATCTTGATACTTGCCTTTATTATGTAACTCTGAACCATGGACAAACTCAAGCACAAATATAAATGTAAATCAACATTGGTTTTTATCCTAAATTCCAACATTAAAATTTTTAAATGAAAAATAAATGTCTAATTGATTTTTTTTAATGTTTTTATTTATTTTTGAGAGAGACAGAGCGCCAGCAGGGGAGGGGCAGAGAGAGAGGGTGATACAGAATTTGAAGCAGGCTCCAGGCTCTGAGCTGTTAGTCCAGAGCCTGACATGGGGCTTGAATTCATGAACTGAGATCATGACCTGAGCCCAAGTCAGATGCTTAACCGACTGAGTCACCCAGGCGCCCCTAATTGATTTCAATCAACATTAAAGATCTAGAGGTATTCAGAGCCACAGTCTTCCCTTAGATCATTTGAGAAGGCTTTTCAAAATATACATTCCATTCCAGTCCTGGAGATGGGTTCAGTAGGTTTGCAACAGGTATACATTCCAGAGACAGATGGAAAGAATGGTTTCTTCAGTGAATTTAACTATAAATGGCCACTAGACCCAATCACTTCTATTCCACCCTTCCTCCACACAACTTATCAATGGAGTCAGTGTACAGTTGTTCACGTTTATTAGCTTTCAACATACTAAGAGTTACCAACAAATCAACAGAAATAAGTTATGCTCATTTTAGCCAATTTTTAATAATCCTACTCTATATATCTTATTTTTAAAAGATTCCCTAGTAGTCTCTTACAGTCTCTTGTAATTTTTAACCTTAAAAAAAGAAAATTACTATAGATTATTAAAATTAAAAGAAAAATATTCTCTTGGGCCTAATGTTCAATTTGCTAACAAACCAATCTCCATTTAATTATCTAAAACAGAAATAACTCATAGCAAATTCTTTAGGGAATACTGAAATCCCTAACATGGTAGAGGACATTTGCTAATTTTTATTAAATATGCCAATGACTGTTTTGGGAGTTAAAACACTCTAGGAGTCTTTTATGAGTTATCATGTCTGAACCTATTGAATATTATTGACAAAATTACTGTTAAGGGGCACCTGCGTGACTCAGTCTGTTGAGCATCTGACTCTTGATTTTGGCTCAGGTCATGATCTCATGATCTTCATGATTTATGGATCTCATGGTTCATGGGTTCGAGCCCTGCATAGGGCTCCACGCTGACAGTGCAGAGGCTGCTTGGGATTTCCTCTCTTTCCCTCTCTCCATCCCTCCCACATTCGTTCTCTCCCTCTCTCTTTCTCTCTCTCAAAATAAATAATTTTTTTTTTAAATTTTAAAAATTAAAGATAGTGATAAAATTGTAACTCCTTTAAAACATTAGCCTTGTGTTAAATGTTTAATGTTGAGTGTGTGATTGAAGTTTTATTTGTTTTCATTTTAGGTTTTTGTTTTGTTTTGTTTTTAGTATATGAACTCCCATCTGTAAGGGTTAATTTCTTAAGGATTCACTAAAAAAAAATTACCAAAAGGCTGACTGAAGTATAAGTAGTAATATATTATGGCAAACTTTTATAGTATTTTAAGATTAATAAATGTACACAAATATTTACAAAGACAAATAAAAATTCCATTTCGATGTTATGGTAAGTGGCATGCAAAACTGAACTATCTTTAAAACTATCTTTAAAACAACACTAGGAAAAAAACGAAACAAAACAATGACTTACCTAACTGGGAAAATATATTACTTTGCCAAGTTTGTGGCATGAATGAATTTAAAAATGATAAAATAAGCTATATTTTCAAACTACTTAAGAGTCCTATGAAATTTTATTTTCCTAGAGATAGTTTATTATTAGTGTCAAGTAACTATTGCAAGAAACAGGACACTACCATTTTTTCCCCAGCCTAAACATTCATATTTATGTAATGATACTCATTTCTCAAAAAAGAAGAAAAAGAAGAATTATCACAATAGTTAAAAGAAGACGGCTAATAAATTCAGAGATGCAGGGGGAGAAAAAAAATCTACAGGTACTCAGTTTCCAGTATTCAAATTTTTTTCATGGAAATTTGATAGCCAGGCTTCTGTTTAAGACCACTAAAACTTTTTTTTTCAGTAAGAAAAACATACATACTATACCCACCCTTAATCCACAGTTACTACTGACTACCACTGACATGCTATCAGTATTTAGATTCAGATTTCCATTCTTCCATTAAGAAAAAATGTAAAAAGAGAAGTCAATTCAGAACATGTAGACATTTCCATAAAATATTCTCATTGATTTTAATGCATGTTAGTATATATTCTCCTCAGAGTTCCTAGTAATAATAATAGTAAGCCTAGTTTCTTTTATGGATTTTGGAAATCAGTTTTACAGTCAAACAAATATAAAATGATTCATTTTTTTCCTAACCTATCCTTTAAAATTTCTTGATGTTTAAATCTAGTAACTAAGGAAAATACAATCTCAGTTACATGAATTTTCACATTCTCTTTGTTTTCTTTCATTTATAGATACATACATTCTAACACTGACACTAAGTAGAACATAAGTTATATATTAAAACAAATGTTTAAAAAGTAATTTAAAGAGAGATATTTAAGATCAGATAATATCTCCATACCAGCATGACACCTAAGCTATATAGGAGGAAGGGAAAAAAAGAAAGAAGGAAAAAAAAAAAAAAGACTTAAGGAGTTACTTGTATTCCTAATTAAGAGTTCATAGAGTTCACTGGCTTAAAAAACCTTTTGTTTGTCATATTTTAGATATATATATTTTTTAATATTTCAAAACCTTAAAAATTTTAATATGTTTTAGTAGACATTTCATACAAGTTCTGAGTTAATTTGATGAATGTAAATACTAACACAAAGTTTAGTACAACAAACTTTTGACAATACTAGACAGTTGTTATATCTTAATGTATGAAAAGGACTGCATCAAAACAAACTATCAACAGAGGTTACGTTTATGGAATAGAATTTGTAAAGAAGTCCAAAGAAGGCATATACTCCTTTCTCTTTATTTTTGTTACAGTACTCTTATTTTTGATGAATATATATCACTATGGAATTTTTAGAAGAAAAAAATTGAGGCTCATATACATAGAGTAATGCAAAAAACAGTGTCAATATCTCTTTGCTGGTATTCAAAACTCGTATTATAACAATATAACCATCTTCACTTACTAAATCATTGCTTACATTTAAATTAAAATATAGTTCAGCCTCTTCAAGGAAACTTTAACATGAAAAATGCATTTTAAATCCTTCATAGTTATTCACCTGCAATCCAAGAAAATAAGATATTGGGAGAAATATGTGAAGAATATTTTAGGTCAAACAATGGTCACAAGGTAAAAAAAAAAAATGTGTGTGTGGGGTGGGGGGTGGTATTTCTCCCCTTTGAATCTGAAGAACCACTCCTTCAGGAATCTCTCCTAAAACCAGACACCTTAGATTCCACAAATATTAAACCCGTTGTCCCTTGCATCTTTTATCTTAAGTTATATCATCTGATGCTTTAGGGTAGTTTTTAGTAAATATAAGACATTATATCAAATATAAAAATTTTAGATACCTACAAAATCTGTTCAGCTAGTAAGTACTTCTTCCAGAGAGCCTTTATTAACAAACATTGATTGTCCTTTCCTGATAACCCTGATCATCCTAGACCCTTTCCAGAATTAATTACTCCTGTCACTGTACATTATCGGATTGCCTGTTACCTAAGCATTCAATATCCAAACCTCCAGTTATGAAATTACACAAGGAAGCAAATAAGTAAACAATGATAAACTTAGACTCACACAAAAATCTATCCCACAAGTAACTCTAACGGTCATGATTGATAATGTTTGGACAGTTAGTCTCACTTTGATTATCAGATGTGGTAGAACATTGAACAGTATAATGAAAATCTAAAGCAAAGTGAATTGGCAAAATCCTGGAAAAACGCAGAATTTTATGAAGTTGCTAAACGTGATGCTGGACAACTGCTCAAATCACAGGTAAAACTATCAGTGCTAAAGTACGGATCTAGAAGGCTTAGAGCAGTTACCTATAAAAATGAGTAAATCAGTAAGAGTTATTGATGACTTGCTGGGGACTTTTGTAAAACATGATTTGAATATCAAAAGAAGAGTGATGTGTAGAAAACTGACAAAGTGCTCACATATTTATCTTAATACAGCCTCTCTACTTGATCGACCTTGATCATGCTTGATCAACCTTTAAGAGCTATCATACTATGCAAGCATACAACTTCAAGGGAAAAATTATACCAAAATGAACTGACATTTGATTCAGTCTTTATTCAAAGAAGGCATACTTCTTTAGAACCTAAATTTGTCATACTCTGAAAAAAACCTTATTTTCATACATTTGCTTCAATGTTAAGAAAGTGCTCCAAACATATCTTTGCTTATTGTTTAGCATGAAATAAAGTTGATTGTTTTTAATTAATTCACTGATTTTATTATTTTCAGATAACAAGGTTCTCTTGTACTTCTCTTGCTCTTATATTACAACATGTTAAAAATTTGTCCCTATATATGTCTATCCTATTATATCCTCTAGCTTACCTCCTTGAGAAAAAATGCTGTATCATCTCTATCTCCTGCAACTAGTACAATTCCTAGAATATAGTCAATGCTAAAAAAACAAAACAAAAACTCAACTGAGAAGTACACCATTTTTAATAAGTGAATTTGTAATTGAGTTAACACCACAAGTCTAATCAACATATATGACATATCCTCAACAACTTTAAACCATCTAACTGGCTATTTCAAATGGTCTCAATTTTAATTAGATATTAACCGTTTTACCTATGTTTAAAAATGTGTGACTTCTTTTGAAAATCATACCTTTATACATAAGAAGGCATTTAATAATGGTCCATATAGAGTTATTTGAGAATCTGGAGAAAGTTCCATTTCCACATGAAGTTTATCAGGTGGAAGTTCTGAGGGATCAATTGGTGGGCGTGACGAAGTAGAAGGAGAAGAAACAACTCTGTCTGATGTTTTCTGGGATGGCCTTAATACAGATAGCATTGTTTCTTCCATTTCTGACACTGGAAAAAATTAAGAAAAAAGAGAAGAATGCCTTGGGGAGGGGAAGTTCTTAGAAGTTCTTTAAGGAACTATTCACTAAGAGATTCTATTTTGCAATTTTTCATGAACAATCTTTGATATAGTACCTATAATATCTAATGAAAACAGACCTGCAAGACTAATAAGAATACACAATAGAAGACTGCACAGAAATATGTGTAGAAATACATAACCAGATGGCACAGAATCAATGAAAATTTCCTATTGAGTCCCTACAATATAAATTCAGGTCACAATTAGGCTTTAACTATACTTGGGCACTAAAGTACTAAGTTGTTTTCACATAAACAGCTATTCAAATACAGCATGACATTATCAGGGCACCTGGGTGGCTCAGTCAGTTAAGTGTCTGACTCTTGGTTTCAGCTCATGTCATGATCTCACGGTTTCATGGGTTCAGGCCCTGCAACAGGCTCTGCGCTGTGCAGAGCCTGCTTGGGATTCTGTCTCTCCCTCTTTCTCTTTGCTCCTCCCCCACTCTCTCACAATAAATAAACTTAATTTTTTTTTTTAATTCAAATACAGTGTGACATTATCAAGCTCCAAACATAAGAACAATTATGAAAACTATTCTTTAACTCTTAACTCACTGGAAAAATACAAATTAAAAATCACTTGATTCTAATTCCAGTTTGGAATAATTATGAAATGATATAATTGTGAAAGTACATTTAAAAAAAAACTAACATTTCAAAAAAAAATATCATTTCATGAAACCAAGTGGTTTATGTATATACTCACATGCACCTTATTTGATATTACAGCTCTTCTGTTTCTAGTTGGTAGAACTTGAAAAAATTATTTACTTTCTCTAAGCATTATTTGTTCAACTCTACGATGACAATAATAACATTTATCTCACAGAATTGTTATAAGGATTAAATGAGATAATGTAAACCAGGAAATAGCTTATCTAGTACAGTAAAACCTTGGATTGCAAATAACTTGCTCTGCCAGTATTCTGCAAGATGAGCAAACATTTCTAATAAATTTTAACTTGATAAATGAACGATGTCTTACAATATGAGTAGCATGTGATGCCAAATGTCACATGATCACAACTGAGTCAATGGTTCTTCTCTCTCTCTCCCTCTCTGCGGGATTGTGAGTGATCATCTCCCATGCTCGGATGCTTGGTGCTTGGTCTCAGGCCACGATGTTTGGCAGCAATCAGTGATTTTTCAGCAAGTTGGAAGGTACCCACAACTGGCACTAGTGTATTTTTTGTCACTTCAAAGCACCTATGGACAGTCCTTTGCTTTTCCATTCAAGAGTAAGCTTGGGAATGCTTTGCTTCATTCTAGATCAGGCTGCCTGCAGATATGAACCCTTCCCTCTGCTGCCGTATTGCCAGTTGCATTAAATACGATATATGACAAGAGTTTATTAATACTGTGCTATAGTCAACATCCATGCAAGTGTATACAATGACCCTTGTCAGAAAAATATTCCGTTAAGCCAATAATAGTGATTCTGTTACTGATAGTGAAAGTCATCCTACACAATAACCCTCCTCTCTCTTGTCTCCCTCACACCAGCCAAATTATTTCTCTTTAAATTTTGTATTTTCATTAATAGTTTGTATTACAAAATTACAATACTGCAATCATTTTTATATGAATATTTTTGGGTTGTGAAACGAATCATCTAAGTTTCCATTATTTCTTGTATTTCTTTGATATACAAGTGCTTTGGATTACAATCATGAATTATGCTCACAAACCAAGGTTTTATTGCAGTTGATACACAGTAAATGCTCAATGAAAGTTAGTTATAATTATGCCACAATTACTTAACAGATTTTTAAATGTATACAATTATGACAAAAGAACAGATGCATTTCCAACATTAAAAACAATTTCTTATACCTTTAATAGTTATCAATCATAAAACCAGATGTTTCAAAGTACAAATTATACAAAAACACTTACACGATTGCTTTAGCTGCTCATCTGCTTTTTGCGGATAAATTGGATGCCATGTGTAATCAATTGTGAGCATGACACTTGGGACAGTCCAGCATTCAACCCAACCAGCTCTGTGAAGAACAAAAAATTAAGTTCTAGTCAGGTACTTATTCCTTTAATTGTATCCAAACGCTAGTTACAGATAATCAACTTTTATCATTATTCTTTGAAAGAATCAGAAGAATAATTTCTCCACATACAAACACAAAATACTCACTTTTCTTGTGTAATGTTCCGCCATTTTGGTTTAACAGTTTTCTGCCCACTTTGACACTCAGCAGGAATACCGGTATCATGAGTCATTTTGTTTGGGTGGCAATTCTTCACCAGCATAAATAATGAATATTTACTAGGGTGGCAATCTGGTAGAAATAAATGAAGATCAACATCTTCTCCCTAAAAAAGAATTTATTATAAGCCAAAGTAATACAACAGGTACACAAAGATGTTAAATTTCTAATTATAGCCAAACCTATCTATAATAATCTTCAGAATACAAAAGAAATACAAAAGGCAGATTTTACAATGAACGGTCAATTAAATAACAGAGTTAAGATTTTATATGGACTATAAGTAAATTCTGATAAGTTAAGAAAATCAAGGAAATAAATAGCATGGTTTCCACAAAATAGTAAAAAAGATGATCTTTGATGGTATCCATGGGTATTTCACATGTAATTCAGTAAAAAAAAAAAAATTTTAAACCAGCTAAATTCAGGTGGTATATGTTCTGCATTTTATTAAATTTTAAAATATGATTGTCTCTTGATTCTAGTTAAGTCTTGGTTCATCAATTGGCTTTTAAGAATTCTGAATTGAAGGGGTGCCTGGGTGGCTCAGTTGGCTGAGTGCCAGACTCTTGATTTCAACATAGGTCATGATCTTACGATTGTAAGTATAGAATCTGCTTGTGATTTCCTCTCTGCCCCTCCCCAATTTGTGCTCTCCTATGACTCAAAATAAATAAATAAACATTTTTTTTTTTAAGGAGAAGAATTCTGAATTGATACCCCAAAGGATCTTCATTTGGCTTCACTTTTTTCCTTATAGGTCGGTGCCCTAATCTTGTTCAAGCAGTCAGCCTGACATGCTTGACTTCTTTGCTTTTCTTTCTTTCTTTCTTTCTTTCTTTCTTTCTTTCTTTCTTTCTTTCTTTCTCTCTCCCTCTCCCTCTCCCTCTCCCTCTCCCTCTCCCTCTCCCTCTCCTTCTTTTTTTTCAGCTTTTATTATTAAAGAATTTTATTTTATTTTATTCAAGTTTTTATTTAAACTCCAGTTAGTTGGGGCGCGTAGGTGGCTCAGTCGGTTGAACGTCTGACTTCAGCTCAGGTTATGATCTTGTGGTCTGTAAGTTCAAGCCCTGTGTCGGGCTCTGTGCTGACAGCTCAGAGCTTGGAGCCTGTTTCAGATTCTGTGTCTCCCTCTCTCTCTGACCCTCCCCTGTCTGTCTGTCTCTCTGTCTCTCTGTCTCCCCAGGCTCTGTCTCTCTCTGTCTCAAAAATAAATAAACATTAAAAAAAAAATTTAACTCCAGTTAGTTAACATATAGTGTAATACTAGTTTCAGGAGTAGAATTTAGTGATTCATCACTTACAGGTAATAATACCTAGTGCTCATCAGAAGTACCATCCTTAATTCCCATCACCAATTTGGCCCATTCTCCTGCCCACCTCCCCTCCAGCAACCCTCCCTTCTTTATTGTTAAGAGTCTGTTTTATGGTTTGCCTCTCCTTTTTTCCCCCTCTGTTCATATGTTTTGTTTCTTACATTCTACATGAGTGAAATCATATGGTATTTGTCTTCCTCTGACTTACTTTGCTTAGCATTAATACACTCTAGCTCCATCCATGTCATTGCAAATGGCAAGATTTCACTCATTTTTATAGTTGAGTAATATTCCACTGTAGATATATACCACAACTTCTTTATCCATTAATCAGTCAATGGACATGTAGGCTCTTTCCATAATTTGGTTATTGTAATAATGTTGCAATAAACATCAGGGTGCCATGATGCCTGATTTCCTTTTTTGTTTTTTTCATTTTTTTAAAATATTTATTTAGTTTAATTTAGAGACAGACAGAGTATGAGTGGGGGAGGGACAAAGAGAGAGAGGGAGACACAGAATTTGAAGCAGGTTCCAGGCTCTGAGCTATCAGCACAGAGCCCGATATGGGGCTCGAACTCATGAACCCTGAGATCACGACCTGAGCCGAAGTCAGATGCTTAACCTACTGAGCCACCCAAATGCTCCTGATGCCTGATTTCTTAACAGGCAGCATAGTAGAGTGGTTAAGAGAATGGAGCCCTAACCTTTACCACTTGGATTCAAATTCCAACTCAGCCATTCACTAGTCACATGACAAGTTACATAAACTCAGCTTCTCAGTTTCCTATTTCATAAATGCAGGTAAAACAACTACCTCAAGTGGATTGTTCTGAGAATGAAATGAGTTAATACGCATAAAGCAATTGGAATAGTGTCCAGAACACAGAAAATGTTTAATAGGTGTTAGCAGTTCTTATTATTGTTGTTGCTATTTTTTTTACCACCACACCTCCAGCAATACAACAACTTCTGATTGCCCATATGCTAAAATTAGGTGTTCCACAGAATTTTTAACATTAGAGCTGCCTTTCATATAAAAGGAAAAAAGGTATTTGTGGCTATTCCCTGAATTCATGTTTACAATTAGTAACGGAATACAGGGAAGTGTAAAATCTAGTTCATACACTGTAACATTAGAGGGGGTTTTCAAAAGAACATGTAGGTTAGCCACAAGGGTTAGAAATGAACGGTAAGAAAATAATCAACTTGGAATTTTCTTTTTATTGCCCAACTCCTCAGGGGAAGTTGGGAAACTTAGGAGAATGACAGAACATCACAGTTGACTACAAAAGTGAAGCAGCAGTATTTCTGTGACAATGAAGCTCATAAACAATGGTGGAAAGCTAAAATACTAGAGGATGGCAATGGGATAGGCAGGGAAAAGTAAAGGTAAGCTTTGGGAAATCAAACTTACTAATAAACCTGTGGAATAAGGAATGTATGCAATTATACGTACTCTTAAAGAGAACTTGGTGTTACACGTAGCTGGAACAAAGTCCGTAAAAGGCAAAGAGAAATCAATGTTTAATGTTTCCCCACAGGCTGCCAGATACACTAACAAAAAGAGAAAAAAAAATTAACTTCAATAAAACTTGAAATCAAAATTGCCTTAAATACATACCTAAAAAAATTAAAGACAATATGCTCAGTCTAATACATACTCTGAAATAGTTCCCTGAAAGTATTATAAGACAATGGAAAAAGATCAATTCTAGTTTCCATTAAAACTATAAATTCAACATCAATTTCCTTTTTTGGCATTTGTCTTAATGAACAGAATACTTAATTTTCATGTTCTTACCATTTTCTTGTTGTTTAGTGGAACAATCAATCCAATTGTGTTGATTAGCAGCCCAAATCATTTCAAATTGATGAAACATGATTTTAAAATTCCATGTATATGGCACAAATGAAAAAATGTCTGGAGCACTATCACTAGACCAGTCTTGAATTAAATCTAAAATCATGGGAGTGGGAGACAGAAAGCAAAATTAATTGAAATTCAGACAACAAAATATAAATATAACACCAGACAAAAAGGAATTTTCTTTTGTAAGAAGAAGTTTTATGCTGAAATATTAAAAGATGATTAAGATACAGCTAAATGATTAACAGTAAACCAATGTTGAACTGAGGAAGATGGCGGCGTAGGAGGACGCTGGGCTCACCGCGCGTCCTGCTGGATCACTTAGATACCACCTACACCTGCCTAAATAACACAGAAAACCACCAGAGGATTAGCAGAACGGAGTCGCCGGAGCCAAGCCCAGACGAGAGGCCCACGGAAGAGGGTAGGAAGGGCGGCGAGGCGGTGCGCGCTCCACGGACTGGCGGGAGGGAGCCGGGGCGGAGGAGCGGCTCGCCGGCCAAGCAGAGCCCCCAAGTCTGGCTTGCAAAAAGCGGAGGGGCCTGACGGACTGTGTTCCGACAGCAAGCGCGACTTAGCGGCTGGGAGGTCATAAGTTAACAGCTCTGCTCAGAAAGCGGGAAGGCTGGAGGACAAAGGGAAGGAGAGCTGCTGAGCCCCCTGACGACAGAGCTCAGTTTGGTGGGGAACAAAGGCGCTCGCCAGCGCCATCTCCCCCGCCCATCCCCCAGCCAAAATCTCAAAGGGAACCAGTTCCTGCCAGGGAACTTGCTCGCTCCGCGCAAACACCCAACTCTGTGCTTCTGCGGAGCCAAACCTCCGGCAGCGGATCTGACTCCCTGCTGCTGCCACAGGGCCCCTCCTGAAGTGGATCACCTAAGGAGAAGCAAGCTAAGCCTGCCCCTCCTGCCCCTGTGCACCTTGCCTGCCCACCCCAGCTAAGACACCATTTCCCCAGCATCACAAGCCTGGCAGTGTGCAAGTAGCCCAGACAGGCCACCCCACCCCACAGTGAATCCCGCCCCTAGGAAAGGGGAAGAGAAGGCACACACCAGTCTGACTGTGGACACAGCGGTGGGCTGGGGGCAGACATCAGGTCTGACTGCGGCTCCGCCCACCAACTCCAGTTATACACCACAGCAGAGGGGAAGTGCCCTGCAGGTCCTCACCACGCCAGGGACTATCCAAAATGACCAAGCGGAAGAATTCCCCTCAGAAGAATCTCCAGGAAATAACAACAGCTAATGAGCTGATCAAAAAGGATTTAAATAATATAACAGAAAGTGAATTTAGAATAATAGTCATAAAATTAATCGCTGGGCTTGAAAACAGTATAGCTCACAGCAGAGAATCTCTTGCTACAGAGATCAAGGGACTAAGAAACAGTCACGAGGAGCTGAAAAACGCTTTAAACGAAATGCATAACAAAATGGAAACCACCACGGCTCGGATTGAAGAGGCAGAGGAGAGAATAGGTGAACTAGAAGATAAAGTTATGGAAAAAGAGGAAGCTGAGAAAAAGAGAGATAAAAAAATCCAGGAGTATGAGGGGAAAATTAGAGAACTAAGCGATACACTAAAAAGAAATAATATACGCATAATTGGTATCCCAGAGGAGGAAGAGAGAGGGAAAGGTGCTGAAGGGGTACTTGAAGAAATAATAGCTGAGAACTTCCCTGAAGTGGGGAAGAAAAAAGGCATTGAAATCCAAGAGGCACAAAGAACACCCTTCAGACGTAACTTGAATTGATCTTCTGCACGACATATCATAGTGAAACTGGCAAAATACAAGGATAAAGAGAAAATTCTGAAAGCAGCAAGGGGTAAACGTGCCCTCACATATAAAGGGAGACCTATAAGACTCGTGACTGATCTCTCTTTTGAAACTTGGCAGGCCAGAAAGAATTGGCACGAGATTTTCAGTGTGCTAGACAGAAAAAATATGCAGCCGAGAATCCTTTATCCAGCAAGTCTGTCATTTAGAATAGAAGGAGAGATAAAGGTCTTCCCAAACAAACAAAAACTGAAGGAATTTGTCACCACTAAACCAGCCCTACAAGAGATCCTAAGGGGGACCCTGTGAGACAAAGTACCAGAGACATCACTACAAGCATAAAACATACAGACATCACAATGACTCTAAACCCATACCTTTCTATAATAACACTGAATGTAAATGGATTAAATGCGCCAACCAAAAGACATAGGGTATCAGAATGGATAAAAAAACAAGACCCATCTATTTGCTGTCTACAAGAGACTCATTTTAGACCTGAGGACACCTTCAGATTGAGAGTGAGGGGATGGAGAACTATTTATCATGCTACTGGAAGCCAAAAGAAAGCTGGAGTAGCCATACTTATATCAGACAAACTAGACTTTAAATTAAAGGCTGTAACAAGAGATGAAGAAGGACATTATATAATAGTGACAGGGTCTATCCATCAGGAAGAGCTAACAATTATAAATGTCTATGCGCCGAATACCGGAGCGCCCAAATACATAAAACAATTACTCATAAACATAAGCAACCTTATTGATAAGAATGTGGTAATTGCAGGGGACTTTAACACCCCACTTACAGAAATGGATAGATCATCTAGACACACGGTCAATAAAGAAACAAGGGCCCTGAATGAGACATTGGATCAGATGGACTTGACAGATATATTTAGAACTCTGCATCCCAAAGCAACAGAATATACTTTCTTCTCGAGTGCACATGGAACATTCTCCAAGATAGATCATATACTGGGTCACAAAACAGCCCTTCATAAGTTTACAAGAACTGAAATTATACCATGCATACTTTCAGACCACAATGCTATGAAGCTTGAAATCAACCACAGAAAAAAGTCTGGAAAACCTCCAAAAGCATGGAGGTTAAAGAACACCCTACTAACGAATGAGTGGGTCAACCAGGCAATTCGAGAAGAAATTAAAAAATATATGGAAACAAACGAAAATGAAAATACAACAATCCAAACGCTTTGGGACGCAGCGAAGGCAGTCCTGAGAGGAAAATACATTGCAATCCAGGCCTATCTCAAGAAACAAGAAAAATCCCAAATACAAAATCTAACAGCACACCTAAAGGAAATAGAAGCAGAACAGCAAAGGCAGCCTAAACCCAGCAGAAGAAGAGAAATAATAAAGATCAGAGCAGAAATAAACAATATAGAATCTAAAAAAACTGTAGAGCAGATCAACGAAACCAAGAGTTGGTTTTTTGAAAAAATAAACAAAATTGACAAACCTCTAGCCAGGCTTCTCAAAAAGAAACGGGAGATGACCCAAATAGATAAAATCATGAATGAAAATGGAATTATTACAACCAATCCCTCAGAGATACAAACAATTATCAGGGAATACTATGAAAAATTATATGCCAACAAATTGGACAACCTGGAAGAAATGGACAAATTCCTGAACACCGACACTCTTCCAAAACTCAATCAGGAGGAAATAGAAAGCTTGAACAGACCCATAACCAGCGAAGAAATTGAATCGGTTATCAAAAATCTCCCAAAAAATAAGAGTCCAGGACCAGATGGCTTCCCAGGGGAGTTCTACCAGACGTTTAAAGCAGAGATAATACCTATCCTTCTCAAGCTATTCCAAGAAATAGAAAGGGAAGGAAAACTTCCAGACTCATTCTATGAAGCCAGTATTACTTTGATTCCTAAACCAGACAGAGACCCAGTCAAAAAAGAGAACTACAGGCCAATATCCCTGATGAATATGGATGCAAAAATTCTCAATAAGATACTAGCAAATCGAATTCAACGGCATATAAAAAGAATTATTCACCATGATCAAGTGGGATTCATTCCTGGGATGCAGGGCTGGTTCAACATTCGCAAATCAATCAACGTGATACATCACATTAACAAAAAAAAAGAGAAAAACCATATGATCCTGTCAATCGATGCAGAAAAGGCCTTTGACAAAATCCAGCACCCTTTCTTAATAAAAACCCTTGAGAAAGTCGGGATAGAAGGAACATACTTAAAGATCATAAAAGCCATTTATGAAAAGCCCACAGCTAACATCATCCTCAACGGGGAAAAACTGAGAGCTTTTTCCCTGAGATCAGGAACACGACAGGGATGCCCACTCTCACCGCTGTTGTTTAACATAGTGCTGGAAGTTCTAGCATCAGCAATCAGACAACAAAAGGAAATCAAAGGCATCAAAATTGGCAAAGATGAAGTCAAGCTTTCGCTTTTGGCAGATGACATGATATTATACATGGAAAATCCGACAGACTCCACCAAAAGTCTGCTAGCACTGATACATGAATTCAGCAAAGTTGCAGGATACAAAATCAATGTACAGAAATCAGTTGCATTCTTATACACTAACAAGGAAGCAACAGAAAGACAAATAAAGAAACTGATCCCATTCACAATTGCACCAAGAAGCATAAAATACCTAGGAATAAATCTAACCAAAGATGTAAAGGATCTGTATGCTGAAAACTATAGAAAGCTTATGAAGGTAATTGAAGAAGATTTAAAGAAATGGAAAGACATTCCCTGCTCATGGATTGGAAGAATAAATATTGTCAAAATGTCAATACTACCCAAAGCTATCTACACATTCAATGCAATCCCAATCAAAATTGCACCAGCATTCTTCTCAAAACTAGAACAAGCAATCCTAAAATTCATATGGAACCACAAAAGGCCCCGAATAGCCAAAGTAATTTTGAAGAAGAAGACCAAAGCAGGAGGCATCACAATCCCGGACTTTAGCCTCTACTACAAAGCTGTCATCATCAAGACAGCATGGTATTGGCACAAAAACAGACACATAGACCAATGGAATAGAATAGAAACCCCAGAACTAGACCCACAAACGTATGGCCAACTCATCTTTGACAAAGCAGGAAAGAACATCCAATGGAAAAAAGACAGTCTCTTTAACAAATGGTGCTGGGAGAACTGGACAGCAACATGCAGAAGGTTGAAACTAGACCACTTTCTCACACCATTCACAAAAATAAACTCAAAATGGATCAAGGACCTGAATGTGAGACAGGAAACCATCAAAACCTTAGAGGAGAAAGCAGGAAAAGACCTCTCTGACCTCAGCCGTAGCAATCTCTTACTCGACACATCCCCAAAGGCAAGGGAATTAAAAGCAAAAGTGAATTACTGGGACCTTATGAAGATAAAAAGCTTCTGCACAGCAAAGGAAACAACCAACAAAACTAAAAGGCAACCAACGGAATGGGAAAAGATATTTGCAAATGACATATCAGATAAAGGGCTAGTATCCAAAATCTATAAAGAGCTCACCAAACTCCACACCCGAAAAGCAAATAACCCAGTGAAGAAATGGGCAGAATACATGAATAGACACTTCTCTAAAGAAGACATCCGGATGGCCAACAGGCACATGAAAAGATGTTCAGCGTCGCTCCTTATCAGGGAAATACAAATCAAAACCACACTCAGGTATCACCTCACGCCAGTCAGAGTGGCCAAAATGAACAAATCAGGAGACTATAGATGCTGGAGAGGATGTGGAGAAACGGGAACCCTCTTGCACTGTTGGTGGGAATGCAAATTGGTGCAGCTGCTCTGGAAAGCAGTGTGGAGGTTCCTCAGAAAATTAAAAATAGACCTACCCTATGACCCAGCAACAGCACTGCTAGGAATTTATCCAAGGGACACAGGAGTACTGATGCATAGGGGCACTTGTACCCCAATGTTCATAGCAGCACTCTCAACAATAGCCAAATTATGGAAAGAGCCTAAATGTCCATCAACTGATGAATGGATAAAGAATTGTGGTTTATATACACAATGGAATACTACGTGGCAATGAGAAAAAATGAAATATGGCCTTTTGTAGCAACGTGGATGGAACTGGAGAGTGTGATGCTAAGTGAAATAAGCCATACAGAGAAACACAGATACCATATGGTTTCACCCCAATGTGGATCCTGAGAAACTTAACAGGAACCCATGGGGGAGGAGAAGGAAAAAAAAAAAAAAAAAAAAAGAGGTTAGAGTGGGAGAGAGCCAAAGCATAGGAGACTGTTGAGAACTGAGAGCAAACTGAGGGTTGATGGGTGGTGGGAGGGAGGAGAGGGTGGGTGATGGGTATTGAGGAGGGCACCTTTTGGGATGAGCACTGGGTGTTGTATGGAAACCAATTTGACAATTAATTTCATATATAAAAAAAAAAAACAGTAAACCAATGTTTACCTACCAATTACAGTTCCAAATAAGAGAAATTTTATGCATTTCATATACCTATTATTTTTTAAAGAAACTTTAGAAGACAAAAGAAAAAAGAATCACCTGGTAATCCACACCCAAATATCCATCATTGTGCATATGTTTCCTTCTAGTTCTTTTCTATGTACATTTTTATACTATCTTAGATGTCCATATTTTATATATTGCTTTTTCTCACTGAACTCAAAATTTTTCCATGTTATTTCATACACATTAACAAAATCTTTTTTATAATATAATCTCAATATATTTGTAATAAAATCCAAGTCAGTGACTCTTTGCTTATAACATTATAAAATATAATACATGTCTCAGAGAATGTCACAATTTGTGTATGTAGCTAAAACACACCAGAAACAGCATTTTGAAAATACCAATGACAACATTGTTAAAACACTCTGAGATTATGCTTTTTATATTCTCTATTAGAGCCTCTCAGCTCTCATAATTTCCCCCAAATAGCATTACAAAGTCATGTAAGGGTAGTCAGACAGAAACAAAATTATTGAAAATATCCTCAAAAAAATGAAAAGATGCCAACAATCACACAAGGAGTTAATAACCATAGTATTTACAATGGAAAATAATGCTTCTGCCAGAAACAGTACTCTGCTTTTATTAGCCAGGCATTTTTTTCATGTTTAATTTTATATACAGGCTGTGTGTGTGTGTGTGTGTGTGTGTTTAGTATAATATTGTCAAATTGGCTAATATACAGTGTGTAAAGCGTGCTCTTGGTTTTTGGGGTAGATTCCCATGGTTCATCACTTACATACAAAACCCAGTGTTCATCCCAACAAATGCCCTCCTCAATGCCCATCACCCATTTTCCCATCTTCCCGACCTCCCCAGCATCAACCCTCAGTTCGTTCTCTGTATTTAAGAGTCTCTTGTAGTTTTCCTCCCTCTCTCTCTGTTTGTAACTATTTTTACAGCCTTCCCTTCCCCCATGGTCATCTGTTAAGTTTCTCATGATCCACATATAAGTGAAAACATGATATCTGTCTTTCTCTGACTTATTTCACTCAGCATAATACCTTCCAGTTCCATTCACATTAACAAAAATTTTAATGAGAGTTCATTAAAGAGATTTACTAGGATTTACTCAACCATTTAATAATCTTGAATATTAGATTCCTTTCCAAATTTTTGCGTTTTATATAATTTTATTTCTATTCTCATGCAAGATATTTTACATATTCAGGATTACTTTGTTAGTATAGATTCCAGAAGTAGAATGACTAGGTCAAAAGTTTATGTTTTTTTTTAATTTTTTTTTTCAACGTTTATTTATTTTTGGGAGATAGAGAGACAGAGCATGAACGGGGGAGGGGCAGAGAGAGAGGGAGACACAGAATCGGAAACAGGCTCCAGGCTCTGAGCCATCAGCCCAGAGCCTGACGCGGGGCTCGAACTCCCGGACCGCAAGATCGTGACCTGGCTGAAGTCGGACACTTAACCGACTGCGCCACCCAGGCGCCCCTATAAGTTTTTTTTTAAAGTTCTTACAAATGCCAATGATTTAAATTAATAATATGCAGTTTTATTATATCATCAATAAAAGGCATATGGCAATTAATCTGTTCTATGAATAAAGAAAGATTCCACTTGACACTTTTACTTTAAATATATTTTTACTTCACTTAACAAGCAATCACAGTGGTTCATCATACTGCATTATCTATGCTTACTTCTAAACTTTTACTGCCATATGCCACCCTACCTAACATGACTCCATCCCAATTTTCTTACTTTATTCTTCAGCACAATGGTTAGCAATTGAGAGATACCCAAAAGTCATCAATGGAATTGACTCTACAATATAAACTTATCATTCATCAAGCTTATTTTCTCACCTTTCTTCTTCATAAATATTTTTAGTTCTGAACTTTTATTCAAGTTCATCGTATTCACCCTATCTAAAATAAGTATACTCTTTGGTATCCTCTCTGCTGAAAGAAAACTCTAGCCATCTTTAACAAGAGCATGATAATTGAGACCTTATCAAAATAAAAACCTTCTGCACAGTGGAGGAAACAATAAGCAAAACTAAAAGGCAACTGATGGAATGGGAGAAGGTTATTTGCCAATGACATATCAGATAAAGGGCTAGTATCCAAAATCTATAAAGAACTTATAATTAACACCCAAAAAAACAAATAATCCAATAAAGAAATGTGCAAAAGACATGAATAGATACTTCTCTAAAGAAGACATCGAAATGGCTAACAGACACATGAAAACATGGTCAACATCACTCATCATCAGGGAAATACAAATCAAAACCACAATGAGATACCACCTCACACCTGTCAGAATGGTTAACATTAACAACTCAGGCAACAACAGATGTTGGCGAGGATGCGGACAAAGAGGATCTCTTTTGCATTGTTGGTGGGAATGCAAGCTGGTGCAGCCACTCTGGAAAACAGCATGGAGGTTCCTCAAAAAACTAAAAATACAACTACCCTACAACCCAGCAATTGCACTACTAGGGATTTATCCAAGGGATACAGGTATGCTGCTTCGAAGGGACACATGCACCCCCAGTGTTTATAGCAGCGCTATCAACAATAGCCAAAGTATGCAAAGAACCCAAATGTCCATTAATGGATGAATGGATAAAGAAAATGTGGTAAATATATACAATGGAGTACCACTCAGCAATCAAAAGGAATGAAATATTGCCATTTGCAACTACGTGGATGGAAGAACAGGGTGTTATGCTAAGCAAAATTAGTCAGAGAAAGACAAATATATAACATCACTCATATGAGGACTTTAAGATATAAAACAGATGAACATAAGGGAAGTGAAGCAAAATAATACAAAAACAGGGAGGGGGACAAAACATAAGAGACTCTTAAATATGGAGAACAAACAGAGGGTTACTGGAAGGGTTGTGGGGGGGGGGATGGGCTAAATGGGTAAAGGGGCATTAAGGAATCTACTCCTGAAATCAAGTTGCACTAGATGCTAACCTGGATGTAAATTTAAAAATAAATTAAATTTTATTATAAAAAAAAAAAAAGAATGAGATATACTGATAGTCCAACAAACATAAACTCAGATAATCCAATAATCGCCTCAGGAAACCAATGTAGTTTTATATAAAGTTATTAGCCAGTTTCTATCTTATCAAGTGTTATTAGTTTTTTCTTCAATATTTTATTTGAAATTTCAAGGTTTTCTTCAATATGGTTACCTTACCACCAAATAAATACCTTTACTCATAAATATTAAGAACTATGGTAATAAAATATTTCTACTAGGAGCCTCTACTGCTATTTCTCTCTCTTTTTTTTTAAGTAGGCTTCACCCCAGCACAGAGCCCAGTGCAGGGCTTGAACTCAGGATACTGAAATCAAGAGCTGAGCTGAGATCAAGAGTTGGAGGCTTAACCACCTGAGCCACCCAGATGCCCCTATATATTTCTCTTTAAACCAAAAGCTGCTCTCATTAGCAGATGGATCTTATGAAATAATTTAATTTAAAAAAGGCAGGGGGTGCCTGGGTGGCTCAGTTAAGCATCATACTTTGCCTCAGGTCATGATCTCATGGTTTGTGAGTTTGAGCCCCATGTCAGGCTCTGTGCTGACAGCTCAGAGCCTGGAGCCTGCTTCAGATTCTGTGTCTCCCTCTCCCTCTGCCCCTCCCCCACTCACGTTCTATCTCTGTCTTAAAAATAAACATTAAAAAAAATAATAAAAATAAAAAAGGAAGCACTTTCATGAGGACTGCTTTACTTATTTAGACACCACATTTTTATAAGTTATTAAGTTTGTAATGAGCACCTGGTATTGTATGAAAGTGCTGAATCTCTATATTGTACACTTGAAACTAATATTACTCTGTATATTAACTGGAATTTAAATAAAAATTTAAAAAAATAAGTTATTAAGTTGGTAATCTAAATGTTCATGTGGAAAAACTCACTTTAAAATTAGGTTGTTGGACAAACACCCTATGAAATGTCAGTCAATTGTATTGCAGCTTTGCAATAATTGTTAATATTGTTTTCTTCTCCCTCTTATCAGAGTAAATCTAAATCACTTTTGATGTTACCAGAACAGAATTCACTTGTGCCTTTGTTTTATATCTTTTATTCCTGAGACTCTTTATTATACTTATCATGAAGCTATCTTTGTCCCATGCTGAAATCTCTTAAGAACAACTATGTCTCACTAATAATTGGCCCAAGAATGGTCAATTGAGGAATATCAGGCATTCCCTCATTCCAAATTAGATAAGGTGCTTTCTACAGAATTCTGTCAATAGGGAAATATAAAACTGAGTGAAGAGAAAAGCAATTCAAACACTATGACTAAGTATGTTTACTCCCAGGCTAAACCTATACTACTCTACAATAGTCATCCTTATTAAAGAATAAATTAGTTTTTAAAGGATTCTAGAAAGCAATAGAAGAAATATGACTAAATGTTAGAGCTATAAACTCTGCGATATGAGAACTTACGTTTTGTACCTTTCTGTTTTCTTTAAATTTCTCCAAATAAATTGTAGAAAAAAAAATGAATTGCAATAGGTATGAAGTTAAAGATTAGAGATAAAGAAAATAATTTAGGGAAAAGATGATTGTAATTTGTGAAATGTGTACTTGACTGTTTAAAAGTGACTAATACAATGCTCAGTCTAAACGAAAGTGTTACTCCAAAATTAAAAATTTTGTATCTTGAGGAATAATCTAATCAAACTATTTTTAGTACTGCTAATGTCTAAGAATGTGAAATGTGAAGGATTAAATGCTTGAAAATAGGAATCTATTTTAAAAGGTTAACAAAGTGGCATGCCTGGGTGGCTCAGTCAGTTAAGCATCTGACTCTTGATTTCAACTCAAGGCATAATATCGCTATTCATGGAATGGAGCCCCACATTGGGCTATGTACTGACAGCATGGAGCCTGTGCAGGGTTCTCTCTCTCCATCTCTCTCTGCCCTTTCTCTTTTCTCTCTCTCTCAAAGTAAATAAACTTTTTTTTTTTTAAATAAAAGCTTAGCAAAGTTAAAAAATACAAAGTCTTAAGTGAAAGGGAAATGGCTACAGCCGAAGAAGCTATATATATAACATATTCTTGAGCCAGACTACCTGGGTTGGAATACTAGCTTGACAGACTTACTAGTTGTATGACCCTGAACAAACTGTTTGACCACACTGTAACTTACTTTCCTCATCTGTAAAACAAGGATAACAATAATATCGATCTCAGGAATTATTATAAGGATTCAACAATATGCAAATTTCTTAGAACAGAGATATATAAGATGCACTATTAAGTTTTAACTATTTTTTTTTTTTCATAAATCTGAATTGAGGAGTACTTAGTCAATGTTCAACTTCACTGACAAAAGTTTAACTTGCCAGGGATTTTGTTATAATTTCTACTATTGGCACTCTGACTTAAGCCTTGAAGAATTCTATAACTCCAGGAATGCAGAAGCATTCCATCAAGTCCTAATAACAAAGTTCCCAGTCAAATTAGAAAACGAATATAAAAGACTTACGATTGGGGCGCCTGGGTGGCGCAGTCGGTTAAGCGTCCGGCTTCAGCCAGGTCACAATCTCACGGTCCGTGAGTTCGAGCCCCGCGTCAGGCTCTGGGCTGATGGCTCAGAGCCTGGAGCCTGTTTCCGATTCTGTGTCTCCCTCCCTCTCTGCCCCTCCCCCGTTCATGCTCTGTCTCTCTCTGTCCCAAAAATAAATAAACGTTGAAAAAAAAAAATTTAAAAGACTTACGATTGAACAAATTGTAATAATGGCATTATAAAATTTCCAAACTCTAGCAATAGCAAAATTAGGGTAGAAATTATTATCTCTACTTCACAGATAAGGAAACAGAAGGTTAAATAATTAGATAATTTGGCCAACATTATACTGCTAGTAAATAAAGTCAGGGCCAGACTATCTATGAATACCTTAATACTAAATCCCTAATTATCTAATAGTACACAGAACAGATCAGATGCTTGTAATATAGATATTTAATCAGATGACTAAGAGGGAGTGATGGATGGATCGATAAATGCAGCAGTCAGTAAAGCAAATATTAGATGCTCTGGGGTAGCCACTGACCCTGGCAAATCACGCCAATTTTGTTTAGCTAAACTTTTTATGGGAAGGTTCTATAAATATAACTTATTTTTATGTAGTTATATTTCTGTTAGAGACCAAGACAACATGTTCCTAAACCCATACCCATATAGGTATGTTCCCTACCCATATGAGTAGCTATTATAACATGCTTCAAGAAATAAAGGAATTTTTTCCAACTAACGATAACATTAACTCAATATCCATGCCAATAGAAAGGAGTAAGTAGCGGCTCCAGATACAAAATAACATACCCTTGGTGGTACGGGAATGTAAATTGGTACAGCCACTGTGGAAAACAGTATGGAGGTTCCTCAAAAACGTAAAAATAGAAATATCATATGATCCAGTAATTCCACTACTGGGTATTTACTCAAAGAAAATGAAAACATAACTCATAGCACCCCTATGTTTATTGCAGCTTTATTTCCAATATCCAAGAAATCAAAGCAAACTAAGTGCCCACAATAGATGAATAAAGATCTGGGGTACACACACACACACACACACACACACACACACACACACACAGGAATATTACACAGCCATAAAAAAGAATTAAATTTTGTCACTTGTAGCAAAATAGGCAGACTTAGAGGGTATACCCTAAGTGATATAAATCAGACAAAGAAAGACAAATACCATATGCATGTGGAATCTAACAAACAAACACAAAGAGCAGAGACAGATCCATAACTACAGAAAACAAGTTGATGGCTGCCAGAGGGGAAGGGGGTAAAGAGATGAGTATAATAGTTGAAGGGGAGTGAGAGTTACAGGCTTTTAGTAATGGAATGAGCAAGTCATGAGAATGAAAGGCACAGCAAAGGTAATACAGTCAACGGCATTCTAATATCATTGGTGACAAAGCGTAGCTACACTTGCGGTGAGCACAGCATAATATATAGAGTCGTTGAATCACCATGTTGTATACCAAAACAAATGTAACGTGTCAACCATACTTAAAGAAAAATTAAAAAACAACATACTTGACTATTTGAATATACCTTTTGTAGATTACAATAACTGAAACAAAATAATGAAACCATGCTGATGCCTAATTCAGGTAAAGAAAGAAATTAATTCATCCTCCCCAAATTATTCCCCACTAGACTGACACAAAGCACCTAAGATGAGTTCTTTCATTTTTTTTCCTAAGCCCAATTTTGGGTTCATCTTTTCCTTGTTTGAGGTAAAAGAAAAAACAAAATATATTAAAATTTTCCCTTTTATATTGCTTAGCTCAAAAAGAAGTGTAAAATAAACTATGAACTCTATCATCAAATCCCCATGTTGAATCTAAAAGCAAAACTTACGGAATATAAAAAAGTTCACTGTGATAAATTTCACTGTATTTACATTTATTAGAAAGTTACCAGTAAAGAAGTTCTTCTGTGCAAAGATGAAGTGGTAGGTGGCTTTATAAACTTCTAATTCACACTGCCATGTCTGTGGCATGTTCCATATTCGGGGGTAACTGGCATTGATGTGGAACTGCAAACAAAACGTTAAGTAAAAATGTTAGAGCTTACAATGTGATATTGTGTGAACAGCACTAGAAATAAACTCACACACACACACTAGTGAGTAATTAAAACTTATTTTCCTGCTGAGATGAACAGAAGATCCCTCAAAGATTTTAATATTAATGTGACTAAACATCAGTATCCATGGTTACATCCAGCTCCTTGAAATACTAAGCCATGATGTGGCCAGAAAACTTTAAGAACAACAAATCAGACTACAGTTTTGATACTGTACTCTAGCTAAACTAACAGAGTAATAGCCAATATCCTTCATTCCTCCTTAAATCTAATCGGTTATGTGAGTCTCAGGGTTGGGGATGTGGAGCACAATGCATATACTATCACACAGATGTGTGGTCACCAGTGCCTCCCAGGTTCCCATTTGGAAGTTTGGTAATTATTGATCTGACATGGTGCTTTGTTATGTATTACACCTATCAAAGTTGGGCAAGAGCTGCCTGACCAGGAAAAGCATTATTGCAGCACTATTTACCAGCAAGAGCTCAGGAATTCATTAAAATGCTGAATATGCCAGTTTAATATACATTTATGATATTCAATATATTCTTGGTAATTGTAAAATTTTGCTCTTACTTTACATATATATCATCTATAAATATAGATGCTTTTTTTTTAAACCATTAAGGACCCAATGATACCATCTTATAAAAGAATCCTCTCTTAATATCAGCCATTCTAGATAGTGGCTTTTGATATTATTTTTAGTGTCCCTGATAAAGAATCTGCCTGATTAATGAAACAAGTCTCCAATCTGTGATTTTAATCATAAACATTCATATATTCTTTATAATATGGAGCACTCTAGGGTATCAATAAAATTTTCTTCTTTTTACCTCATTCACCAAGTAAAAAGCAAAATGACGTATTAAGCCATAAGAAAGAATCCAATGGGGCCAGAAACATAGTGAAAGATTATCTTATTTACAACATAGGAATTAGTCTAGTCATAAAATGAAGTTTAAAAATAATATTGTAACAACTTTTCATATTTCTAAAGACCAAAACCATGTTAGCACTGCACCTTATATTCACTTAGCCCAAAAGCAGAAGCAGAGCAAAAGAGAGATGTCAAACACAGTCCACAGCACTGGAAATCTACTCCGCTTCACAAAATAGGGCCAAGAGCACTTGGTGGTTCTTGAATGAGGTGAACCATTTAATGACTTCCTGGTCATTAAAATTTTGTATTAAAAATTAAAATCAAATTCATATTTTATATATGTATACATATCAATGTATACTCTAGACTTACTGCTAACATTTCTGCTTCTAAGAGGGTGCGGTATTGCATGCTGGTGGTGGCATCAACATGTAAGAGCTGTCCTTTAATGGCAGGAGTGTAACCTAGTTAGTGAAAACATAAAAATTAAGAACCTAAAAAAATATATATATCATTAAAAATTTGTACTGTAAACAACCTCCATCACCACCCAAAGAAGGAATCCCTAAAAAATGGTGACCAGACACTATATAAATACACCCCAAAGAGGGGAGCTTGCTACCTAATAGGTGACCTTTCTCATTTTGGACAGCTCTAAAGGAGGCAAGTTCCATCTTCATAGAGTATCCATCCTGATTTTGCTTTCCAGTGCAAAACTATAAGTCTACTCTCTAAATGACAGTTTTTAAATATTAAAGATGATTCCCATGTCTTTTCTTCTCCCCCGGACTCAACGGTATCTATTTTCATCATTTTCAACTGTAACTTATATATGTGATGATAGTTTCTAAACAGATATTCCTTATGTAATGACAGTTAGCAAACAACATAGCCCCATTCTAAACAAAAACAGAAAAGCATAGATTATTTCACTTCTTTTCTTGAAGGGCTGCCCTTCTAAGCACACTAACACAATGGTCATTATTATATGGCTAGTTCAAAATTCATCCTGCTCTGGGCATGTCTTTTCAAACGCTTGAATCTCTGAAAAAAATTTTAAATATATTTGAATTATATTTTGCTAATGTCTAAGACTTAAGTCTATTTTTCCTCTCAGTCATCTTAAAAGAATTCACAGTAAGTATGCTTGAAATACTGACCCCCTCAGCCCTCAGAGGCTCCCTTACCCCTGTGCACACATAATTGTACAAAAAAATTGGCACAAATATTTCCTATGTGCAATATCAGTTTACAAGTTGTAGAAGCACTCCCTTAAGAGAACCATTCTCAACTTTGTGCAAATGCCAACTGTCTTTTTCCTCCTAATATGTATCTGTAATTAAGACTAGCCTAAAGATGTTTTTTCCAATGCACTACTCTCAATCAACCAGTCCTAGAGAATCTCAAGCATCTGACAAGAATCTCAAGACTCAGTATGATTACTCTTTTAAAAACTAGCAAATGTAAGGTTTAACTCTTCATTTAAATAGCCTCAAAGTTACAGGGAAAAGATACACCATGCCATTCTCAGTCACTGTTTCACAACTGATTATCTAAGCAGGCAGACGCAATTACTACCTGTATATGAAAGCTAATAAATGTAGTTAACTTCTACCAGCCTTTTTCTTACACCAGCAACAAAAAAAAGTTGACAGAAACAAGTAAAGAGAGCCAGGAATGATACAAAAATTACTCTAATTATACTTAGCCATAGTAACATTGTTGATTAGTGACTTCAAAATATGGGTAAGCTGCTATTCTCTATACTCTGAAGGAAGTGAATAAATAAAGCATAATTTCATTTTAATTACTCTCAACTACAAATACAACAAAAGGATAGGAAGAGGAAGAAAAAATGAAGAAGGCTTTATAATATTTTGATAAATTTAACAAAATGTATCTAATCACATTATTAACTTGTATCAGAGTCCAAATTTCAAATGCATAATGAATTTAGATTAGGTCAGCTAAAACTATATCAATCAGAGTATTATTTAGTGTTTTAAATATGAAATGTTCTGCTTTTTAAAGCTATATTGTTCAAAGTACCAGGTTTACTCTCTAACAAAATCTATGAACAGTGTAACCTAAAACAAAACCTATCAGTCATTCAATCAAGTACTGCCCACATACCATGTGTCAGGTACTGGGTTCAGCACCCAATTTGCATCAGTTTAAAAAAAAGACACTGCACTTGCTCTCACAGAGCAACAGACTAATAGGGAAAACATATGTTAAACAAATTATGCCAAGTCTTACAAAATAGAAGTATAGGGTATAATGAAAGCATAAGACCTAACTTAATTAAAATTTTTTTCCCTTCTCTCTCGGTGCACAAATAATTTAATTATGTAATATGTACTGTTAAGTAAATGTAATAGAAAGCTGAAAAAGAAAACCCCATTAATGTTAGTCTAAATAGGCTAGCAAACTATTATTTATATATTAATTATTCCTCTATTAATCATTTAAAATAGAAAAGTAATCATTTCAGCTTACCGTTTTCCTCAACTGTCATTGGAATATTAATTTCTAAATATGACCCAGCTCCTACATTTACATGTACAGCATTTGTTTCCTACCAAAAGAAAAAAATTAATTCACATAAAACAATTATTTTCTCACTAATTATACTCCCATTTTTCCTTTTCAATTATTATCACAGACAAAATATAATCATCAATATTAAATAGGTATTAAAAGTTCCTAAGAACAAAAGTTCAAAGTTTTACCAAAAATACACTAAAGTAATTTGGCCAGGAGTAAAGGGAGAAAATGAACGAGACTACAGAAGGAAGGTCTATTACTAATTTTTTCTACTTTTGGCACTTAATGAAAGCAATACGTATAATTATTGCAGGGGGAAGGTGGTAGGAGCTCATAGAAATGAATCTAAGTATAGAACTAGTCACAAGAAAAAGACCCTAGGAAATAATGTTCAAATTTTAGACACTATTTTCTAGTATATGATTTCAATAATTACCCTATTTTTGGTAAATAGCAAATCAATTGTAGCATCTGCAATAATATTCATTCGCAGTTCAAAAGCAAGAATCTGTCGTGGTCTCCCAGGCTGTGCAATTTCAGAAACTTTCAGAACTTGATAATCAGGTGGGAAGAAAAACTTCCATAAACAATCTCTATATAAGGAGGTAGAAAGAATAACTTGTTATTCAAGCAAAATTACATTTATAAGGGTGCAATATCAGTATTTTAACTTTGTACTATCATTGCTTATCATTTAACAATTGGACATGAAATAGAAAAAAAATTAAGTCACAAAAGAAACCTACTCTAATTTCTTTTCATTAAAAATCAAAAGACTGTTTTCTCCAGAAAGCAACTTCCAGAAAGCAACAAGCTTTGAGTACTTAATATACTATTGTCAAATGAATCTAGACAAGAACAAATTTGCACTATTCACTATTCAAGTATTCTGTGAGAAATTAAAGACTTTCAATTTCTTTCTACAAGTATATCAATCATCCAAAAGGCAAAGAAAGAACTGAAGGAGGATGGTGTAATTGGAGTCATTATTCCACTCTGGTTGAGTTACTTCACCCTTCTGAGGACACTTGACCTGCTTTCTTGTCTATAAAATAGGAATAACTGGCGTCACAGAATAGATCTGATGATTAAATGACAGCATACATGGAAAAGACTTGGCAGTACATGCTGACGGAAAAAACGGCTATTATTTCTATTATTTTCATAATCATTTTTAAAAATTTTTTTAATGTTTTTACTTATTTTTGAGAGAGAAGGTGCAAGCAGGAGAAGGTCAGAGAGAGAGGGGGACAGAGGATCCAAAGCAGGCTCCGACTGACAGCAGTGAGCTTGATGTGGGGCTTGGACTCACAAACCATGAGATCATGACCTGAGCCAAAGTCGATGCTCAACCGACTGAGCCACCCAGACGCCCCTCATAATCATTATTTTTTAATCAATATGCTATCAGTAAGAGTCTGCAGAGCAATAGATCTCTAAAAAGTAAAGAAGCTAAGCTCTAATGCATTTGCCTCCCCTCATTATCTAACAAAGATGAAAGAACCCAAAGAATTTCCATTTCAGTCTCCTATGTCAGTCAAAATTATGTAATGTTATTCATAATTCAGAGAAGGTGCCAGTTTATGGATTTTAAACAGGAAGGGTTGAAAACAGAGTTGCCAGTAACAGAAAATGCTACTTGGAATAAATAAGATTGGGAAAAATTAGATGAACAGAACAAAATTTTCAAACTCACCCATCATAGACTATTAACTTGCCATGATTAAGTAAGTGTGTGTGAAAAGAAAATAAAGTCCTGCAAATGTTTTGGCTACAACACACAGATATATAAAACTAAGACTATTAAAGACAAAAAAGACAAAAAAAAATTCAATATGATCATTAGATGAAAATGGACTATTTGGTGGGTAGTAGGATATAATGAAAAGAACAGTGGACTTAAAGGGTTGGTTTGAATCTCAGCTCTAGATGTTATAGCATCATCTTGCCCAAATCACTGAACCTCTCTGCATCTCCATTTTCTCAAAGGTATAATAAGTTTACCATACCTGTCCTGTGTACCTCACTCGGTTATGAGAATCAATTGTGAAAATATAATGAAAGTACTTACGTGAAAGCAGTAAGAAACTAGACAATGTCAGGAATGTTTGCATTATTGTAATTATCATCTAAGGATTAAGTACAAATCTCATAAAAACTCTGTCATGAAAACTCTAAGAAAATATCATGAAGGAAAAGCTGAATATCTTAGATTCAGAAAATCATGTAAAGGTGGTAGAAATGAAGTCAAAATCTACAAGCTAAAAAGTCATTCTACATCAGAAATCAAAAACTTCACAAAACTGAGGGAACCATCCAATAGCAAAGTAGTTAAGATTTCTTCCTAAATTTCTTACGTCTTAGCATACTATTCACTTCTGATTATAATTCATATTTATATAGAAACTCAAAATGGGGAAGAAGAAAAGGAAATGGCTACAATTGAGGAAATGTACCATTTGTACATGTAAGTGAGAAGCAAAGTATTACAATAACTTTTCTTTTTTCTTTTCTGTTTTTTAAATAAACATGGATATTTTGCTAAGTCCAGATTAAAAAAGGTATTGCTGTTCTCTCCTAGCATGGCAAGATTGACTGAAAACCATTCATAAAGCAAATTTTTCTTTTATATTAACTTCATTGTCATTTCTCTATGTAATACAAAGATCACCTCAGAATTGAATATGGTTATACAGTAAAAGAATTTGTTTGGATTTTCATGTAAATATATTCTAATATTTTTTAATGTAATAAAATTAATATAATTTAAAAATAATCACACTTTATTGAAGTCTTAGAAATGCAAAAATATTTTATGTATCTGCATTAAAAAACAGTGATTTTTAATTTTTTCCTTTCAAATATAACATTTTGTAACTGTTACTTAATGGGATGTAAAAACCCTAATTTCCAACTATTCCACTGTATATACAGCATGGCTGTATTTTTCCCGTAATACAGGAAAAACCTTATCATAAAAGGAAAATGTTAATCCAGTAATTTGAAAAGCATTTGTTTTCTAACCTGAAATTTTAAGTTGTTTACTTTCAAGTCTAACAAATAACCTAACCCAGAACTCAATGAAGTACTGTATTAGCATATTACCCATATTTAATGGGGCAGATATTCCTACATACTAGAGATACCAAGATTAACAGAACATTCCAGTTAACAAGTATATACTTCTTCTAACAGTGCTGGGTAGAAAGCATTTTTTAAAACAAGTATTAAAAGAGTCAGTATTATCAAGTCACTATCAGCACTCTTCATTAGTCCATCAATGGCCCAGTAATACCTGCTTCAGTGAACAATTTACCTTGTATTTCTCCATTCAAGCTAATTTATGAACAAAAAAACTAAACTAACTTTAGGCAATGTCTATTTATATAAAAATTTACATGTTCCTTCATAATTAGTGGTAAATGTCCCCTTCTTTGCTTAAAATTCTTCATTAAGTACAAAAAATATCAAAATTAGAATTACTTCAAAATTAATAGAATGAATAAAACATAAAAAAAATTTTCAGACACTGTCCATTACCTCTACTATAAAATTTCTATATCTTAACTATCTACAAATCTCCTAACAAACTATAGAAACTTTAAGACAAATCTCCACTGTCATCATGCATTTGCAGAACTCTTCTTTTGCCTCCATTATTTGTACTCCTCTTCCTTTCTTGGCTAACTCCTACTTAGGTTTCAAAATTCAACTTACATGTTACCTCTACTAAAAAGTCTTCCCCAATTCTTCTCTCCTCTGATGAATTATGTATCTGTTATGGGAAGAACTATGTCCCCCTAAAAATTCATATGTTGAAGTTCCAATCTTGAGGACTTGAGAATTTAATGTTTGGAGATAGGATCTTTAGAGAGTAATTAAGTTAAAATGAGGCCATAACGGTGGGCCCTAATCCAATATGACTGGGGTTCTTCTAAGACAAGGAAATGTGGACAGGGAGGCCTACAAGACATACAAAAGGGAAGACCATGGGAAGGCCAGAGAGAAGATGGCCATCAAGAAGCCAAGGAGAAAAGCCTTGAATGCACTCTTTCCTCACAGCCACCCTCAGAAGGAACCAAATCTACCAACACTTTGATCTAAGAAGTCTAACCTCCAAAACTGTGAATAATGTCTGTTGTTTAAACCACACAGTCTGTGGTACTTTGTCACGGCAGTCTTGGCAAACTAGTGCAGTACCTTTCTAAGTTCTTCATTGAGGCTTTTCCTTTACCTCTCTTACAGCACTTAATAGAACACTTCCGTTTCTTTTTCCTCACTACAACTGAATGATAGATGTCTTTTATCTCTGAATCTCCACAGCCCCAACAACTGCAGGCATATTCATTGATTATACACAAAAGACAAAACATAGGAATCAATAAATATGCTCTTCATTCACCATTTTTCTAATGAATTAGCCCCGCCTTTAGAATGAATTTGCTTATGCCAATTTCTCTACAAACAAGTTATAATTTGAATTAAAATGTTTAGTGATACCTTACCCTGCCATAATAAAATATCTTATAAAAATATTAAGCTACTTTTTATAAAAATTATAGTGTTGTCTTAATACACTTAAAGACTGACTATAAATATAATTTACTCAAGTACCTCTGCCTATCGGCCCATGGCCCATAGTTGAAATCTGTTCCTTTACCACAAACTATATCCAATCCCCAACATGGAGGCAAATCTTGTAATTTGCAATCCTCACTGCTCATTTCTCCTTCAGTATTTTCTTCTGTTTCTTCTGGAACAAGTCCTGTATTGCAAAATACACAATACAGAGGCAATTACTTAAAATTACTGTTAAAAGATTCCCTAGATCAAGAGTTCTAAAAATTTTTTGATCTCAGTAATTCTTTACAGTCATAAAATTACTGAAGATGCAAAGTGGGGTTTTTGGTGTTATCTCTATCAAAATTTACTGCATTCAAAATTGAAATTGAGCAATTTTTATAAACTTTACTTTTAAAGTAACAAAGAACTCACTACATGTTGACATGTTTAATAAAACTAAACTAACTACATGTTAATAATGAAATGCTTAATAAAATTTAATGAGAATATGAAAAATTTTTTTAAAAATGAAATTTTAATTCCATTTTTAATGAAAATACTTTTTAATGAAAAATAACCATATTTTCAAAAACAAATTAATTTGGTAATAAGTGTTGGCATTGTTTTTATTTTGGCAAATCTCTTTAATGTCCAGCTTAATAGAAAATAAGTGAATTCGCATAGCTGCTTCTGTATTTAATCTGTTGTTCAAGGATATAAAGAAAACCTAGCCTCAAACAAATAGGTATTTTAATAGCTTTTGCAGATAATTTTGGGTATTCTTCTCTGACACTACACCAAAACTCAGCATGTAGTAGTTTCTTACAAGTTAGTTGCAATGTGGAATCTGAAACCCTATCACTGCATTTTTTGTACCCTGATACATTAAAATTTACTTATCTCTCTTATACTTTGAATAGATCTTTTAACCATGGCATGACTTTGTAATATCATGCATTTGGAAAATACTGGTTCACAGAGATATATGTTTCCCAAATATTGATAAACTTCATTATTAAACATTTTAAAAATCAATTTGTTAATATCACTGTTGGTCTCATCAGAAAAATCCTCCCACTCACAGTGGCAGGATTTTCTAAATTTTCTAAAATTTTCCAAATTTTCTAAATTTTCTAAAATTCTAATTTTTATATGAAAACTCAAAATCATAGTTTGTCCCTAGCTGCTCCTTCAAGTGAAACCAGTGCTCCATGAAAAGAGCAAATAGTGTGGGTTAGAACTCAACTATCCAAGTGCTTTTCCTCCAAACATCAGTATACTTTGGTATACTGTGCATTTGCATTATATGTACTTGCCATTTTATCACACCAAATATTGAAAAGATTACTCAAGGGTCAAGATTTGATAAAAATAATTATTACTGCTTAATCAAAGACATTTTAAAGTGATACTGGGATTTGTTGTTCTACTATAAATGTGTGGCAGTGAAAAAGACAGTGATTAACAGTACATGCTAAAGTACCATCAGCTTACCCATTATTGCTTTTGTACCAACAGTGTCAATATGGTGAAAAAGGCAAATAACATTCTAGTTTCATTTTGAAAATACCCTGACCTCACAAATCCCATGAAAGGCATAAAAAGGCCAGAAGTAGGTAAAAACAGGTAAAAACCTAATGTTTAGCTACTTTTATAAAACTCAAACCACCTGTGAAGTACTCTAACCAGCTAGATTTCAATCCTTAAACTTCAAGCCTCAAATCTAATATACTATGATTTTTTTTCTTAAGCAGTGTAAACTACCTTAACTGTCACCACATTCTCTAAAGGTTTTCACCCAAGGTCATTTACATTCACAATTTTTGAGGTATACTTGTAAAACCAGAATTGAACTAAAGATTCTTAGATTGTTCTCCTTTGGTCTGAAATAAATATTCAATTTTTGACAAATGACACAGACATTCTTTAGGTAAGCATTCTTACATCCACATTTACCATTTATTGATATTTATTTTATCGTAACTAAGGAGACTTAAGACATCATTATTCAATATCAATATTTCATAGAAGAAAGAGAATTGTAGCTACGAAACACACTTTAGAAGAGTAATACCTGGTTCATCCATGTAGTAGTAGATGTCAACATCATTTGACTGCATCACCACAAAACCTTCTCCCATTAATCTTGGTGGCCTAGAAGAAGGAGGGGAGAAGGCAAACTAAGTACATCTCCAGAATATAAAATGTTCAGTATTCTAATTATGGTAGTAATAGGAGAAAACAGAGAAAAAAATCTAAAAAGTAATCAACTGTAGCATCTTGAAAAGGGTAAACATCTTTCACATGGACAATTAAGTATCCCATAGCTAGACTAAAGAATATTCCATGTTAGACTAAATAATAAAGTGGTACTGAAAAATTTTTAGTCAATATATTAGTTTCAGAAAGAAAAAAAAAATTTTATATTTTTTAAGTTTTAAATGAGAGAAATCAATTTAAACAAAGTTTAATTAAATACAATAGAAGCACAATCATGAGAATAATTATATTCTGCATTTGCAATAAAAATTTACAATTAAACTTAAAATTCAACCATTTTATATTAATAATACCTTACAACTGAGTAATAAATATTTTATATATTTGTAAAATAAACTTTAATCTTTCAGAAATATTAAATTAAAAAATGTTGTCATTTTTATTTTTAACAACTTTATATGATCTATTTCCAAGAATATTTAGTTGATCAACTTGAAAACATACTGGAATGAATGTCTCTCTACAATCACTTTCTCACAAACTACTAATTTTTATTTGCTTTGATTCAGCAATCCTTCTCTTTGTCATCCATACACCACCATATCTTCCTTCCATAGCAAAATTAACTTCTCAGTCATCAGATAATATACACAAATTCAGCACTCTTCTTTTAAGTATGTATTAAATGGGGGCACCTGGGTAGCTCATCAGTTAAGGTCTGACTCTTGATTTCGGCTCTGGTCATGATCGCTCAGTTTGTGGCGGTTCGTGGGATACAGCCCCGTGTCAGGCTCCATGCTGACAGTGCAGAGCCTATTGGGATCCTCTCTCTCCCTCTCTTTCTGCTCCTCCCCCACTCATGTGCAGACTCACTGTGTCTCAAACTTTAAGAACATGTATTAAATGACAAAAGTTAATGTTTAATATCATCATTTAATCTCCACACTTACTTCTGAAGAGTGAAAACTACAATTTTAAATCTTTTTACAAAAATTAATAGCAAAACTTCTTTTATCTTACTCTTGTAATCTTCACAAAATTCCGATTTATTCAATATTATAATTTTTACCCATAAATATAGAAATGTGTACACAGCCCACATTCTACAAGATGTTTAGCAAAATATGTGATTATGAAGAGTGAGATGAGCTAAACACAAAGCCTCCCTGGTACTAAAGTAAGGAAAACCTCTCCAGCATTCTACCCAATCCCCAGAAAATCTAATAGCAAGCTAGCCAAAAGTTAGAACTAAGAAGGAATAATCATGCTTCTTATAACTTCATAAACTTTAAATTTTTTTTTTTTTTTTTTTTTACGTTTATTTATTTTTGGGACAGAGAGAGACAGAGCATGAACGGGGGAGGGGCAGAGAGAGAGGGAGACACAGAATCGGAAACAGGCTCCAGGCTCTGAGCCATCAGCCCAGAGCCCGACGCGGGGCTCGAACTCACGGACCGCGAGATCGTGACCTGGCTGAAGTCGGATGCTTAACCGACTGCGCCACCCAGGCGCCCCAACTTCATAAACTTTATATTGCCTACACACAAAGATAAAAGCTGCGACATAGTAGAAACCCATTATATACACATATAAATTACACAAATGCAACCACGGAGCCTCCATCACAAAAAAGAACAGAGATTGATAATGACATAAAGACATGAGAGCTCTTATCCCCCCATGAGCCTGTGGCCTGGAGTTAGATGAGAGTAATGTGTCTGCTGTTTCTTCAGAGCTCCATTCCAATCATATGAAAGCATCCCACCACAATGAAGGTGAGTCTAGCATGCATCCTTCACACAATGTGTCTAGTGGTATCATTCATACAATGTGAAACAACTACTTCACTGATGACAAAACAAATATGAAAAGCTAGACAGAAAACTGACCAGAACTTACCTGTTAAGTGAGTTCTAAAACTGTCAGTTTTCCAAGAGTAATTTGGATTCAATTTTCAACTTTTAATTAACTCAAAATAGTACTCCACTATACTGAATTGGTTGAATATACTATTAATTCATCCCTTCTGGAAATACAAATATACTGTAATGTATATTTTCTAACATGCAAACATGTAGGTGTAATTGCCCAAAATAAGTTTCCCAAATATAGTGAGAAGGAGAAAGGTACCATTATAGGTATTATCTTTTACCAAAATATTTAAAATTAGAGTTCATCAATGAAGAGTATATCCATTCATCTTATAAAGTAAAATTACACTGCTGATTTAACAGAGAATATACCCAATTATTGCCCAATTTGTACCAAAAAAACTTAAAAGGATGCTAAAGATTCTGATAATAAATAAGTTTTTATAACTTTCTTACTCATCATTTTGAAGACCAACATATCTTGGACTAGGAACAAGCATGACTCGAACATTTTCAAGCTTTCCTTTCACAATATGCATAAATTGGTCAAGATGACTGGAAGGTGGTTTTGTAGTATAAGTTAAGAAAGCATCATCAAAGTTGATACATAGAGTTTGAGGTTGGTAATGATTTCCAAAGGCCAAACGTCCCTAAAAAGTAGACAAGAGATATTATGACATAATATACAGGCCATATTTTTTCCTTCATTGACCTAATAACAGACATTTCAAACAAGAACTAAACGATTCCACTTTAGCACTATATACTATTCAGACTACCCCACTGATCAATTTAGACTAGTGTTTAAAGAAATTTAAGTACTTTTGAATAAATAGCCCTAACAACCTAATAAATTTGTGCTATGATAGTACTGGTGTTAAAATAATTCTTTCACACTTTAAGAACTTTGGAACCAAAACAACTCTAAAAATTACTTTATTTTCTTAAGTGAAAATTTTTTTTGCAAAAATAAGAGGCTCTGTTATTAACCCACCAAACATTCATTGCAGCAGAATTTACTTACTGTGCTCACATTGACTTTTATAACTGGAATGAGTGATCTCCATGAAGATGTGGGGTCTTGAGATTCTGTTTTTACTTTAACTCTGAGGAAAAAAAATAAATTGACACACATAAGAAAAACTTAAATAGCCAAGAATACCCTTGGCTTCTTCACAATACACATTAGTACCAGCTGTAACTTTCCAAATACATCTAACGACTACTCCAGTAAACAAAATAATGACAGCATCTAACAATACTAATATCTTTAAATAGCTCTTGGAATGCACTCTATGATATACCACGTTTTGATAATTTAAGTTGCCTTAAAAAATAATAATTCAGGTTGTCTTATGTCATGTTGTAATACAATGAGTATAATGATTAATGTAATGAGAGCATATCATAATTTATACTTGTCATTAAAACTTGTCACTCTAAAAACAGTTTTGTTATTATACCTTGCTATTATACCCTCCCATGCTCGTGCTCTCTCTCAAAAATAAACATCAAATAATAAATAAATAATTAATTAATTAAATTAAATGAAAATGATAGGCCAACAATAAGGAAAAGAAAGTGGCCGCTCACAAAGTACAAAAAGTTTAAGATACCAAATTTCACAACAAATCACTAAAGATTTCAGATGAGAACTCAAGGCGTATCTCTTCAATAACCCAGTAACTCCCAAATCACACTTCTGAAGCCATCTCCACTAAGGTAGTCCTCAGTACCTAAAACTAAATTTGAAACGGACCCCACCACCTTCCCCTCTAACTTCTTTCTCTAAGGTTCCCTGAGTATGACCACTGATTAAATTATAAGCTGGATTCATTACTGACTCCTCCTTCTTACTCATTCTGCACATCTAATCTATCACTGTCTAACACATTCATTTACCTAAGTATATATGGAATCCATCCACCTTTCTCCCTTCTTGTTACCAACCCAATTGATGATAATCTTTTCCCTGAATTGTCACATCTTTCTTCCTTCTCAAAATGTATAACTTTTATTTCATTTTCTTATTGCAATAGGTAGTACTTGGGAGTGGAAAAGAGTGGTGAGAGGGAACATCATTGCTTTGTACCTGATGTTAGTGGGAAAGTTTCTAGTTTCTCACTATTAAGTCTATTGTTGACTGTAGGGTTTCTGTAGATATTCTTTATCAAGTCAAAGAAGTTCTCTATTCCTAGTTTACAGTGAGATTTTTAATCATGAATGGGGGCTGGATTTTGTAACATACTTCTTCTGCATCTATTGATATGATCATTTGATTTTTCATTTTTAGCCTGTTGATTTTTGAATGCTGAGATAGCCTTGCATACGTAATAGTTTTTTAAGTAGATGAGGGCATTTATTCTCAATTATATATTTAATGGATATTCTGTCCCAGGCACTGAGCTGAGACTGCAGATATTGAGAATATGACAACTGTTCTATTTTGAGGGAATTTGTAGCCTAGAATAGGAGTAAGAATAGTTAAGAGGCAATTTTAGTGCAAGAAGTGTTACCATAGGGAACAACAGAATTCGGTGGGCACACAAAGAAGGGTCAGAGGCAACTGGGACATGAAGGGTGAATGAGTTAGGCAAAGAATATCAAGAGTCTTCCATAGAGAAGAAACATATGCAACACAGAAGTTGTTTACTGAGGCTGGAGTAGATTGAGGTAGGAAAGGAAGAAATAAGACTTTCTATGTTTGCAGATGACACAATCTGACACAATCTGTATAGACTATCTGAAAGAACTGACAAAAAGACTCCTGGAAACAATAAGCAATTAATAGCAATGTTGTGGAATTCAAAGTTAATATTATACAAAAGTCCATCACTTTCCTATATACCAGCAATGAACAAGTGAAATTTGATATTTAAAAAAATTTTTTTTAATGTTTATTTTTGAAAGAGAGAGAGAGAGACAGAGCGTGAGTGTGGGAGGGGTAGAGAGAGGGAGACACAGAATCCAAAGCAGGCTCCGGGCTCTGAGCTGTCAGCACAGAGACCGATGTGGAGCTCGAACTCACAAGCTGTGAGATCATGACCTGAGCCAAAGTCAGCCGCCCAACCGACTGAGCCACCCAGGCGCCCCTGAAATTTGATATTTAAAACACAATACCATTTGCACTAGCACCCACAAAATGAAATACTTACATATAAATTTAACAATATATAGAAAAGATGTACATAAGGAAAACTATAAAACTCTGACGAAAGATATCAAAGAATCAAATAAATGGAGTGATATCCCATGTAAATCAATAGGAAGACTCAATATGATCAGGATGTTAGTCCTTCCCAACTTGATCTACAGATTCAATACAATCCCAACTGAAATCCCAGAAAGTTGCTTTATGGATATTAACAAATTGATCCTAAAGTTTACATAGAGAAGCAAAAGACCCAGAATAGCCAACACACCATTGAAGGAAAACAACAAAGTTGGAGGACTGACACTACCTGACTTCAAGACTTCGCTTAAAACTACAGTGATCAATGCCAACCTAATTTCCTAAGAAAAGAAGGATATCTGGGCTTATATTTTAGACCACTTCTCAAAGCTCTGTTAAGTTATAATTTGTATAAATGACATGCAAAAAAATGCACTTATCTAACAATTAACAAAGTTAACAATTTGGTAAACTTTGACACGTATATAAAGTAACGAAACAATAAAAAAAAAAAAAAACTACAGCAATCAAGACAGTGTGGTACTGGTGAAAAAATAGACACATAGGTCAATGTAACAGCTTAGAAAGCCCGGAAACAGATGAAACAAAATCATATATTTGTATATGCACCTTAAATGTATATACATGTGTATATATTCATGTGCATGCATTCAAAAGGAAAAAAACCAAATGGATAACAACAGTCATCAATGTGGAGAAAAATAGCACTAGTAAAGCAGAAAAGGACTGCTTTTTATATTATATAATTCTGTAATATTTGAACTTATAAAAGAATTGTAGAATTATTTGTAAATACAAGTCTTAGTCAAACTACAAAAAAAGATTAGGCTATGTTTAGGTGAGTAGCATCAGTGATATTCTAATAAAAGCAAATGATTAAATGTTAGAGATCAATAAAATTCAAGTGTGACAATGAACCTTTCAATTTTAGACTGGGCTCTTGTTCTTCCATTTTCCCGTGATTTATCATCCTCTTTCTTGGGTGGAATTATTGTTGGTTCCAAACCAAACAATTCTTGAAGACGTCCATAAAGATCCGAACGATTATAGACATGAAATTCAAAGTCATTGACTGTGATGTATAATCTGGTTTCTGCCTTTGGATCTAAAGATACCAATTACAAAAAAAAAGGTTTTTAGTCAACTTTTTAAAAGCTTTAGTCAAAGGTTTTATTAAAATCATTCACAGCTAAACTAACTCAATTTATTTTAAACAGAATTCTATGATAAAGAGAATCTTAAATTTTTAAAAATATATATTTAATTTATATAACACATAATTCATAAAAATATATAAACATATAAAAGTTTTTAAAGTATATAAAATAACAGAAAGAGAAAGAAAAAAGCTGATGTTACTTTAATACTTCAATTTAGCATTCTAAAACAACCTGAATTTCTAAATTCTGTGTAATGACAGAATTTAAAGACTTCATGCTAAGAATAATAGCAAAGTGCCATTTACAGACTAAAAGTAAAACTTTATCCTAACAATAAAATTACAGTAAAATATAAATAGTAAAATGTTCAAAGCATGATGCATTTAAACATCACATTAGTATTTAAATTTTTACCTCATAGAAACTAAGACTTTTCATAAAAACTAGTTTATTTTTAAAAACTACACAATACTAAAACCAAGATCTTATAAACTGGAAACTTCAAATAATAATCTTCTCAAATAAAAGATATAATTACCATAAACATAAGTAACAAGAGTAATTAATAAATCCAACTACAAAAGAGATTAATGAAGCACTTGTTTCTCCTGAAGAAATAATCTAAGACACTGCATCACAGGTCAACCAAAGATGGTCAGGAAAAAGGTACCATAGTCAGTGTTTTCTTTTGTATGCTCTTTTCTTATGTTATACAAGTGGTTTTTAGGGTTTTGTTTGTTTTTTTGAGAGTGCTTTTCTTAACCTTTATCCATTTTTCTCCCTATCAAATTCAACTGAAGGACAATTAAATTAGATATGATCAGTTAGAAGAACTATGGAGAACTGTTATTAACTTTCATTATAGTAGCTTACACTGTGGTTTATTTTTATTTTTTCAAGTTTTTATTTAAATTCTAGTTGGTTAACATATACTGTAATACTGTTTTCAGGAGTACAATTCAGTGATTCATCACTTACATATAACACCCACTGCTCATCACTACCAGTGCCTTCCTTAATACCCATCACTCATTTAGCCCATCCCCAGTCCACCTCCCCTCCAGCATCCCTCAGTTTGTCCTCTATAGTTAAGAGTCTCTTATGGTTTGCCACCCTCTCTTTTTTTTATATGAGATATACACCTTTAATAATGTACCAAATTTCACCAAAATTAATTTCTTCTTCAGTTAGCTAGCAAACAAGCATATGAAATGTCAAATACCCTAAATATAAATTGTATTTTAAATAAACAAATGAAAAAAAAACTATTATTCATACCTCAAAAATAAACTATGGAAAATGAATAAAAAACTTCCATTTTTTTAAATTTATTTATTTATATTCTAGTTAGTTAACATAAAGTGTGGTATTGGTTTCAGGAGCAGAACCCAGTGATTCATCACTTAAATTTAACACCCAGTGCTCATCTCAACAAGTGCCTTCCTTAATGCCCATCACCCATGTAGCCCATCCCCTGACCCACTTCCCCTCCAGCAACCCTCAGTTTGTTCTCTGTATTTAAGACTCTCTTATGGTTTGCCCCCTTCTCTGTTTTTACCTTATTTCTCCTTTCCTTCATCAATGTTCATCTGTTGTGTTTCTTAAATTCCACATGAGTTAATTCATATATTTGTCTTTCTCTGAGTTATTTCACTTAGCATAATACACTCCAGTTCCATCCATGTTGCTGTAAATGGCAAAATGTCCTTCTTTTTTGATCACTGAGTAGTATTCCATTGTATGTATATGTGTGTGTGTATGTGTGTATATATATATCTCTTCTTTATCCACTTAACAGTCAATGGACATTGGGGTGCATTATCTTTACATAATTTGGCTATTGTTGATACAGCTGCTATAAACATTGGGGTGCATGTGCCCTTCGAATCACCATTTTTGTATTCATCCTGAATGTCTAGTAGTGCAATTGCTGGGTCGTAGGGTAGCTCTATTTTTAATTTTTTCAGGTATCTCCATACTGTTTTCCAGAGTGGCTGCACCAGTATCAAAGGGTTCCCCTTTCTCTACCCTTGCCAACATCTGTTGTTTCCTGTGTTGTTAGTTTTAACCATTCTGACAGGTGTGAGGTGGTATCTCATTACGGTTCTGATTTGTATTTCTCTGATGACGAGTGATGTTGAGCATCTTTTCACATGTCTGTTAGTCATATGGATTCTTCTTTGAATAAATGTATATTCATGTCTTCTGCCCATTTCTTCATTGGGCTATTTGTTTTTTGGTGTTGAGTTTGATAAGGTCTTTATAGATTTTGGATACTAACCTTTTATCCAATATGTTGTTTGCAAGTATCTTCCCCCATTCTGTAAGCTGTCTTTCAGTTTTACTGATTGTTTCCTTTGCTGTGCAGAAGCTTTTTATCTTCATGCGATCCCAATAGTTCATTTTTGCTTTTATTACCCTTGTATCCAGAGACATAACTAGCAAGAAGTTACTGCAGCCGAGGTCAGAGAGGTTCTTGCCTGTTTTCTCCTCTAGGATCCTGATAGCTTCCTGTCTCACATTTAGGTCTTTCAGCCATTTTAAGTTTATTTTTGTGTATGGTGTAAGAAAGTGGTCCAGGTTCATTCTTGTACTTGTCGCTGTCTAGTTTTCCCAGCACCATTTGCTGAAGAAACTATCTTTTTTCCATTGGATACACTTTCCTGCTTTGTCAAAGATTAGTTGGCCATACATTTGTGGGGTCCACTTCTGGATTCTCTACTCTGTTCTATTAATCTATGTATCTGATTTTGTGCCAGTACTATACTGTCTTGATGATTACAGCTTTGTAATATAGCTTAAAGTCTGGAATTATGATGTTTCCTGCTTTGGTTTTCTTTTTAAAAACATTACTTTGGCTACTCAGGGTCTGTTCTGGTTCTGGTAAATTTTAGGATTGTGTGTTCAGCTCTGTGAAGAATGCTGGTGTTATACTGATAGGGATTGCACTGAATGTATAGATTGCTTTGGGTAGTATTGACATTTTAACAATATTTGTCCTTTCAATCCATGAGCACAGAGTGTTTTTTCATTTCTTTGTGTCTTCTTCAATTTCTTTCATAAGCTCTCTAAAGTTTTCAGCATACAGATCTTTTATCTCTTTGGTTAGGTTTATTCCTAGGTATTTTATAGTTTTTGGTGCAATTATAAAGGGATCCATTCCTTGATTTCTCTTTCTGCTGCTACACTATTGGTGTATAGAAATGTAAACAATTTCTGTACATTGATTTTATATTCTGTGACTTTGCTGTATTCATTTTTCAGTTCTAGCAGTTTTCTGGTGGAGTCTTTTGGGTTTTCCATGTAGAGTATCATGTCATCTGTCAAGAGTGAATGTTTAACTTCTTCTTTGCCAATTTTTATGCTTTTATATCTTTCTGTTGTCTGATTGTTGAGGCTAGGACTTCCAACACTATGTTAAACAACAGTGGTGAGAACGGACATCCCTGTCTTGTTCCTGATCTCAGGGGAAAAGCTCTCAGTTTTTCCCCATTGAGGATGATATTAGCTGTGGGCCTTTTATATATGGCTTTTATGATGTTATGGTATGTTCCTTCTATACCTACTTTCTTGAGGGTTTTTATCAAGAAAGGATATGGTATTTTGTCAAATACTTTTTCTGCATCTATTGCAAGGATCATATGATTCTTTTCCTTTCTTTTATTAATATGATGTATCACACTGACTGATTTGCAAATAGTGAACCAGCCCTGCAGCCCAGGAATGAATCCCAATTGATCATGGTGAATAATTCTTTTAATGTTGAATTTGATTTACTAGTATCTTGTTAAGATTTTTTGCATCTGGGTACATCAGGGATACTGGCCTGTAATTCTTTTAGTGGGATCTGTGCCTGCTTTTGGAATCAAGATACTACTTGCCTCATACAATGAGTCTGGAAGTTTTTCTTCCATTTATATTTTTTGAAATAGTTTGAGAAGAATTGGTATTAACAACATTCATTTTTTACAGAGTTAATACTTTTAGTTCTATTCCAATCTAGATTTTTTCTTCATTATTTCCTAAGATAATTGAGGGTGGAAAAAGTTAAGCCTAATCCTTAAAAAAACAAAAAACAATGTTTAGAAGCTGTAACTTTTCTGGTATTTTTAAAATAGCTCTTGACCTACGTTCCCTCCTATTTCTTCAGATTTATCACAGGATTAAAAACTAAGGCAACTCCCTAAACTATTACAGTCAAGTGTTTTGCCCCTTCTTCTTGCTGTAGGTCAAATTCTTAAAATAAAATAAAAAGAACAGGAAACACTGGATTTTAATACATTTGAAGTATTCTAAGACTTGATAGTAATAAACACCATTATCCATTTTTAAGTAAGTCATCAAACACTACCACTCATAAGGTTTAAACCTTTCCTTAGTAGTCATCCACAACCTCTTCCCAAAATGCCAGGGTCAAATATCCAGAAAAGTACTCAAATATCTCCAATTTGATAAGTTGACAGGTGACAGGTATCTCACACTTGGTATATCCAACCAAACATCTGATTTTCTCACCTGAACTTACTCGACAGTATTCCTCATCAATAATATGTCAATCTTTTCAATTGCTCGAGCAAAAAAAAAACACTCACTTTCTTTCATGTCCAGATAGTATCAGCAAATTCGGTCAGACTTCCTTTCAACATCCATCTAAAATCCAACCACTTCTCACCACTCTGGCCCAAGTTACCATCAACTTGCACCTGTTTTAATACAAAAGCCTCATAACTAGTCTCCCTGCTTTTGCCCTTATTCCCCTTATGCCAATGCCTTACACATTGGCCAGATCTTACAAAAACCTAACTGAAGTCATGTCACTCTTCCGTTCCCTCACTTTCTGATGACTTCCCTTCCCACTTAGATTAATATCAAAGTCCTTTGAGTGACCTATAAAACCCATTCTCTTTGGAGTGCCTGGGTGGCTCAGTCGGGTAAGCATCCAACTTTGGCTCAGCTCATGATCTCACAGTTCATGAGTTCAAGCCCGTGAGGCTCTATGCTGATAGCTCAGAGCATGGAGACTGCTTTGAGTTCTGTGTCTCCTGCTCTCTCTGCCCCTCCCCTGCTCACTCATTCTTTCTCTCTCTCAAAAATGAATAAACATTTTAAAAAAACAAAAACAAAAAAACCGTTCTCTTCTCTCCTAATCTTCCCTTCAAATAAACTGGTCTCCATTTTGGTAATTAAATAGGAACAGAACAACCAGGAAATGTTCTTCCCCCAGATATTTACAACTCATTTCCTTACTTGTTTCATGTTTCTGTTTAACTACTCCCAATCAATGAAGCATTCCCTGATTTCCCTATGTAAAACAGTGCCCTCCCTGCAAACCAGAACTCCTATTTTACTGAATCTGTTTTTATTTTCCTCAATGCCATATTTTCCTCACCCATTCCTCAATGCTATATATATTTACTTGCTAATTACCTGAATCCCTCCCAACTTGAATGAAGAAAGCTCTGTAAGAGAAGGGACTTGTTTTATTCACTGTTATATCCCCGGTACCTATGACAATTCTCAGCACATAAAAGGATTCATTTGTATGAAATAACAGAGCATCTTACTACAAATCATACTCCTAAGTAAAACAAAAATATCCACAAATACATCTTAGAGTTTTTGAAAACCCCACATGTAGAAGCATAATAACTACAATATGGAATATTCTTCTAGCCCCACATTGATCTATATAAGTAGGAATTAATTATTATACAATTCTTCAAGGTCATAAATTACTCAATCAAAATTTACCTCAAAACTCATTTAGATCATTTGTTTTCAAATTTACTTACAGAATAGTTTATCATGATTCCTGAATATAAATGCCCTGATCATTAGGACCATGCTATAAAAGCCACTGGATGAGCTGCAGAAACAGCAATGGGGAAATTAAGAGTCTGGACTAGCTCCTAATTGGATCAGCGGTGATGAATAAACAAAGTGACCGTATAAAAATGGAAACAGGATTCCTCTCAATTCATAACTAACTTTCTGGATATGTACAAGCAATTCTCTTCCTTCAATATAACTGACATGATATGAATGTGACTACATTAACTTAATAAGGACACCAAGGCACAAAGCTAGAGAAGATATTAGTCTCTGAGGGTATTCTGACAACACTGACAAACACTAAACATTTGACACTAAAATACTGGAAGAGCCCCTCAACAATACCTATCCTATGTACCCAACTTTTTTTGTATTAATTATTATTTATTGTTAACTTCCCCCCACTAGAATGTAAACTCCACTAGAGAAGCATTTTTCCTATTGTGTTCACTATTACATCCCTGGTGCCTAAAATAATGTCTGATACATAAGAGGTGCTCAATAAATTAGTTAAATCATTAAATAGAAATAATGGGTTTTTTAAACTTTCAATTTATACTGAATTCTTTTTTTAAATAATCTTCCATTTCATCATGTAATACAATGTTCATAATAATAAAAGCAGCTCACCTCTATTGAAGACATGCTCTGTCCCAGCCACTGTTCTAGGCACTCTACTCACCCAATCTCATTTAATCCTCACAGCAACCCTGGTAGTCAGAGCCCAAGACTGCAAGACTAGAAAGTAGTAGAAGAACCCAAGATTCTAAATACTGGGTCTTCACCACAAAATAAAATTACTTATCAATTATATTAATAAATGTAATGATGGTTTCAAAAAAGTTATTAATCCCTGAAAACAAAAATGTGTCAAGAATCCAGTTATTTCTTTGTAATTTTATGAAAAATTGATCAACAGTCAAACCTTAAATGCAGTATTTAAAATGGTTAAATTCTGGTAACACTAGATCTCTGAATGATATTTATCTCTCCTGGGAATCTTAAAAGCAGATTTTAAGTTTCATTTATTCTTATGACACTGAAAGTCAAAGCAAAAAATGTAATTTATATATAATTTAAGAAAGGTATAATCAGTTGACTTTTTAAATCTCATCTCTATATTAACATTGCTCTATCCTTGAAGGCAGAGATCTTTTTCTCACACTCCTTATCATCTAATATTTACATAGTGGACTCCCTGAAAGTATATGTTAATAAAATACTCAATTTGATAGATGTAAACTATAAATATAAAAGGCTCTTCACTTAATAAGCAGTTAATTTATGGAGAAAAAGGGTAAATGAATGTTGGGAAACTGCTTAAGTCTCCTGAGCAAACAGTTAATTGAGTCTTCTTGTTTTCCAAAGGGAAATTAGGAAAAAGGCACTTATTTAATTATGTAATTGGGACACATGCTATTTGTAGTAAAAAGCTATAGTGTGAAGTGCTGCCAAGGCCTTGTAATACTTTGAATCAATACTTAGTACAAAGATAAAATAGTCTACTGGCCTTTTAAAAATTGTTCAGGGGTTTCTATTTCCTTTATTTAACAAACAAATAAGATTTAGATGCTACAAATTTAGAATACTCGAGTGTATTAAGCTAAACTTCTAAGTGACACAATGACAGAAAGGGACATACTTTACTGTCATCCTTTCACTTCTTAGCAATGTAAGAACTTCTCTGGATAAGAAAGATATATCCCTCATTATTCAGATCGGTATTGATTTAAACACTGTATCATCACATATCAAGAAGCAATGGATCCTGCTTATTTTCCAAAAGAATGGCTTGAAATCAACTATCCTAAAAACCAAAATAAAGGTTTTTGATGGATATCCTCATCAATTGGTCTTTGGCCAACAACCAAATCACTAATTTCATGACCTAGGAAATATTTTACAACAAAAGCTATGGTAAACAAATCAGATCTGCTTTTCCTTTTAAAAAAAAAAAGATTAAACTGAACAACTGACAACTTTAAATCTGCTCCTGGATTAAATTATCCCAGCCAAGCTCAATGACACAGAATTTCTATACTTGAACACTCCTCTTTTCTCCTAATAAAACAGTTCTAAAACTTCCTCATGAAAATCTTAGCCTTACCCACAGACAGACCTTAGCCTATCTCCTTGGAAGGCTAGTGGCAATTATCTATTCAGGTACACACTCCAATTAGACTTTCAAATTTTTCACCAAGAAATGTCAACTATCTCTACTTCCTGCTTAACTGTCAAAGTACATGGATCTGCCTTTAACCAGCAGGAAATAATATCTAGAATTAAGGTCTCATTAGTGAACATAATCCACCATTTTAATAAATTCCATAATACTGTCCAACTTTTTATCAAAAGCTTAGTTTGCAATCTATTCAATCCTCTACATACTATATTCTAAATTCTATCTCTGAATCATGCTAGATTAATAATGTACCTAGACCAAACCGCTTATTCCTACGTTGCTATTTGGCATTGTGTCTTCATTTTTTTTAAGTTTTATTTATTTATTTTGAGAGAGCAAGCATGAGTGGGTTAGATGTAGAGACAGAGAGAAAGAGAGAGAGAGATAGGGAGAGAGAGAGAATCCCAAGCAGGCTCTGCACTATCAGCACAGAGCCTGATGTGGGGCTTGAACTCACAAATGCAAGATGACGATCTGAGCCAAAACCAAGAGTTGGACGCTTAACCAACTGAGCCACCCAGGTGCCCCTTATAACTTTACTTTTGAAACGTGTGACTATGAGCATCTTGAGAATATCATCCTCTGTAACAGAGAATTTCTTTTAAAAGCACTTGGAGGAGAAACTTCTTCGACCCTCACCAAAGCTGTGCTCCTCCTGATGAACAACACATAGATTTAAATGTTAAAATGTAGAGCAATCACTATCCAAATAACACCAGCATTCTTCAACGTTTATTTATTTTTGGGACAGAGAGAGACAGAGCATGAACGGGGAAGGGGCAGAGAGAGAGGGAGACACAGAATCGGAAACAGGCTCCAGGCTCTGAGCCATCAGCCCAGAGCCCGACGCGGGGCTCGAACTCACGGACCGCGAGATCGTGACCTGGCTGAAGTCGGACGCTTAACCGACTGTGCCACCCAGGCGCCCCAACACCAGCATTCTTTACAGAGCTAGAACAAACAATCCTAAGATTTGTATGGAACCAGAAAAGACCTCAAATAGCCACAGCAATTTTCAAAAACAAAACCAAACCTGGAGGCATCACAATCCCGGACTTCAAGATGTATTACAAAGCTGTAATCAACACGATAGTATGGTACTGGCACATAAACAGACACTCAGATCAATGGAACACAATACAGAAGCCAGAAATGGACTCACAAACATATGGCCAACTAATCTTTGACAAAGCAGGAAAGAATGTCCAATGGAATAAAGACAGTCTCTTCAGCAAATGGTGCTGGGGAAATTGGACAGGAACATGCAGAAAAATTCACCTGGACCACTTTCTTACACCATACAGAAAAATATACTCAAAATGGATGGAAGATGTAAATGTAAGACAGGAAGCCATCAAAATCCTAGAGGAGGAAGCAGACAAAAACCTCTTTGACCTCAGCCACAGCATCTTCTTACTCAGCATGTCTCTGTGTTGAAACAAAAGCAAAAATGAACTACTGGGACCTCATCAAAATAAAAAGCTTCTGTACAGCAAAGGAAACAATCAGCAAAACTAAAAGGCAACTGATGAAATAGGAGAAGATATTTGCAAACGACATATCAGATAAAGGGCTAGTATCCAAAATCTATAAAGAACTTACAAAACTCGACACCCAAAAAAACAAATAATCCAGTGAAGAAATGGGCAAAAGACATGAATAGACACTTCTCCAAAGAAGACATCCAGATGGTGAACAGACACATGAAAAAATGCTCAACATCACTCATCATCAGGGAAATACAAAGAAAAACCACAATGAGATACCACCTCACACCTGTCAAAATGGCTAACATTAACAACTCACGCAGCAACAGATGTTAGTGAGGATGTGGACAAGACAATCCCTTTTGCACTGCTGGTGGAAATGCAAACTGGTGTATCCACTCTGGAAAACAGTATGGAGGTTCCTCAAAAAATTAAAAATAGAACTACCCTACAACCCAGCAATTGCACTATTAGGTATTTACCCAAAGGATACAGATGTGCTGTTTCGAAGGGGCACATGCACCTCAATGTTTATAGCAGCACGATCAACACTAGCCAAAGTATGAATAGTCCAAATGTCCATCGACACATGAATGGATAAAGATGTGGTATATACATACAATGGAGTATTACTCGGCAATCAAAAAGAATGAAATCTTGCCATTTGCAACTATGTGAATGGAAACGGAGGGTATTATGCTGAGTGAAATTAGTCAGAGAAGGACAAAAATATATGACTCCACTCATATGAGGAATTTAAGATACTAAACAGATGAACATAAGGGAAGGGAAGCAAAAAGAATACAAAAACAGGGAGGGGGACAAAACATAAGAGACTCTTAAATATAGAGAATAGAGGGTTGCTGGAAGGGTTGTTGGGGGGGGATGGGCTAAACAGGTAAGGGGCATTGAGGAGTCTACTCCTGAAATCATTGTTGCACTATATGCTAACTTGAATGTCAATTAAACAATAAATAAATTTAGAAAGAAAGAAAGAAAGAAAGAAAGAAAGAAAGAAAGAAAGGAAGGAAGGAAGGAAGGAAGGAAGGAAGAAAGAAAGAAAGAAAGAAAGAAGGTTAAAATATAGGAAAAACTATGAGCAAATAATTAGAATTTCAAATGTGATAACTAATAAAGTCTACCAACTTTTAATTTTTTTTTTCAACGTTTTTTATTTATTTTTGGGACAGAGAGAGACAGAGCATGAACGGGCGAGGGGCAGAGAGAGAGGGAGACACAGAATCGGAAACAGGCTCCAGGCTCTGAGCCATCAGCCCAGAGCCCGACGCGGGGCTCGAACTCACGGACCGCGAGATCGTGACCTGGCTGAAGTCGGACGCTTAACCAACTGCGCCACCCAGGCGCCCCAAGTCTACCAACTTTTAACATCACTATAAGATGAGGTGTGTTATCTTTTCTATTGCAAGCACTAGCACACCAAAAATAAGAAAAAATAATTTAGATATTAATTTTTTTAATATTTATTCATTTTTGAGAAACAGAGCACAAGCGGGGGAGGGGAAGAGAGAATGGGACATAGAATCTTCAGAGACACAGAATCTGAAGCAGGCTCCAGGCTCTGAGCTGCCAGCACAGAGGCCAATATGGGGCTAGAACCCATGAACCGCGAGATCATGACCTGAGCCGAAGTTGGATGCTCAAATGACCAAGCCACCCAGGTGCCTCAATTTAGATATTCTTATATATTAAGATATAAAATATCCAAAAATTTTATTTCTATTCTTTATCAAGGACAATTACAGAGAAAACTGAGACACAGAAATATGTTAACATTAAGACAAAAAGAATCCAAGACACAAAAAACAGCATAGGAGAGCCAGTCTAGGAAGGGCTACTATATGAGCTATTTATATTAATCTGGGATGTATTCATCAGAAGTAGTAATTACATTTTGCTATATCCTTTGAAATGAGGTAAGTTCATATCACTCCCTTTCTCAAAAATCTTAAATGGCAGAGACTCCCAGGTGTTCAATATCCTTCACAATACAGTTTCATCTCCTATTACTCCTGTATCTTATATTTACCACCAAATTGAGTTACTTTCTAATTTCTAAACACACCCCTGTTTTCCAACCTCAACACCATTGATTAAACCAGTTGTTTCGCCTGAGGTACACTCTCTTCTATTCCACCTCTGCTTGACATAATCCTACCCACTGTCATCATGCATGCTACTTAAGAGATAGGACTTTCACAACATTCTGTCTCCTAACATATGGGCATAACTTTAATCGTCATCACACCATGACCCTGCTGGGACCACATCAGGTGGGCCGTACTAAAAATGATAACTTTGAGGACGGTATTTCTCCTCAACACACATTCACTGTTCCCTCTCTCCTTTAATGATAATTACTTATATGCATGTATATCCTGAAATAGATTTGAGTAACACCCAACTCCACCTTTTTAAATCCCCCCTTTCAGCTTAACACAAGGATCAGTAAAATGAATACACAATATCTGTTAAATAAGGTAAAGATTTTTATTAAAAGCTACCTCTTTTCATGAAGGACTTGGGTCAGCTACTCTTGACCACATCCATGTATTTTGATGTAAAGTAATCTACTTTAAGGAGATGAAATATTTCATGACAAAATTAAGCAATTATTTTCTTCAAAAAAAAGCTATTAACAATTTAAGATAGTATTTTGCATGTCTATGAAAATTCTAAAGTGGGCAATCTCATTAGGCTTAGCTTTAAGACTTGCAGTTGCCTCTGGATACTGCAAATTATCATATTCATTCCTCTCATAAGCTGCTATCAGTGTTTATATATAAGAATTTCCAAGAACCTACTTGGGCCATATTTGACAAGCGTGTTTTATAATATAAGGAGCACTAGACTAGAAGTCAGCAGACTTCAGTTTTCATTCTGGTTTTATCAGTTATTAATCACAGGAATTTCTGTTTTTCCATTTGCAAAATGTGGATTGTTGAGAACATTAGTTGCTTCCAAATTGATAAAGGATTTTGAGAAAATCAGTTGTTCCCTAATTGTGTTCCTTAGAATCCTGGGGTAAAAAGCATGGGGTAGTGGGAGGGGTTTTTTTCATATGGGTCTACTGAATTCATATACCTATAATTTCATTGGTTCATAAGAACATCTTTAAAACACTGAAAAAAATTGAAGTCACTCAATCTCTGCTCAAAATTATCCAACAAACAACTCTAATTTTTAGAAAACTTTTTCCAGACACGAAATCTGCCCATTATTTTTTCTAGTCATTCTATTTCATTAATTCTATAGATACCAAATTCTTATCAATTTATGCCAGTCATTTCAAGGTACATGATAGATTATGTTGAAGGGGGAAAAGCTTGTGGGAGCAAGGGAATGACAGTAAAAAAAAAAAAAAAAAAAAAAAAAAAAAAGACTAAAAGTGAAGTAACAATGAATTCAAAAGTAATTTAGGCTACCTCAATCCTGTGCTAAGTTTAAAAACTTATGGAACTTTAATTTCCCATAGAAATAAAATTATAAATAACAGCAAGGTTCCTAAAGTGAACCCACCAAAAAAAGGAAAAAATTAATTGGGAAGTTCCAAAGTTCTGTAGAACCTAACCACCATTTCAGAATTGCAATGTGGGGTGCCAGAAACACCAAATGTGCTAACAGCTAAGAAAAGGTGCAGGAGTGTCATCATCTTCTGACACTATTCTCCAAGTCCCCACCTAAAATCTTCTAAAACAGTAGTTATCAGAGTATGGTCTGCGGACATTTGCAGGGATCTCAAGATCTATTCCAGGGACCGTAAGGTCAAAACTATTTTAATAGTATTATACAAAGATGTTTAACTTTTCCTCAATGACTCTCCCATGAATGGACAGTGGAGTTATTTTTAAAGGCTGTATTATACATGGTACTTCAACAGACTGAATATAAAAACAGATGAGAATCCAATTATCTATTAAGCTAGACATTAAAGTGATTTGCAAAATATAAAACAATACCACTCTTCTCATTATTTATTTTTTGTTTTTGGGGTTTTTTTGTTTTTTTGTTTTTTTTTTTGTTTTTTTTTTTTTTGCTTTGGAAAAGGTATTTTTCATAAAGTATGTTGTTTATTTTAGTAGGTACAGGGTTTATTATATTTTTTGAGGATGGTGCCAAAAGGAACTTTATGACTTTTTTTAAATTCAAGTAAGTTAACATATAGTATAGTATTGGTTTCAGTAGAACTCAGTGATTCATCACTTACATAGAACGCCCAGCGCTCATCCCAACAAGCATCCTCCTTAACGCCCATCACTCATTTAGCTCATCCCCCACCCACCACCCCTCCAGCAACCCTCAATTTGTTCTCTGTATTTAAGAGTCTCTTATGGTTTGCCTCCCTCTCTGTTTTTATCTTATTTGAAACTTCCCTTCCCCTATGTTCATCTGTTTTGTTTCTTAATTTTTAATGAAATCAAAAATGTTTCTATAATTATCAGGTGTAATTTTGAATGCAATATGTATCTATATAAATTACAAAAATAAAAGCTCTTTGGGTTCCTCAGTAATATAGAAGAATGTACATATAGTTCCTGAGATCGAAAAGTTTAGGAACCACTATTCTAGGGAGTAAAGTCAAGGTCTACATTCCTTGAAGATACTGGTATGGTTAACATCAAGTAGGAAGGTTAGGGGCACAGGAGCACTTATAGAGTTGTGAAATGAAGACCTAGGGAGAAAACTCTGAGATGATAAAATTTTGATGATTAAAGCAGAACCAGAAGATAGTCTAGAGCTTTCATGTCCTCTTTTCTCTTTACCCTTAGCATAGTAGATAAATGAAAATTAGTAACAGTGTAAGGCAGGAGTATGAATAAAGTCACAGAACCTGAAAAGTAGGAAAAGTGATTTAGTAGAAGGATTAAAGAGTACTAGGAAGTCCATTTTAACCATAGTATGGGTTAGGTCCACAGATGTAATAGGAGGTAAAGCTATGCATAGGGGTAAGGGTCATACTGAGGATAACCCTGAATAAATAATATGCTAAAGTAACTAAATATAACCAGGCAAGAGGAAAGCTGCTGAAAGATCTCCAGACAACTGGTGAGAAAATGAGAGTTTTTAAATGCCAAAACTTTAAAAAATATTTTTATCTATTATAAAATGTGAAATATTTCAATGTCCATAAGTAAAAACACTCATCATATAATTAAAGATTTCAAATACATAAAAACATGAAGACTCACCATGTTGCTTCTGCTTTGGATTATACATTTTCCACCACCGAAAAATTATAAATCCATCTTGAATTCTATGCAAGATAAATTACAAAATAAAAACTTCAGTAACAATTTACTTAATTCATTTAATTAGTTGTTATAAAAGGCAAGCAATTGGTAATGAATATGAAAATACAGAAAGTTCTCAGTGGATCTCTGGTATACATAAATGTTTCATAATATCCCAGTTAAAAATAAGGAAAGAGAATTTGCATAGTCTAAATTACTCTATTTAGGTAAAATTTAATACCATATCACATGTAATAGGAAAATGATGTGCTAACAGAAAAAGTTTTTTTCTTCTATAAATGATATTTTTTTAATGGTGTAAAAACTATATAAATAAAAGGCCAAATCTTGAACGGGGAACACTACAATGCTAATAGAAGCTTTTCAAGATACTCGTTCATCTCTACAATTATAAAGCACCTCATGCCCCAAAATGATGAACATAATTATAGACTCTCACCTTTTTACTTTTCTTTAAAAAATAATGTTAGAGTCACAAAGAAATTGTCTCTACTATTTTAAGTGAGGTGTGAGGGTTGACAAACCCTAGCACCTCTCAACTAATTCAAAACTTTCAAGTTCTATCTAAGTTAAGAAATCAAATGTTAGGAAATCACAAAAATAGAGTAAGCTTTTCTTTTAAGGCCTACAGAAGAATGTATTTAATATACTATTTATCATTTTTTATTATATTCAGATTTGTGTATCCTTCTTAAAGTAAATTTAGAGGGGCACCTAGATGGCTCAGTTGGTTAAGCATCCAATTCTTGATTTCGGCCCAGGTCATGATCTCAGGGTCATGAGATCAAGTCCCGCACTGGGCTCCATTCTGAGCATGGAGTCTGCTTAAGATTCTCTCCCTCCTTCTCCCTCTGCACCTCCCCTGCTCTCTCTCAAAACAAAAAAAAATAAATAAATAAAATTAGAATAGCTAACAGACACTAAACAATTCTTAAAACGTATTACCTATAATACCTTAAAAATATTATCAGCATCCCTGATCCTTGTTTTATGTAACAAATGACCACCATGAATTCTCCAAGAAAAATGGTAAGGTAATTTAATGGCTCAAGTATTCATAATAGGAATGAAATGAGATTATTCATTCCTACAATCTGCCTTTTGATAAACTTTTTGCCAGTCTGAACCTTAGCTAATTAATCTGATAAAAATATTTTTAAACATCAATTCACCAGATATGAATTACTGAAAAAATTATTTTTCTTCTTTTTTTTAATTTTATTTATTTTTTTATTATATGAAATTTATTGTCAAATTAGTTTCCATACAACACCCAGTGCTCATCCCAAAAGATGCCCTCTTCAATGCCCATCACCTACTCTCCCCTCCCCCCACCCCCAACAACCCTCAGTTTGTTTTCAGTTTTTAAGAGTCTCTTATGCTTTGGCTCTCTCTCCCACTCTAACCTCTTTTTTTTCTTTTTTTTTTCCCTTCCCCTCCCCCATGGGCTTCTGTTAAGTTTCTCAGGATCCACATAAGAATGAAAACATATGGTATCTGTCTTTCTCTGAAAACATTATTTTTGATTTATGGTTTTATCTGAAGAAGTCATATTAAATATAATCAGAAAAAAATTTATGATATTTCAAGTTTAAGATGAGTTTTTTTTGTTTTTTACCTAATAGACATGTCTTCTGTAATATAATAGATTTCACGAACCATGACTTTTCCAGAAAGAACAGAGAAAGAGAAGGAGCCTGTTGTAGGAAAAACAACAACAACAGCGATTAATGGAATTGTTTTGATACAGAGTAGAGTACTTGAAGCTTAAAATAATCTTAGCATTCAATTTATTCAATAATTAAATGTTCTCTCCTGGCTCCCTCCTGATGTCCTTACAGCCTTACTAATTTTCTATCCCTCTCTCCTCAAATATAACAAAAAGTACAATAAGTACCATCACTATGAACTGAAACTGCTAAATACGCATATGAAGACATTAAATAGTTGCTCCATATGAATAATTCCCTTAATTATGCACAACTATTAAATAAATCCCAAAGCAGTGATAATTCACCATCTTTCTCCATTAATTTCTTTGATTCCAGGAACCATTGTCTCAAATTAGTGGAAGATGACTTATGTTTGAGGGAAATGTTATTTATATCGACCACTAAGAAGTACTCTAAGGAAAGTTAGGATGGTTCTAGTCAGTGACCTCTCAACCCTTTTTCCCACTGGTCGAGGGCTTTCTAAAACATATTGGTTCCTGATAGACCCTTGAATCTGAAAACTTCCCACTTATAAGTAGTCATTACTAAGTTAATAATGTGGACCACAAAATGAAATGCACAAAATGATTCCAACTTATAGATTTTTTTAAGTAGAGGTTACTGAAAGAAAAAAAAAATAAAACGGCAAAAACTTCAGTGAGCATTAGAAACTTTCTTTGAATAGTAGTATCCTAAGAAATTTCTATTTCTATATTTTATATGTGCCTATATTTTTCCAATTATTTTAATAAGTATCTTTTACAAGCAAAAAAAAAAAAATCCAAAAGTTACTATAGAAACACTTTAAGAAACAAGAATGAGATAAAGAACCTAACCAAGTGATAGTTTATCTTCTGTCATAGAGTGCTGTGTGAGAGAAATTCCAGTTAGGTTAACATTCATAAAACAAAGGTAATTTCTGATGATCACTTATAAAATATAAATTTATAATATAAATCTCAAGGTTATACAGAAGAAAAAAATTCAGTGTTACTCAAACTTACCAATATGGATATACCCATGTTTGTATAATCTATTAAGAACCAATGTTAAAATAAGACCAACATTTCGAGAATTGTAATACGTGAGATAAATAATCCATCCACAGGACAAAATGGTAGCTGTTGGGAGAAAAAAATGCAAAAGAATCTCACTATAAGTTTCCTTTACAATCACTTTAATATCTTAATAAAAACTTGTTAGTAAAAGATCATTACATTCAGAAATGATAGGACTTACTTCTATATAGTAATATGTCCTCTTAGAATTTAATACTTGGATTTTTAACACCAGATACTGATTCTACCTTATCCATCTTTTCTCATTTTTCCTTACGTATTAGCCAGAAAAGCACATATTCCAATCAGATTAACTAAAGAAATACTTCCTTTTTTTGTTTTTTTTCTCACTATTTTGTACTGTTTTAGTTATTAAACATATATAAAGATGTTCTGGAAAGAGAAAGCCCTTATTTCTAAATATTCTGAAAAATGTCCACTTTTATTAGGCTAAAAGCTCATTCCCAAGCTGTGTCCTAAAGGCTACAGTTATTTAAAAAGAATGAAAACCAATGATTTTTTTAAATCAGAGAAAAAGCAGTGTTTTTTTTTGTTGTTGTTGTTTTTTTTCAACGTTTATTTATTTTTGGGACAGAGAGAGACAGAGCATGAACGGGGGAGGGGCAGAGAGAGAGGGAGACACAGAATCGGAAACAGGCTCCAGGCTCTGAGCCATCAGCCCAGAGCCCGACGCGGGGCTCGAACTCACGGGCCGCAAGATCGTGACCTGGCTGAAGTCGGACGCTTAACCGACTGCGCCACCCAGGCGCCCCTTTTTTTTTTAATCAATAGTTCCTGCTTTTTAATAAAAGGTAAAGAAGTGAGAGTTTTACTCTACATAAAGGCATATCTATATTAAACAGGGCACCTTATGCTATTTTCCTCTAATAGATAAGACAATAACCTACTTTTAAAGAATGCCAGTGAATATGCTACAGTAAATGGTATTTCAAATTTGACAATTTTTCATGAAAAGTTTATAGTCACTTACAGGATTCAGAATATTCCCACAAAGAACCTAGTTCATTAATATACAAAAATTAAAATGTGAGAAAGCAGTTTTTGATAATAACTTTCCTTTTACTTATTCACTTTACAAGTATAACTATTTTCCAAATTAGGACAAAATAATGTAAAGCAATTTAACATGTATCACCATTTAACAACAGCACATTAAGTTCCTAACTTTTTAAAAAAGTTATTTTAACATGGATAAAACCAAGCAGTCACGGAGAATCAAAATATATTTTCTCAGGGTAGCTTAGATTGATGGTAACAGCTCTGATGTAGTAAGTGCTATGATTTGTCCGTAAATATTATTTCTAGAACAATTCTTTTGAAAAGTTATTTTGATGATATGTCATTGTATTTTTGTTTGTAAAAAGTGTTTTGGGGGGGCGGGGCGGGGGGGGGTTGGCACCTGGGTGGCTCAGTTGGTTAAGCGTCCGACTTCAGCCCAGGTCATTATCTCATGGTTCATGGGTTCAAGCCACATATCAGGCTGTGTGCTGACAGCGTGGAGCCTGGAGCCTACTTTGGATTCTGTGTCTCTCTCTCTGTCCCTCCCCTGCTCACACTCTGTCTCTCTCTCTCTCTCTCAAAAATAAGTAAACATTTTAAAAAAAGTGTTTTGGGTTTTTTTATTGAAGTATAGTTGACACATAATATATTAGTTTCAGGTATACAAAATAGTGATTTGAATATGTCATTATGTTTTAAGTTTAAAAACATTTTGTGCTAATTTTTACTGTAAATCACTGTGTTGACAGCAGGTTACTGTGGGTCATTCGGAAAAACAAGAGGTATCTGCTGAGAAAGTATGCTTCTAGTATTATACAACCTGAGACTTGTGGCCTTTTCGCTCTATCATGTCTCTGAAACCCCTTCAATATCATAAGGCCACTTAGTAAAACAGCAAGAGTAAATAGTCACTCAATGTCTTTCTGGATGTTGCTGTTGTTTTTTCCTTAAGGAGAGGAGTTGTACACAACAGAAAAAAGTCAGAGAAATTCTAGGTAATAAGAGAAGACAGTGATAGGAAATAAGGAAGAATTCTACCATAATTAACCTAAAAGGTAATTTTCAATGCTGCTTTTATGAAGTTCTATTTCATATTAATATTTTGCATTTCATTTTACTTTTTTGGCTTTAATGAATGATTTATAATAGGGCACTTCTGTCAATTAGAAAAAATCAGAACTCAAAGTTTAAATCATAATTCCTTCTATATACACTTCACCTCTACCCATTTCCTTACACGTCCTGTGGTGTCATGAAAGAAACATAAGCATGCACTCAGAAAAAAAGGAGCTATGTAACCTGTGTAAGTTATTTAATCCTTATGGGCCTCAATTCTTCAACATGTTAAAAGGAAAAGAATAATACCTACCTTAAGTCTTCTCCGAGCATTGAGACAACATATGCAAAATGCCAGTGGTATGTGGCACACAGAAGATACACAATAAACATCATTACCTCTTTTTTCCCTTCTTACCCCATCTTACCCTTTCTATTTTCGCCTCTACCTTTCTAATCTTTATGCTAAAATTCAAATCCACAAAAACTTTCTGGGCAGTAACAGCCCACAATATTCTCTTCCTCTTATTCATATTCATTCATTCATTCATTTTCCCTCCCTCTCTTTGCCATTGATTTATACACTGTTTTGTATTATTTCTATGTACCTAGAAAACTGCTGGAGTATTAGCCCCCAATTTTTTTTTTTTTTTTTTTACTGGCAGAGCCCACTGTTAAGTATAAAGAGTAATGAAAGAGATGAGATTAACTAGGCATATACACTCTTATTTTGCTATAAAAACATATTTACCATAGGGATTCATCATGATAAAACAAAAAAAAGTGTGTGTGTGTGCGCGCGCGCGCGCACACACACGTGCACGCACTGAGATGGGGTTTGGTGAAGGAGTGGACTTGCGACAGGAAAGATAAACTAATTGCAATGTCTTTCTTCTCCTCCCACCTCCCCTAACTCACACAAAAGGAGGCAACCTAAGAAAAAGAGCCCTCTAGAGCACTTGCCAGAGCAAATATTCATAGAAATACAGATTGAAACCTTTTTTCCAAAAAATAAACGAATGGTAGTGTAAGCATTTCAACTTCAGCTAACTACTGCTTAAAATGTGACAGTTGTTAATCCGTACATAAAAAACAAAGTACAAGAAAATATATTCTACTTACCAACAAGGAGCCAAACAACATTGGAATTGTGTTCTGTAAGAAAATCTTCTAATTGAGTGATACTAGGAACAATACTCTCATTCTTCCTTTGATCCATTACTGAAGTTTTTCCAGAGCAGCATCTAAAGGCCGAAGATTCAAATATTAAATTTAGAATCAGAGATTTATTAAACTGCAAAGGAAATCATGTAAGAGAGGAAAAAAGGTAAATTTAATAAAAGTAAAAGTTCATAAAGTAGAAAATAAAAGAGAAGCTTAAGAGCCAGATAGGAAAATTGAAATAGTTTCATTACAAAAATCTTTTAGAATTTTACTTTGCTGGTGCTTTTTAGTGTTATGCCTCCTGGTGTATTTTTAATCTAAATGAAAGTTGATATACTGAATTCTTGATTAAAAGAATTAAAGGATGGGCACCTAGGTGGCTCAGTCAGTTGAGCATCCTCCCAAAGACACATAACTTGAACTTAATCTATCTTGCTTCTCTCTCTCCCAATATATTATGATCAGTAAGGATTGTTTTATTTATCTTTGTATCCATAATACCAGTGACAGTGCCTTGAACACAGCCACTGTTTTCAAGTATTACATCATTTTAAATGGTATTTTTATCTATTATGTAAGAAAATATCTGACCTACATGTTTTAAGACAAGCTGTCTCAATATTTTCTTTTTTTTAATTTTTTTTAACGTTTATTTATTTTTGAGAAAGAGAGAGACAGAGCATGAACAGGGGAGGGGCAGAGAGAGAGGGAGACACAGAATCGGAAGCAGGCTCCAGGCTCTGAGCCATCAGCCCAGAGCCCGAAGCGGGGCTCAAACTCACGGACCGCGAGATCGTGACCTGAGCTGAAGTCGGAGGCTTAGCCGACTGAGCCACCCAGGCGCCCCAATATTTTCTTAAAAAAAAATTTTTTTGATGCTTATTTATTTTTGAGAAAGAGACAGAGACACAGCGCAAGCAGAAGAGGAAACACAGAATCCAAAGTAGGTTCCAGGCTCTGAGCTGTCAGCACAGAGCCTGATGCAGGGATCAAACCCACGGGCTGTGATATCATGACCTAGAGCCGAAATCGGATGCTTAACTGACTGAGCCACTCAGACACCCCTCAATATTTTCATGACTCATCTATATTCTCTTCATTCTTCCTGAAATCCATGATATTCAAAACTGCTGTCTACATTAAAATAGAAATTGTGGCAATTATTATTTTTAGTGACAAAGAAAAACATGAAAATGTGAAATAGCTCAAGCAAACAGAGCATAAACTAGAGATTTATCAAAGTTCCTAATTTAACACCACCACTACTACCACCATTTTAGGAAATACCTTTCCAAAATGATTACTTTTCAAAGTGAATTACCTGTAAAATCTTTTCAAATACTACATTCAAACTATTTTATTTCTTTCTCACTGGCATAAAAAAATCAAATTATCAAACATCTAACACTTACATTAACACTTTTAGAGACAGAATTCAAAATCTTAATTTGGTCCTTCAGAAATGGAGGTCATCCCACAAATTAGTAGGAAAAAATATAAATAATATGATAGGCAAATGAACAAAATATATAAGTAGGTATTTACAGAGAAAGATGGTATCACTAAACATTGGGACAATCACCCAATAGTGATATAAGTAAAAATTAGAAAGACTGTAAACAACTACTTCAGCAAAAGTATGGGAAAATGGGCACTCATACACAGTTGGGGAGTAAACTACATTTGGAAAGAACAATTTATTCAAATACTGTAAGAATGTGTATACTTTAACTCGGACAGCATTACACAGTGTACTGAAAAATTTGAAAAAACATATCAATTAATAGGAAAATAATTAAATAGTTAAATATAGTATACTTTACTGGGAAATAATATGCAGCCTTTCTAAAAAAAAAATGAGATAGCTCTATATGGGCTGATACACAGAAAAGTCCAGGATATATGTAATGTTAGCAGGGAAAGAGCAAGTTGAGAAACAAAATGTATAGCATTCCACTTAATGTTTAAAAGAAAAAAGACCAGGGGTGCCTGGGTGGCTCAGTTGGTTGAGCATCCGACTTTGGCTCAGGTCATGATCTCACAGTTCATGGGTTCAAGCCTCACGTCGGGCTCTGTGCTGAAAGCTCACAGCCTGGAGCCTGCTTCAGATTCTGTGTCTCCCTCTCTTTCTGCCCCTTCCCCACTCATGCTCTGTCTCTCTCTCAAAAAAAAACTGAATAAACATAAAAAAAGACTATCCATTATGTATATTACATATAGACACCGTATATATACACACATATGTATATATGTGCACATATATGGAGTGTGTGTATATATGCGCACTTTTTTAAATCAGCAAAAACAGTGAAGCCATATTATCATTACCTCTAGAGAGAGCATTGAGAAAGACTTAGGAAGAAGGAAAAGAAACAGTGAAACAGGACTTCCACTTTTACTCTTGACACTTAGGTATTGTCTAATGTTTTACAATTGGCATATAATACTTCCATAATTTAAAAAGAAAAAGGTAGATTTGGTAACTAGAAGATAGGAAATGACAGGTGAGAGACTTTTCTTGCCCAAGCATACATGTATTGACCTCTTCTTATAACCAACCAAGAAATAGGTGACTCCCAACCCCAAAATAACAACTCAGTCATCTGTCATTCTAGCATCATGTCTTTCTTCAGTGCTTAAATACTTAGCTTTTTAAAAAATTAAAGTGCAAATACTGAGCAAACTCAAACTTCATCACAACATCAGAAAGATCACCTTAGCATGAATTATTTGAATTGACAGCCTTGAATATAAGAATGGAAGGAATATATACTGTTCTAGAAAGGGGAGACAAGTAGGTTTCATCAAGAAAGGACATAAAGAACATTAAGAGAGAGTGGGGAAGGGAGAAGGAGGAGGCAGTCATCAAAGAAAAAACAGTAGAATCCAAAGATCCTGCTTCAGACTATATTGTTTCAGAAACAGGACATTATGTGGATTGAGAGCATGGATTCTATACTAGACTAAGTTAGAACTACCAGATCTAATGTTATAGCTGTGTGACCATGGGCAAGTTACCTAACCATTCTGTGCTCTATTCCCTCATCTGTAAAACAAGAACACTAATAGTACCTACCTGACAGAGGTGAATAGTGAAAACTGATAAATTCATGTATGTAAACCATTTAGAATAGCACCCAGCACATAGTAAATAATACACCATATAAATGTTTGCTGATTGCAACCAATGCTTTTGGTGTCTTGCCCACATACTGTTAGCATTCATCTCTACACAAGATGACTGCTCATTTGGAGCAACCGAATACTTTACTGAGGACTGCTTTTGGACTGCAGAAACATGCTCAGCTTATACTCAGGGCAAGCCAGAAATGCCAAAGAGGTAACATCAATGACGGCTAGGAAAGTGGTGGATACACAACTGCAGCTTCTTTGTTCTTGATTTGGGATAACTCTGAGGCATAGTATTTTTTTAAGTTTACTTATTTATTTTTGAGAGAGAGCAGAGGAGGGGCAAAAGGGGGGGGGAGGGGGAGAGAGAGACTTCCAAGCAGGCCCCACGCTGTCAGCACAGAGCCCAATGCAGGGCTCAAACTTCCCAACCATGAGATCATGACCAGAGCTGAAACTAAGAGTCAGACGCTTAACCGACTGAGCCACCCAGGCGCCCCTGAGGCATATTCCATTTGGTTTCCCAAGAGTTCACCAATGGTAGTGAGCTCCAGATGCCCACAGTGGTAACTGCTAGGATAATGCCCTTTACTGACTTCAATCCCTTTCCTTTCTTACTTCCCCATTCTCCTACCAGTCTTTCCTATGATCACTTCTATACTTGAGTCCTTCCTTATCCAGGTATTGGTTCTAGGAAGACCTAAACTAAGGAACTATTTTTGTTTGTTTGTTACCAGTCCTATTAAATCTGAGGATAGCTTTCTTTTACATGAAAAATGATTCTGTACTTTAAAGAGATCATAAAAAAATAAATAAATAAAATTAAAAACTAAAATAAAGAGATCATAAAACCATACCATTTAAAGGACACAGTGTTAAATATTTAATATCTTTTAAAAGTTTGGTTTAATTCAGGGTGTGTATATATATATATATATCATGTGTAATATATATATATATGACAAAAAGAGAAACATTTCCTTCATCTGAACAGGAAGAAAGGAAAGGAAAGACCAAGATATGGGGAGATCTGGTGATAGAAAGATGAAAGAATCTGATGGCTTCCATAGATTTTTGAAAAATCAAATTCAGGGCGCCTGAGTGACTCAGTTGGTTAAGCATTTGACTTCGGCTCAGGTCATGATTTCATGGTTCATGAGTTTGAGTCCCTCATCAGGTGAGCTCAAGCCCCTCTTCAGGTGAGCTCCATCCACTCTTTTTCTTTCTCTCTCTCTCTCTCTCCCCCTCCCTCGTGGGATTCTCTCTCTCTCTCTCTCTCTCTCTCAATAAAAAAAAAAAAAGTCAAATTCATATTTATCTAAAATCTCTTCTATTTCATTTTTTTTTTTTTACTTATTACTCCAAGTTTTTTGGCACTAGTCCCATAACTTCTACAGTACCTGTCCCTTTTCTATTTTTCTTAGTTTTTAGCTTTTAATTTGTGTTTGTGACAACTGTAAGAATGACCCTAAGTGGTTGGTGAAAGAAAATAATGAATAAGAGGGCCTTCATCACCACAGCTTACCCCAAGTCCCCCAATTCCACCCTACCTCAGCAATAATTATTTATCATCTCAGAAAAGGGGTGAGTGGGAGGAACTGGAGGATCTGTGCACCTGCCCACAGCTTGTCAAGAAAACTTCACTGCACTGGTTAGATTACCTTCTTCCAAAAGAAGAGATATCATCCCATAATTTGACACAGGATTTCAGGTATAAGGTTTTCCTATATCAGGTTTAAACTGGAACAAGTCTATATATAACATTACCTATGAAGTGAAAAGATCTGGTTATGAAGAGACAGAGCTTTCTTGGGTACTGTCATGGGAAAGTAAATACTGATTTAGATTTTTTGGAACAACATAGTTAAGACAGTTGCTTGATAATGTTGAGCTACTTTTTTGTTTATTCATTCAATAAATATTTATTGAGCTTCAAAATTCTGTAATACAGCTAAGAATTCTGAGTATTAAGTACAAGATTTGGAATATTTACAATAACCTTTTTAGTACGATGTCTGGAAATATAGAAAATACTAGAAAAAAAAAGGCTGTTTGAATGAATACCTGTATCTTAGCAGTTATCGTACCATATTACAATCATTACTTTGGAAGTTTGTCTCCCCTGGTAGACAAATGTTCTTAAGGATGGGTTTGCCCTACCCATTTAAGCATAATATCTAACCAAGTTCTGTATACAGAAGTCTCTCAATAAATACTTGTTTCAGAAATGAATGAAATAAATACATCATCATGGAAGTACATAATTATGAGCTATTGCCAAAAGTGAGTATTAAAAAAAAAAAAATGATAAGTGAGTATTCCAATGTACCCAGAGCCAAAGAGATTCCTAAGTGATCTTTTTCACTCTCAAGAAAATCTGGTTTTAATTTGCTTGAGTTTAAGAAGAGGATATTCAACTTTTTAACAACCCAATTATGTGAAAAAAGTTTAATCAAATCTCACGCAACAATGAAATCACAATTCTTTGTATAAAAAGACAAATCACAATTCTTTGTATCTTCAGACCATCATATTAAAATTCTCTGCATTTAATGATAGTTCCTTTTCTAAAATGTTTTTATTGTATTGTATTGTATTGTATCTTAATTTGAGAGAAAGAGAGAGAGAGAGAGAGAGAGAGAGAGAGAGCGCAAACACACAAATGCATGAGCAGGGGAGGGGCAGAGAGAGAAAAGGGAGAGAATCCCAAGCAGGCTCTGAGCTGTTAGTGTAGAGCAGGGCTCGGAGACCGTGAGATCATAATCTGAGCCAGTATCAATAGTCAGACACCTAACCAACTGAGCCACCCAGGCGCCCTCAGTTCCTTTTCTATGAAAGAAACTGCATGAGTTTTAAAAGTTGGAAAATAAATGAACTTTACAGCTCTCCTCTGAACTTCATCAATATTCATATTCTCTCTACCATCAGGTAAAATTAAACACCTATTAGGACAAAGCACTTACCCTTGGCCAATTTTACTGATCTACAGTAACTGTTACAGAATATATACACTTACTTGAGAATTTTTCAGTTACTGTTTGATTTCTGCTCATATGTAACAAATTATCTGGAGATAACTTTTGTAAAAGTTCCCCATTTCAAAGTCATTTATGTCCACCTTAGAATTAAGAAGCCAGATAACTGACCCAAATATCTAAGTAAATACCAATAAAAATGAAATGTCTGAACAGACTGCTCATCTCTATATGACATAATGACATCCCAAAACAAAAGTAAAACATAAATCATATCATGACAACATTTTTATCCAAAATGAAGTTTCAAGGATGATTAGAACATTTGAGCTATTCATTTAAACACTGACCATTCACCAATCTAAAGGTAAATGGCCTAAAACACATGACTTTCCAATTCCATGATGCTTCATAAAGTATATAAAATAGGGAAGTACTTACTACAACTAATATCTCACATAAAATAAATATGTAAATCTTACATTACAAGATAGTAATGGAATATATTAACAAGGTTGTTATTACCCATTAAACATAGAGTGATTGGAAAAGCCCAATCTGACTAAAATATTTTACCTATCAGGATACAAGGCTTTAAATTCCACCATCCATCCCTTCAAGGGGAGTATTAACCAATATTATCTCTTAAAATTCAAAATAAAGCAAAAATCTATAATGTCCTATTCTGTTCATTTAAACAAACAAGATAGACAATTATCCTCTTAAGTTAGACCAGGTATATAATTATCTCTACCGAGAAAGTCATTCCAGGTTCCTTTCAGTCCCAGGATTCCAAGTGCAACAAACACAATTCACTATTAACTAACTCCAAAACCCAACAGAATTAAATGGTAAAATAACATTCTATCAGAAATAACAGAAATCATCTGGTATACTGGAACTAGGCTTTACAGTCAGATTTGAAATGGAAAGCTTGCTCTACCCCTTTAATACCTTCCTTAGCTGTGAGATAGCTTGAGCAAGTTACTGAATCTCTTTGAGCCTGTTTCCAAATGGCCATCTCTTCTCTGAAGAGATGCTCAAGGCATTAAAAACATGAAGCAAACAAGCTAACATACAGTGCCTGACAAGAAACACATTACAGCAGTGGTGCTAAGCTACTATCATTAATGTTCTTTAAGAAAAAATCAGCTCAACAAAAAAGGTGAAAGCTAAAAAAAATAAATAAAATGCATAGCAGTAGACAATGATTGAAATGTATTTCATTCCTTACAATATATGAGAAAAATACATATATTTAACTAAATAACAGAATTTTATAACCAAAAAAATTAGTTGGCACAAATAACAATCAAGAAATTAAGTTAATATGAATAACATAGTTCTACAAATAACAGTGAGTATGATATGATTCTTAGAAGCAGATCAAGTACCAAAATACACTAGTTACCAGGCAACTATTGCTAAAGAAATATTCAGATATGGTGAGTGACAATTCAAACACTAAAAATCTGCAAACTAAACATACTTGTTAATAACGTAATCTATGCTACAAAAACTGTTCTTTATGTTATATATGAAAGAATTTTTAACATCTCAGAAATCATATCATTCAACAAAAATGTTGCACTTTAGCACACCTCACTGCTATAGACAGAAATTTATGCTGGTTTACCTAAATACTTATTAAAAGCAAAACAAATCTCTTAAAAATCTGTAGAAAACATATCTATTAATAGGGTAAAAAGAACAGACTTCAAACTCTCCGAACCTAGAAGAAACCATGATTCTTAAATACAATCCACTTTTAATAATCCACCAGAACTAATTTCTACCTTCAACATATTCCTTGATATGGTCAGCAATGCAAAGAGCTCAATAGTAACTGCCAAGTGAAAGATGTAATCCTCCTACTTTTACTTCCCATTCACTGGTTGTGGGGTTTTGTCTTCATTTTGTACTGACTAGTGAACACATTCTGCAAGTTTCCTTTCTTTTTTTTTTTTTTTTTAAGTGTTTATTTATTTTTTGGGAGAAAGAGAAAGCACAAGCAGGAGGGGCAGAGAAAAAGACAGAAGGAAGACAGAGGGAAACAGAATCCAAAGCAGGCTCCAAGCTCTGAGCTGACAGCAGCAAGTCCGATGCAGGGCTTGAACTCATGAACCCTGAGATCATGACCTGAGCAGAAGTCGAATACTCCAACTGAGCCACCCTGGTGACCCTCCTTCAATTCTTTAGATCAAGAATTCAATATATCAACTTTGATTTAGATTAAAAATACACCAGAAGGCATAACACTAAAAAGCACCAGCAAAATAAAATTCTAGAAGATTTTTGTAATAAATCTATTTCCATTTTCCTATCTGGCTCTTAAGGTTCTATCTTCTACCTTATGTCACTTCAGTCAGAAACCCTCTCAAATACATGTTCAAACTATTCACCCAACCAAAAAGGGTCTTTGGATGTGGGGAGAGGGAGAAACTTGTCACATGTGTTTACCAACACTCTCCTCACATCAAGTTCAAAGAAAACGTTTTCTTATTAGTATGTTGCTACCCTAAGAGCCCACAAGATTCATTTAACAGCCAATTCCTGTGAGCTGACGATATTGCTACAACTGAAACTGAACTTTCATGTAAGTAAAACAACAACAAAGAAGTCTGCTTTGGGGAAGTTTTATGTGGATATGACCCATACAGTACTACTGGTGATATGAGACACAGCATTTTAAATGGATATGAATAGAAATATACTTTACGTATACATAAAAAGTGACCAAGTACAAACAGATCAATAATCTAAAATTCAGACTTTAAACATTTGGTCAATGTTCTCTTACCCTTTGAAACATTCATTCCATGGTATTAATTCACCATTAAAATGATAAAAATATAGCTATCATAACAATGGCTACAACACTTATTCAAGGTTTGCTGTGTGCTAGACACAGTGCTAAACACTTTATGTGCATTTACTCATCTAATTGTCACAAATAACTACTCATTAACAATTCCCCATTTTAAAGACGAGAAAACTATGGCACTGAGAAGCTAAGCACAAACACAGCTAAGGCCCCAGTAATTATCTCTTAGTTCTAAGTTTCGTTATATGAAAAATGAGATCCTTCCTCCCAACTCTACATTTAGAAGCTAATATGAATGCTACCAAAATTCAAATTTTGGTATAAAAAATTCATATTTTGCCCACTATGGCATTTTTTTTTTTTAACCTAAAATGATTCTCTATTAAGTCAAGGGTCAACAAGCACTTTTTTTTAAATAACCCTGAGTGGTAACACAAGTTGTACAGCCTGATTAGCAGCAAAAAAGGCCAAATTATAAAGCGAACCAAATCTAACTTAACCACCTCCCACTCCTCTAGAACCTCTCTCTCACCTGATCATAAAGGCTATTATTCACTGACTTTTAAAGAGCTTTTTTGCCCCTAAAGAACTTGACAATTGATAAAATGTATGGTAGTTTTAAAATGTCCAAAAACTCTTTAACATTCCTCCCTTCAAGAGGTAGAACTTAATTCTCCTCTCAGGTGTGGGCCGGACTTAGTGATACAGCTGTAAAAGAGTATGTCAGGAGCAATGGTGTGTAACTAAGTCAAAACTGGCATCACCGCTTCCTCCTTGTTCTCTCTTGGATCATCTGTTCCAGGGGAAGCCAGATGCCTTGTTAGGACATTTAAAAAGCCCTAGACAGATCGGCATGGTGAGGCTTTGAGGCCTCTAGCCAACAGACATGTATGTGTGCCATCATGGAAGCAAATCCTTCTGCCACAGTTGAGATGACTGAAGTTCCTGCCAAGATTTTGGCTGCAACCTCATGACAGACCCTAAACCAGAAGGACTGAGTTTAGGCGCTTCCAAATCCAGACCCACAGAAACTAAGATACTAAATATTTTAAACCACGAAGTTCAGGTATAATTTGTTACTCAGCAATAGATAACTAATACAAAGTATGTGAAAAGTAATTTTGCAAGATAACTACAAGTTATCTCTATTCTGATAGTTCATACCAGGCATGTTAAGCTAAACTAATGCACTCTACTCTCCTCCAATTTACCAAAAGATGAGGAATCAGCAATAACACACCAAGAAGATTACCAATCCCATGAATGAACCATTTCCTCTCTCTACTTTAAGTGAGAGTCTCCTGCATGGACTCTGTGGAGCAACCCCTACCCTGCCTCTACATATTCATCTGTATCCGTAATCATCACCATCTCCTTAACTCCTGTCTCAGAAGTCTATCTAAAGCACCCTTGACCTGCATCCTCATTTTCCATCCCTTCCAGCTTAGTCAGTGACCTTGCTTCACTAATTATTGTCCCTCTCTCCTCTATCTTCAAATTTTATTTTTGATGTTTTTTTATCCTCAGCAAATAAAGATTATAAATCATATCACTCATACCTTTAAAAAACAAAAACTCTCAAACTCATATATCTAGCGATCCCCTCTCTATTCAATTTAGAATCAAACTTTCTGAAATAGGTAAATGACAGTACCTATTTCAATTTCCTTATCTCTTACCAGTGTGAACTGGCTCCATCCATATAATCGCTCTTGCTCAGGTCAACAACTTTTTTTAATTTTTTTTTTTTTAACATTTATTTATTCTTGAAAGAGATTGAGAGAGAAAGAGAAAGAGAGAGAAAGAGAGAGAAAATATGAGCGGGGGAGGGGCAGAGGGAGAGAGGGACACATAATCTAAAGCAGGCTCCAGGCTCCGAGCTGTCAGCAGAGCCCGATGCAGAGATCATGACCTGAGCCAAAGTCAGATGCTTAACCAACTGAGCCACCCAGGTGCCCCAACAACTTCTTGACATGTCTGATAGATACTTTCTTTGTCCTCATTTTATCTGATATCTCAAAGGTGTTTAATACTCACTCCTTTTCTCCAAACTCAGTTCTTCCACTGACTTCTGTGATTCTCCTGCTTCCTTATCCATTCATTCATCTCCTTTGAGGTGTGTCTTCCTTCCAGGATAGGGATTTATTAGTCTTCCCTATCCGCATTTCTTTTCTTTTACTCTACATTTTTTCCCTGAGTGATCTCATCTAGTCACATTGCTTTTAACCATCATCTATAAGCTGAGACTCCAAATTTTATATCCCCAGCGGGGTCTTCTTAACTAAGATCTATATCCAGCTTCCTAATGACATTTCTTGGAAGTCACAGATGCCTCATAACAACAGCCCCACAACCATGTTCCCCAATCTATTGTTCTTCCTATACTGCCTCAGTAAATGGTCCCAGAATCCACTCAGTTTCTCAAGCCAGATATCAGATATCAGTTCCTTTATCCTTCAAATGTTTATTATACATTTATTATGTGCTTGCATATGACAGTAGCTAAAAATTACCCGGACTCGACTTTCTCTCAAGCCCAAAATCCTACTCAATACATCTCCTTTGCATCTGTCTAATCCATCTCCATCTTTAATTCCCATTTGCATCTCTGTACTTCTGGTTCTCATTTGCCACCTGAATTATTACAATGCCTCTTATGATCACCACTCTGCCAAACTCATCACCCTCCAACTCATCACCAGACTGTTGCCTGACCATGTCACTTTTATTCGTTATATATAAATTGCCTGAAATTTTCTCATATTAAAGAGTTAATTTTCTTAACCTCTCAAGAAATTTCTGAAATTCTATCATTATCTTTAACATGAAAAAAAATATGATGAAATGAAGTCTAGAAGAATCCTAGTATCCCACTGTACCTTAGAGTAGCACTAGTAGAGTACCTTCCTTTATTAAAATTATGAAAGATTTATTACAAATACAAACATTTACCACACGGGCAGTGCTGTTTTCTAGTCTTTTATATAAACCAAAAACATCTTTGCACATAGAAATAAAAAAATGTATGATATTTCACAAAAATATTACCTTCCAGGCAAAATTCACTACTCTAGTATTCTCAAGGGCCATGATGAACACTAATACTAAACGCCTGAAATATGGTACTCAATAAATATTGATGAAATGAATTAAATATTTCTTCATCGTGTTTAACTGTGTCTTCTACTAATCTCCATAGAACTCATAATATAAAATATACTTGACTTCAACATACCTAGTATCCTGTGAAGAACAAACCAAAGTCAACTAATTTTCTTCATTTATTTTTAAAGCCTTTTATAACATGGGCATGAGCAAGAAAAAGAAAAAAATGTTAACACTTGATAGAGAATTAACCCAAAGCTTCCCTTGGCTTTCTCCTCCCAATACACAAGCTAAGCACACAACTTAATTGTCAATCAGATATCAACAATTCAAAAGTGAGGTAAGATGAATGGCAGGTCATGTTATATACTGCCCCAACCTTCACTCTATGACCACTCAAGCAGCTTAAAACACAACTGAAGCAGAAAGTCAGATTTTGTCTATCTCAGCTTTAATTGGAAATTATTTTTTTAAAAACTTGGCCAAAATATTTACTCAATTTTTTTCCAGAGTCTGCAGTGTTGTTTTTCTTTCTCCTTGTCTTCAGAAGGCCCACCTGCAGCGTTTCATCTTAACAAACCTGAAAAGAACATTTTAACCAATTATAGAAGATAGTTCGGCTTTATCAACATTTGCACCATTTCAGAATAAATTATTTGATTGCATGAGTGTGAATGCACACACATAGAAAGTGTTTGTTACTCCAATATCACATTTCCTTCTTTAAAGTTTCCAGACAAGAAATACTTCTAAACTAGAATAAGACCACGGTTTCCAAATTACAGTGTTCTAAAGCTTTTAGAACAAGGTTCCAGAAGTCAAATCCTATGTTTAAAACATAAGTGTGGCCTTAAAAAAGTTGTCCTCTCAAACTGTTTGTTCTCTGCTGGCAGGAATGGTGCCTCAGTTTCCTTCCTATTCCAAGCACCTGGCACACTTTTTATCAAATGAAAATCACTTTGCAAACTGTTCAGATACTTGGGAGATGGTAAAGCATACTGATTATGGGACCTTAAACTGGCGTCAGATTACCTGGTTTAAATCACATCTCTACTTTGTACAAGCTGATTTTTAGGGCTGCACGGTTTAGTTCATCTATAAAATGAGAGTAATAACAGACCTAACGTGATAGGATCGTTATGATGATTAAATGAGATAACATGCACATAAAATATGTCTTTCTCAACAATTATGTAAAATGAATATTCTGGTTAATTCATCTATTTTCATATTAAATGTTTATGGTTAACTTAGAATAAATCAGCTTCAATGCCATACACAGGGTGAAAGCAGTAACATGAAACCAGTTGAAACGTACACGCTTGGGCAGTTACAAAAACATGATTTTCTTACAGAGGAAATTTACAAGAATTCTTTCCATTTAACAAGCGTCCCTGTCTACTGTCAAAACTAAGGTCAATGGGGGTGGGAGTTAGGTGTGGAGGAGGGGAGAAAACAATATACTCTGCAGAAGGAAAATCAACTTCCCTTCACCTTCCTTTGACCGTAAGATACTGTTTCCGCTGAAATGTACTCTTCAATAGTGTAGACTCAGCAAGCACCAACTCACAATACAACACACGTCCCGCCTGGATTGGGAAGGGGGAAGGTTCTAAGGCTCCACCGCCATCGGTCAGTAGACCCTACGTTAAGCAGTTCGGGGTCTGCCGCAGCCAAGGGCTCCCAGCAAGGCTAAAGCCGGAGCCTGCAGGTGCGCTTGTTCTTCCCGCCCGCGGAGTCCACACACCAAGTGGGCGCCGCCCACCCGTCTTATCACCATCCACCGAGGCCGCTCCGGCGTCGGCGCCCCCAACCATCGACTGTAATGGCTCTTCCAGGCCTTCCCATTGACCTTCTACACCCGGTCTACAGGTTCCCGGTGCTGCAGGTAAGAATAGCAAACTAGGAAACGAGTCGACGCCGCAACAGCGGCGAAGCCAAACCTCCAGACTCTGACCTGGCTGAGTTCCAGAGATAATGGCAAACTGCTCACCCAACCCTGCCCAGTCCGACCCGTCCCCTCACCTGGGCGAGAGCCGGGGCGGCCTGGAACCGCACCGGCCTCTTCGAGGGACGCTAAAGGCCTCGGGCAGCGGCAGCAGCGCCGAGCCGGCCCGGGCCGGCGAAGCTCTGCCCGCGCCCACACCCTCTAGCCCCGCTACCCCGGCCAGCTGCTTTAGGTCCGGCCGGGGGCCCCTAGCCACTGACACAGAGAGGGGCGGAGAAGGATGGGAGGGGTCCCAGCTAGAGCCAGGCGTCGCTGCGGCTGCGGCTGCGTCAACTGGTAGCGTCAGACGTCACGGCGCCGGCACGCCACCCAGGCCCCAACCAGGAATCTGCAGCGCCCCACCCCTTTTCTCTCCTCCTGTTTCCCTGTCCCCGCACTGTGGGTGGAGCCTGGGCCGCTTGGCGGAGGTCCCGGGCGGGTTTGGAAAAATCGCTTGCTACTTAGCCACGGGAGCGGTCAATGAATGGCCTTCCTGAGGCTAGGAGACCGAGAAGCGCGGATAAGACCAGGACGTTAACAAAAAGGACAATCAAACCGGTGCTATGAAGTGAAATGAATCCTCTCGGAATAGAGAATAATATTTTTATGACCTTATCAATATAAGGTGCTTGATTGTATGAAATGAAACTACATTGACTCAATTGAGTCTGTTATTATATTAATGAAAAGTGGTTTGATGCTCACCATTTTTAAACAGACTCTTAATATTATTTAGCGGGTGAACCAAGGCAAATGACTTTCTGGAGTTGGAGAATTATCTCAGATATATTGCACACTTCTTATGTACGAATTGTGATAAGAAGAGGAAAGTGGAAAGCTGTCTTAGCTCTATGGAAGCTTTCTGAGTGCTTGGGACAGATGTGGAATATGCACATAGGACAACTAGAAGTGCGCACAGTGATACGCTAGCAATAGCAAACAATGTTAAGCATGGGCCAGGCGCTGTTCTAAGATTTTATATTTATTGATTCATTTAACCCTCCCCAAACCCTGCAAGGTAAATACTCATTATCCCTTCTATCCTCATTTCACAAATTAAAAACTAAGGTACAGAAAGGTTAAATAACTTGCCAAACTGTACCATAAATATGAAGGTATGAAGAGATTAAATAGCTTGGAAAGCGAGGTTTTCAACCCAAGCAGTGTGGCTCCAAAGTTCATGCTAGTAAGCATTACTGTATACTTTATACTGCCTCAAGTTCTAAATGTCTAAAACTCTAGTTGTGACTTCCTGCCTGAGCTGAAGCACCATATCTCCTAAGGTTTTCAAGTGGGAGTTTCACTCTTACCTGAAAAGGAACAGATGTGAAACCAAATATAAAATAAAGCCAGAAAAGGTTAAACATGTGAGATACCATATTGCATATAAGATACTTTTATTGCATGTAAGGAAATAGAGGCCCTGGCAGAAATGATTTAAAAGGCTGGATAGAAGCCAAGAAGAGAAAAACATATACCTATCTTAGTTGCTTCCACCTGCTACCACGACACTCCTACCACCCTTATTTGAATTACCTCTTTAGAGTTTATTTCTCCTCTTCTACAAAGACATTAATTTCAACAGTCTTTCAAAGTCTGTAAGAATCCCAATCATTCTCAAGCTTTGTTCTCTAATAAGGCACCAGGAACCCCACATGAATTAAAATTTGTCACAGCCAAACTACTTACTTTGCCCAAGAGCGAAACTGTCCCAGTACAAATTCTCTGGACTAGAAATTACCTAGATGTGGTTCAGTTTCAAAAAGTGAACTAAATTGCCCTGAAGCTAAGAGGGAAGAGGGGAAAGAAATGGAGATTGAACAGAATAAATCTCTAATGGTGTAGTTTCAGGCACAATGGAAGGATTATTTAAGGATGAGAGGGATTACCTTCAAAACAATCCACAGGTGTAGCCAGCCACCAAATTATCCAAATTTAGTTGCTTTCTATTTACGTTGATATTTTCATCATGAAATGTTTTACAGTAGAGTAAAATAAAATGTGCTTCAAAAACTAAATATGTTAAGAAAATTTTAAAAAATTAACAATATGCTAAGTGCCAGGCACTTGGCCAATAATGCCTTATATGCACTATTTCATTTGATTTGCACGAGCCCATAATGTAAATACCACTTGTGGATAAGGAAGTTTAGAAAACTTAAATAACTTGTCCAAGGTCACACAAACTAGAAAGTGGAACCAAAGCTTGAACTCAGGTGAGTCTAACTCAAACACCTATTATCTTTCACTACCCTATATTAGATCCAAGTTAAAAAAAACTTATGAATTGTAGAACATCAACATACAATAATGTAAAACCACAACTACTTTACAGATAATTTTAAAACAGTGTTAAAGCAGCATGTTGTCTGTATTTTAACACATAAAGGAATTTACTGCCACCAAATTCAATATGTTAAAGTTGCTGGAATGTTTAATTCAGGTTTTTATTTCTCTATCATTTAAGAATTTCTTAAAACCACAATGTCTTCATGTATAAACTTGAGCTGTCAGTGCTCATATGTTTTAACCCAGCTATTCCACTTCTAGAAATGAATCATACAGATATCTTCACACATGACCAAAATGTACAAGCTATCCATTGCTACATCCTTCATAAAAATAAAAAGTTAACAACCTAAAAATGTTCAATTCTAGAAGACTAGTTGAAAAATTATGGAACATCCATAGGGTTGCAAAAAGAAATGTGGTAGCTATAAATGCACTGGTAGGAGATGATCTGCTGTGTATATTATAAAAAAGATGAAGAGCATGGGGTGCCTGGGTGGCTCAGTCGGTTAAGCGTCCAACTCTTGATTTCAGCTCAGGTCATGATCTCATGGTTCCTGCGTTACAGCCCCATGGGGGCTTTGAGCCTACAGCATAGAGCCTGCTTAGAATTCTCTCTCTCCCTTTCTCTCTGTCCCTCCCCCTTCCTCCCTCCCTCTCTCTCTGAAAATAAATAAACTTAAAAAAGGTGAATAGCAAAAAATATATATGTACCTATGAAAATTAATAAGTAAACAGCCCCAAAGCTGTAAATTATCTTATAAACACACTGCTCAAAGACTAAATTGGACAAGAGTTAAAATTTCTAGTCAATGGCACATAGTGGGAAGTAACATTTATATGCACGTATGTATATGTATTTTATATATATATGTTACTTTTAGTAACAGTTATATGCATGTATGTATATAACATATGCATATATGTGTGTATATATATATGTTACTTTTAGGCATAGGTTATATATGGAAAAATGCTGAAGAAACTGGTATAGACTATAATTGGAAAAGGAAAGGATAATTAACTGGGTATCCTGGCCCTGGATGAGTTTGTAGAAAGATTTCTATTTTACTGTGTATTTTTTATAATATCTGAATATTGTAATGTGTGCATGTGTTACCTACTCTAAAGTAAAATAAAATATTTTAGGGGTACCTGGGTGGCTCAATTGGGCAAGCATCTGACTCTTGACTTCGACTCAGGTCATGATCCCAGGGTCATGGGATTGAGCTCAGCATACTGAACATGCAATCCATTTAAAATTTTGTCTCGCCTTCTGCCCCCTCCCCTGCTTGCACACTCTCTGTAAAAATAAATAAATCAATAAAATCTCATTTTCTTTGGCTTTCCTATCAATTTTTACTTTCTTCCTCCAAACCCAAGATGAATTTGCATTTGTTACATTTATTAGTTTGCTAAGACTGCCATAACAAAATTTCCCAGACTGGTGGTTTAACCAACAGAAATTTTCCTTCTAACAATTCTGGAGACTGGAAGTCTGAGATCAAGGTACCAGCAGGGTTAGTGTCTCCTGAGACTTCTCCCCCTGGCTTGCAGAGAGCTGCCTTCTTGCTGTGTCCTCACATGTTCCTTTCTCTGTGCAAGCATGTGCCTGATGGCTCTCAGAGTGTCAAGGACACCAGTCACATTGCATCAGGGCCCACCCTAAGCTCATTTTAACTTAATTACCTCTATAAAGTCTGTATCTCCAAATATAGTCACATTCTGAGGTATTGGGGGGGTACGGGGTGGGGTAAGGCTTCAACATATGAATTTTGAGGGGACACACTTCAGCCCATAACATTTGAAAAACATGATCTTTTCTTAGAACTAGCCTCTTTTTCATTCTTCTACAGTTCCTTAAACTATACATTCCACATATCTTACTCTGGCTGCCCTTATTTTGTATTTCATTATCTTGTTCATTTATTCTTATTATTCTTTTTAAAATGGCATGAAGTTTCAAAATTTTGTTAAGTTATCATTTGATCTTGTGTGTGTTCCAGAAAAGTCTGAAAGGTGGAGATTGTTTTCCCTCATCTCTTACTATTGATCATACCCTCTCTTGGCTTGTGCTAGCCTAAGTGACAGCATCTTATCTCTCTAATAAACTCTTATTGCCTTTGTAGCTACAGTCTTTCTGCAATTCATTAATCGTTTATCACTGTATCTCAGTTCATCAGGTCATAATGTGGAAAAATTATTTCCAAGTCTTCTCTATTTTGATTTTTCATGTCTCTATTTTTTCCAATCCACTGAAGTCAAGAAATATTTAATATCTATATGCCAGACACTGGGCTAAGCCCTGGATGTACATACATAATCAAGGCATACATGGCCCCTGCCCTTGAGGAACTTACAGTCAGTGATAACGATCAAGAATAAACCAAAAGCTAAATTCTAATGTATAATTGCCTTCTAAAAATTCCTGGTTATATTTTTCTTCCTCTAACCCATATTAAGTTCAAATTCTTTTCATTGTATGTGATAGGACACTGACATAAGTTGGCCTAAGTAAAGGTAATGTACTGGCCCTTAGGGCATCTGGGTGGTGTCCAACTTCAGCTCAGGTCATGATCTCCCAGTTCATGAGTTCAAGCCCTGCATGGGGCTTGCTGCTGTCAGTGCAGAGCCCGCCTCAGATCATCTGTCCCCGTCTCTCTCTGTCCCTCCTCCATTCCCACTCTGTCTCTGTCTCTCAAAGATAAATAAAACATTAAAAAAAAAAAAAAAGGTAATGTACTGGCCCTCATAAACTTTAAACACCAGAATTAAATGGCTTCAGGCCAGGCATGAAGGTCCAAGCGGTATGTATCTCCAGGACCAGTTTGGCTATATCTCTCAGAAAGGCCATTCACTATGTTAGCTTCAATCTCATGTTTCCGAGGGTAGTAAAACAATGGCAGAGCCCCTGGTCCTATACCCTCTCCATTTTTTTATCCTGCCAGAAAGAACAAGAGCTTTTTTCTCCAGAAATCTCAGCCAAAGTCTCCTTGTGTCTCATTTACTATACTTGCTGTTCTTGGGTCTCATGCTTACCCCTAAAGGCAATGGGGACTGCAGTGGTATTGACCAGCATTGGCCATACACTCCACCCCAAAATCAGAGCTACTGAAGTAGCTACGTCAAGCTACTATTACCTCATCAATTAAGAGACATCACAAAACACAGCGAGAAGACAGCCAACCACGAACCATGAAGCAGACCCTCAACAGATACTGGAACTGCCAGTCTTGATCCTGGACTTGTCAGCTTCCAGAACTGTGAGAAATAAATGTTTGATGGTTAACCCACCCTTGAACTTACAAAAAAGACCTATCACAGTGTTCCCAGAGTTTTCTAGCTTCTCTGTTTCTAAATAACTTTTTGCCCTACTGCTAGATTGTGAATTTCCTCAGGAATGTCTTCCATCCCATTCGGGCCTAGCATTGTGTCGAGCATAAGGTAAACATTCAATAAATGGTTATTAAATAAACGAAGGAAGGAATAGTTTAAGATAATAGAATATCTGTATAAAAACAAACATATCAGAGTATTTAAAAATCAATAAATATTGCACCCTTCATTTAAATGTGAAATACTGCACACATGTATCAGAATTTCTACTTACTGAACAATACTTTAAAAATAAAATTACTGTTACCTAGCGCTTCTGGCTATTGACTATACTTCTCAGTTTGAAATATGACGCAATAGGGGCACCAGGGTGGCTCAGTCCGTTGAGCGCTGACTTCAGCTCAGATCATGATCTCATGGCTCATGAGTTCAAGCCCCATGTTGGGCTCTGTGCTGACAGCTCAGAGCCTGGAGCCTGTTTCAGATTTTGTGTCTCCCTCTCTCTGCCCCTCCTATGCTCGTGCTCTGTCTCTCTCTCTCTCTCTCAAAAATAAATAAACATTAAAAAAATTTTTTAAATATAATGCAATAATCCAACAGCTTTTATGTTTGAAGGACTGTACATTCTCTACTAACACTACATGTTCAAATTTGCTGAGTGACATCATCATAATTGCTATAGTTAATACATATTGAGCACTTAGCATGTCCCAATATATTTTTCCTAATCTCTTTAGACATATTAATTCATTTGTTCCTTGCAAAAAAAATATGGCAGTCTAAAATCTGTATACAATAGAGATGAAAGCAGATATCTTACAAACAAACATGTGACTAGGAGCTAGTGTTTCCTTTTAATATATATTAATTTGTTCCAAATTAAATATTTCCCTTTTTAAAAATTTTTAATGCTTATTTTTGAGAGAGAGAGAGACAGACAGAGCGTGAATGGGGGAGGGACAAAGAGAAAAGAAGACACAGAATCCAAAGCAGGCTCCAGTCTCTGAACTGTCAGCAAAGAGCCCAAGTGGGGCTCAAACTCACAAACTGTGAGATCATGACCTGAGCTGAATTTAGACGCTTAACTGACTGAGCCACCCAGGTGCCCCAAAATTAAATCTTTCCTAATCTAAAAAGGTAGAGTGTAAAAAGCAATGCAAATAAGACAGCCAAGTTCAGTACCACATCAGTCATTTTTTGCTACATGTATAAAACACGTATACATTATTTACTAACTTCTAGAATACATGCAAATTTTATTGATGGACTCTGAAATACACATTTTAATTTGCTTGAATAAATTTATATATATTTCTGTAAACAATTTGAATTTTTTCCACAAGTTTCTAATACCATAAATTTTGAAACCAGGTGATTAGAAATATTGCTCTAATATGGTTTTATGGCTATTTTCTCCACAAGTAATACCGTTTAAAAAAATACATGAGAAATTGACTTTATTGAAGAGTCTTTTTTTGCCTCTGATGGTAGGTCCAAATTCAAAGCCCAAATATATTTTAATCAGGTAAAAAATGGTATTATACTATACTTAAATAAATTTATTGAAAGAAACAAATCCTCCAGTAAAAAAAGTATCCTGTGTATTCTCCCAGAGGATATGTCTATAATACAGAAAAAGAGGGAAATGTAGAGAGAAAATATATTTAAAACATGGCTTGTCTAAAGAAAAAGAGAGAGTGAAGCAAACCTTAATAGACACTTAACTATAGAGAACAAACTGAGGATTGCTGGAGGGGTGGGGGTAGGAGGGGTGCGTGAAATGGGTGATGGGCATTAAACAGGGCACTTGTTGAGATGAGCACTGGGTGTTGTATGTAAGTGATGAATCACTAAATTCTACTCCTGAATCTAATATTACACGATATGTTAATTAACTAGAATTTAAATAAAACCTTGAAACATTAAAAAAAATTAAAAAATTAAAAAGCAAGGTAAAACTAACACCTAAATATGCCTTGGTTTTAGCTGTTGAAAACTAGTTGAGTCAAGGAGTTTTCATATGAAGTCTTAAGTAGAAAATGTTGTACTGATACAGTCAGATTTATTAAGAAATCCAAAGTGCTGACATTGCATCAGCACTTATGAGAATAAAGATGGAAACAGAAGTGTCCATTTTTGCAGAGACATTCGAATCTACTGGTAGCAATAAAACTCAAAGGCAGAAAGAGACACTATTTTCAATGCAAACTGGAATAATCACCACTTTTATTTCCTTGAAATGCTTTTTCTTCCCTATCAGTGTTATTTCCTTCTTACCTGAACAAAGCAACTTTCAGACACAGTTTCAAAAAGTAGCCACCTGTATCCAATGAAAGAGAAGCAGAACTGAAAATTATCTGCCTGAAAACATTATTTTACAGAAATATGGTATATGCTATATTCATTCTAAAAACCATTTGAACATATCCAAATCAAATAGGCCAACAAAAACTAGTGCTATTGACTGAGGAAAAGAGTTCTGGAAGTATGAATTACTGTATTTCCTGAGTATCTTCTTGTAGACAAGGAAACAGAGGTTATATGTTTCCTGCCCACCATTTAACATATGACAGCAATATGTTGTCATCAGAACTATTGAATTCTACAATTGCTTTTTTGGGGGGTGTTGCATCCACACGACTCCTGAAACAGAATGCTACGGGCACCAGTGACAGTCACAACAAAGTTTATTGCAATGAGAGGCAAGGCCGACCAATCGGGACTGACACTCTTGACCAGAGTGCAGCCTCGAACAGCCGGGGTACAGAGTTTTTATAGCCGACCACATCTTATCATCACCTGGGAACAGAACAAGGAAATAGTTCCCAGATGGGGGTGGAAACAGTTCAGACCTTCTGTGGTTAAGCCGCAACCAGCAACCAGTTGACCTCCTTGACCCTGCCTCTGGCCCACTTTTTCAAAGTTCTCAGCATGCCCTTGCCCCAATCCAATCAAACACCAATCCAGTTGATTTCCCTTGAACTTTTGTTCCCTTGATTGACAGGACAAGGCTGTTATCTCTTAACCTACAGTGTCAAAACAAAGCTGTTATTTCCCAAGGCTACAGGTTAGCCCTACACTACAATTTAACCCTTACAGCAGGGAGGCATCTTCAATTGACACATAACATTCTGTACATTTAAGGAGTAAAAATTATAGATACATTTATATATTGCAACATGATTACCACCATAGCTTTAGCTAACATCTCTATCATGTCATACAACTTCTTTTTTGTAGTTAGAACTTTTAAGATCTATTTTGTAAGTATATAATACAATATAATTGACTATAATCACTATGCTGTACATTAGATCTCCAGAACTTATTTAACTATTGGCTGCACATGATTAATTGTTGCAACATGCTCCTCAACTACTAATATACAAATAACTGTGATATTTGGAACTGGATCTATTACCTACATACATTTATTGAATCAATGTTTATTAAGCCATTACTGAAGTTTTGTTTAATAATTATAGCTCTATTATAAGTTCTGGTTATACAGTGCTGCACAAAATCATTTGCCTTCAGGGAAATTACATCCTAGAAGTGGAGACAGACCACATCCAAGTAAACAAATAAATTAGTTTCAGATAGTGTATACAAGATGTGAGAACAAATAAGGAAATAATTAAGGGAATGTGGTAGAAAATGACTGGATTTAACTTCAAATGGGGTGATCACAGAGAACTAAGCAAACAAAAACTTACAGGTTACTGTATCAACGTCAGTTTTCTGGTTTTAATAGCGTAATATGGTTATGTCAGATGTTGTTAATGGGGAAGTTAGATAAGAGGTACACAGAACTCTCTGTACTGGTTGCAACTTCTTGCTAGTCAAATTATTTCAATATAAAAAGTTTAAAAGTAATAAATAACTTACACATTGTTCTAACATGGACTAAAGAAAGAAAGAGGGGACAAGTGAGAGTATTGGACACTTAAAGAGCTGATCATGAAAGATAGCTCTGAGGTGATTTTGAGCAGAAATCAGAAAGATGAGAACAATCTGTTGAGAAGGAAAGGCTAGCATTTCAGATGGAATTCCTACAGCTTCCAAAGAGGCCCCAAGGCAAGAGAAAGTTGGCATGCAAAAGGAATTGATAGAAGATACACTTGGCTGGAGGCACAGTAAACAGGGGAAAGACTGGGACAGGAGGATGAAGTTGTTGGAGTAGGAGAAACGCTTGGGTGTTTTGTACTAACTAGATTTCTTTTTTTTTTTTTTTTTTTCAACGTTTATTTATTTTTGGGACAGAGAGAGACAGAGAATGAACGGGGGAGGGGAAGAGAGAGAGGGAGACACAGAATCGGAAACAGGCTCCAGGCTCTGAGCCATCAGCCCAGAGCCCGACACGGGGCTCGAACTCACGGAGCGCGAAATCGTGACCTGGCTGAAGTTGGACGCTTAACCGACTGCGCCACCCAGGCGCCCCTGTACCAACTAGATTTCATTCCTTCATTTTTAAACCTCAAATCTAGCATATGTTGTTTTTTTTAAGCTAAAACAAATACCTTGACCAACACTACATTGTCTAAATTACTCATTTATGATCATGCATACCAGAGCTCCATATACTTTAACATACATACGAATTACCTGGGGATCTTTTTTTAAATTTTTTTTTTTAACGTTTATTTATTTTTGAGACAGAGAGAGACAGAGCATGAACGGGGGAGGGGCAGAGAGAGAGGGAGACACAGAATCGGAAGCAGGCTCCAGGCTCTGAGCCATCAGCCCAGAGCCTGACGCGGGGCTCGAACTCACGGGCCGTGAGATCGTGACCTGAGCCGAAGTCGCTTAGCCAACTGAGCCACCCAGGCGCCCCGGGGATCTTTTCAAAGTACAGATTCTCATTCAAGGTATGAGGTGGGATCTGAGATTCTGCATACTCAACAAAATGCCAGATGATATTGCTGCTGCTGTTTCATGCAACAAACTTGAATATCCAGGTTGTAGTCTGTGATAGGAGTTTGGGATTTATGCTAAATTCAATGGGAAGCCATTAAAGAACTTTAAAAAGAGATAATCCAATTTGCTTCACACTGTACTTCAATCTCCATAAGGCTCATTATTTAATTGGTTCAGGCTATTTTCTCTCTTCTGGCAGTTATTTAGTAAGAGAGCTGTTTCAAAGGTTTAGGATTTCTTCTACGCATGCTCTTTGGGGCTTAACTCCAGTTAGTGAACTAGGTCAGGTCAGCTAGGTCCAGATCAGTGGCCTTCAAATGTTCTTGCTCATGTGTTCCTAAAAGGTTTTATAAGCAATATACCCCAACATACATTAATATCTAAAATTTTCATATTAGCTTAGGATGCAATTATCTAGACTATTACAAATATTGATATTTTTAAAATAAAATTTTAATAACACTTTTTAAAATTTATTTAATGGGACCTAAATACTATAGGCATTTATATCCACTATCATTCACTTAAAAATGATAATAGACAAATTTTTCTTTAATAATTGCAAATTGCATTGTAAATTTTTTTCTTTCTGAATTTGCAATTTCATCATATTTCCCCTGAAGACTGTTACCTAATATAATATATATTGAATATTTTAAACTTTTTTTATGAAGCACTTCTCTTATCTGCAACAAAATATATAAATATAAATTTAATTTCTAAAATTTTATGTGGCCATAATGTTTTAACAGTCACTTTTCTCCCCTCTTAATTCTTCCCATTGAATTATAACTGCAAGTATTAGTGAAAGTCAATTAACCAAAATAGTTATTTTATAAACTTTGATAATGATTGTTATATAATAAGTAAAATGTACTGGAAATGTATCTCTTTTGTGGAAAAAAATGTGTTCTTTTTTTCCCAATTAGTTGATGTATGGATGAATCTTACTGATTGCTTGAAGGAGGCCTGACTATTCCTATTTGTTCATGTGTGTTGATGTAGGTTCTGAGAAACCTTGTTGATATAAACAGATAGGGATGAAAGGAATCTTATTACATCAATATCTCTTAATTCTTTTAATTCCCTTAGAGTTACATGCCAAAAGTCACGTTATGATCTAATGTCAAAATTACTTATTTGATAAGGTCCTTATGATGAGGGACCAAGCACTAGCTAGCAGTCCCCCCACCCCCACCCCACACACACACTGTGGGATATATATGAAATTCCTCAGGCACTCCTGGCTGCCCAAGAACAAAGGAAAGGACAGAAAACAAATGGTTAAACTGATAGAGTCTCCATCAGTTTACACATATCTTAGTAATATTACAAGAAAAAGGTAATCTTATCAATAGCCCAGTCTCCAGGAACTCCTTACTATCTTAATGATAATGCTTTGCTAGAGGGAAAAACAACTTTAGTTGGACAACAGAGGCATCAGTTAATATGTAAATCCTCTTTAGCATATGGAAATCCCTTTAAGAAACTTCCTCCTGACTTTACTTCCCCCAACTCCACAATATATAAGCAGTCACTTTTCACAACACCAGTGCAGCTCTTTCTGCCCATTGGCCCTGTCCCCATGCTTTAATAAAATCACCTTTTTGCATCAAAGATGTCTTCAAGAATTCTTTCTTGGCTGTTGGGTCTGAATCCCTACCACCATTCCAAAACCCCATCACTTATAATACTAAGAATTGGAAACCTGTCAGAAATCTCTTGTTGTAAAATGACTTATTACTTAATCATTAGTCATTTTTATTCCAAAAGAAATTTACCAAAACTAATCAAATGATATTAACTATATATTTTTTCACTTAAAACCACCCATTACAGTCATTAAGAAATTAAAATATTCCTAATTTCAGCATATTTTCCGTACAGTATGTTTGATAAAATGTTTTATCATTTCATAAATATGCTTTATCAAAACATTAGAGCTGCAGATTAAGCTTGTTTATAAAAAAAAGGACTGACTTTATTTGGGACAGTGGAGAATTCTGTGCTTAAGGCTGTTATTGAAAACAACTGAGATCTTGGTGCAGAACAATTAAGAGAAGGCTGTTTGTTCTCATACAAAACTGCACAGCAGCCAGAAGTTCAATGGAAAGAACCAGGAAAAGAGTCAGTCAAGAAAGCCTTTTCGAGATCATAGCCATCTCTGGGGTCAGAAAGATGTGTACGGATGCTAGGCTGTACCTACTCAAGAGCAATCAAAGCAAAACATGGAACAGACGTGAAATCATTCTCGAAGTTGCACACAGGCTTGTTAACACAGAACTGACACAGGTGCTGGAATTATCAGACACTAGATTTTAAATAACTATGATTAATATCTCAAGGACTCTAATGGAAACAGTAGACAACATTAAAGAACACATGGGTAGTATAAGCAGAGAGGTGAGAACTTTAAGAAAGAATCAAAAGAACCCCAAGACACTGTAACAGAATGAAGAATGCCTTTCATAGATTCATCAGTAAAGTGCAGGTAACCAAAGAAAGAATCAATGAGTTTAGATATTTAAATACAGGGACTCCTGGGTGACTCAGTCAGTTAAGCATCAGACTCGATTTCGACTCAGGTCCTGATCTCTCCCTTATGAGATCAAGTCCCAAGTAGAGCCCTGCATCAGGCCCTGCATGAGGCTTCAGGCTGGGCATAGAGTAAGCTTAAGATTCTCTCTCTCCTTCTCCCTCTGCCCCTTTCCTGCTTGCACGTGTGTGTGTGTGTGTGTGTGTGTGTGTGTGTATGCACATGTTCTCTCTCCCTCTCTCTCACACACACACAAAAAAGATATGTAAATGCAAACTTCCCAAACTGAAATGCAAAAAGAAAAAAGAATGAAAACAAATAGAAAAAACATCCAAGAACTGTGGAACAATTTCAAAAAGTATAATATATGTACATTTGGAATATAAGAAGAAAGAAGGGATAGAAATATTTGAAGTAATAATGGATGAGAATTTCTCAAAACTAATAACAGACACCAAAATACAGACACAGGAACTTCAGGCAACACCAAGCAGGGCAAATACCAAAAAAAAAAAAAAAAACAAAAAAAAACAAAAAAAAACAACAACAACAACAAAAAAAACAACCAAACAAAAACCAAAAACCATATGGTCATGCCATATTCAAACTACAGAAAACCAAACACGAAAAGAAAAGCTTGAGAAAGTGAGAGGGTTAAAAAAACACATTGTCTTCAGAGGGAAAAAAGGAAAGAATTACAACATACCTTTCATCAGAAATCACATAAATAAAAAAAGAGTGGAGTGAAATATTTAAAATGTTTAAAGAAAAACCCCACCAACCTGGGTTTCTATACACAAGAGAAATTAACTTTGGAAGTAAAAGAAAGACTGTTTCAAAAAAATAAAAATAGAGAATTCATTGCCAGCACACCTGCTTTATAAGAAATATTAAAAGAAGCTCTTCAGGGAAAAGGAAAATGATATAGGCTAGAAATAGTTACAGAAATAGATATAGAAACTTGGATTTAATTAAAGATAGAACATCAGAGAAGAAAGAAGTTAAATAATTATATTAATTTTATTCTTAATCTAAAAGATAACTTTGTTTAAATAAGAATAGCAACAATATGTTGGGTGATTATAGCACATGGATAAATAAGTGAAAACAATGACAGTAATATCATAAAGAATGGGAGGGAGACATTAGAAATACTGTTATAAGGTATCTGCACTATGTGTGAAGTGATACAGTGTTATTTGAAGATGGACTTAGAATAGTTTAAAATATGTATTGAAATTCTTGAGTAACCACTAAAACATTTCTAAGTATAATTGATATGATAAGAGAGGAGATAAAATGGAAGTATATAAAATGCTCAGTTGAAAACAGAGAAGACCAAAAATGACGAAGAAAAATAAAAAGAAAACAACAAATGCAATGAATATTAAGAAGTAGGAAGGAAATAATAAAGATTAGAGTGAAAAGAAATAAAATAGAGACCAAAAAAAAAGGAAAAGTCAATGAAACCAAGAACTGGTTCTGTGAAAAGATAAATAAAATTAATAAACCTTTAGCCAGACACATGAAGAAAAAAGAGAGAGGACACAAGTAAATAAAATCAGAAATGAGAGAGAAATAACAATTGATACCACATAAATTTAAAAAAAAAGATTATGAGAATACTATGAAAAATTATATGCCAACAAATTGGGCAACCTAGAAGAAATGGATAAATTCCTAGAAACATATAATGTTCCAAAACCTAATCAGTAAGAAATGGAAAACTTGAAAAGACCTATCACTAGTAACAAAATTGAATCAGAAGTCATAAAACTCCCAACAAACAAAAGTCTAGCACCAGATGACTTCATACATGAATTCTACCAAACATTTAAAGAAGAGTTAATACCTATTCTTTTCAAACTATTCCAAGAAAAATAGAAAAGGAATAAAAACTTCCAAATTCATTCTATGAGGCCAGCATTACCCTGTTATCAAAGCCAGAAAAAAAAAAAAAAAAAAACTACCAAAAAAAAAAAAAAAAGGACAGAAAACTGGAAAACCGTAGGCCACTATTCTCAATTAACATAGTTGCAAAAATCCTCAACAAATTATTAGCAAAATTATTAGCAACAATACATTAAAGGGATTATTCACCATAATCAAGTGGGATTTATTCCAGAGATGCAAGAGTGGTTCAATATTTGCAAATCAATGGATGTGATAAATTACATTAAGAAGGATAAAAACCATATAATCATCCCAATAGATGCAGAAAAGACATTTGACAAAAACATTCTCTCATGATAAAAACTCACCAAAAAGTGGGATTAGAAAGAATATACCTCATCATACATAATAAGGGCCATATAGGAAAAATCCACAGTTAACATCATACTTAATGGTGAAAAACTAAAAGCTTTTCCTCTAAGATCAGGAACAATACATTCTCACCACTTTTATTCAACATATTACTGGAAGTCTTAGCCACAGCAATCAGACAAGAAAAATAAATAAATGGCATACAGTCCAAGACTGCGACATAGGAAGACCTTGAACTCATCTCCTCCACAGAACACACTAAATTACAGCTATTTATAGAACAATTCCTCCTAAAGAAGAACAGAGGACTCACTGAACAGTTTCTGAGCAACCAAAGAAAGAGTGAACAGCAAAGGAGAACAGCAAGAGAGATAGAGACATGGTAAAAAGGAAGTCCCTAACCCTGACACTGAGAACAACAATGGAAGGGAGATAGTACTGAGGGACAGTACTAGGAACAGATTCTTCTGTCCTCAGGCACTGAAAAAAAATCCCTGCAATTTAAAAGAGCAACTAGTGGGGCACTTGGGTGCCCACGTCAGTTAAGTGTCTGACTCTTGGTTTCAGCTCAAGTCATGATCTCATGGTTCCTGGGTTCAAGCTCCAGGTGCTGATAGTGTGGAGCCTGCTTGAGATCCTCTTTCTTTCCCTCTGTCTCTGCCCCTCCCCTGCTCACACTCTCTCTCTCTAAAAATAAATAAACTTATTTTATAAATAAATAAATAAGCAAACAAACAAACAAACAAGCAAGCAAGCGAGCAACTAGCATATAAAAGAGAAAACATTAGGACTCTTCCAAATGGTAGAGGAGCTGCAGGAACACTCTCTAGGTCAGAAGGACTGGAGAAGCATGGTTTATGTTTCCACTCCACCTTAAATGCTTAGACCAGAGCAAGGTCCAGATACCATAACTGATGGATCTGGTCATCACAGCAAGCTTGCAACCTCAGCAAGCCCACAGTCTGCAAGGTCACACCAGGCCTAGTTGTGCTGCAACACAGGAAAAATAAAGTTGTGGTTTAAAAGAACTAAGGAACCAAGAGGACGATTTCTCCCCCTCCACCTTAAAAGCCCAGACTAGAAAAGGGTCCACAGTGAGCTTGTGATCTCAGAAAGCAGAAAGAGAAACACCCCCATTTACAGTTGCACCAAACAAACAAACAAACAAATAAACAACAAATTATAACCTCAGCCAAAGAGGTGAAAGACCTGTACTCCAAAACTATAAAACATTGATGAAAGAAATTGAAGATGACATAAACAAATGAAAAGATATTTCATGCTCACAGATTGGAAGAATTAATATTGTTAAAATATCCATGTTACCTGAAGCAATCCACAGTTTCAATGCAATTTCTATCAAAATACCAACAGCAATTTCACAGAACTAGAACAAATAATACTAAAATTTTGTAGGGAACCACAAAAGACCCCAAATAGCCAAAGCAATTTGAGAAAGGAAACAAAGTTGGAGGTACCACATCCTAGATTTTGAGATACACTACAAAGTTGTAGTAATCACAGCAGTATAGTACTGGCACAAAAATAGACACATAGATCAATGGAACAGAATAGAGAACCCAGAGATTTATGATTAATCAATTAATTATGTCAGTTAATCTATAACAAAGGAGGCAAGGATATACAATGGGGAAAAGACAGTCTCTTCAAGAAATGGTACTGGGAAAAAGTGGACAGCTACACACAAAAGAATAAAACTGGACCACTTTCTAATACCAGACACAAAAATAAACTCAAAATAGATCACAGACCTAAATATAAGACGTAAAACCATAACAATGCTAGAAGAGAACATAGGCAGTAATCTCCTGGACATTGGCCTTAGCAACATATTTATGGATATGTCTTCTCAGGCAAAGGAAACAAAAACAAATCTAAACTATTAGGACTACACCAAAATAAAAAGATTTTGCACAGCAAATGAAAACATCAACAAAATGAAAAAACAACCTACTGAATCAGAGAAGATATTTGCCAATATTAAATCAAATAAGGGATTAACATCGAAAACATATAAAGAATTTGTACAACTCAACACTAAAAAAATAAATAATTTGATTAAAAAATGGGCAGAGGACCTGAATAGACATTTTTTTTCAAAGAAGACATACATATGTCCAACAGACACATTAAAAAAATATGCTCAACATTACTAATTATCAGGAAAATGCAAATAAAAATCACAATGAGATATCACCTCACACCAGTCAGAATGGTTAGTATCAAATAGGCAAAAAAAATCAACGAAACCAAGAGTTGGTTTTTTGAAAAAATAAACAAATAGGCAAAAAATAACATGTGTTGATGAGAATGTAGAGGAAAGGACACCTCAAGCACTGCTAGTGGGAATGCAAATTGGTGCAGCCACTGTGGAAAACAGTATGGAGTTTCCTCAAAAAATTAATAATAAAAATACCATATAATTCAGCAATTCCACTACTGTGTATTTACCCCCAAAAAACTAAAATACTAATTCAAAAAGATATGTGTGCCGCTATGTTTATAGCAGCATTATTTACAATAGCTAAGATATGTAAGCAACCCAAGTGTTCATCAATAGACGAGTGGATATAGAAGACGTGAGATATGGGATGGATATATATTACTCAGCCATAAAAAAAGAATGAAATCTTGCCATTTGCAACAATATGGATGGACCTAGAGGGTATTATGCTAAGTGAAATAAATTAGAGAAAGATAAATACCATATGATTTCACTTATATATGGACTCTAAAAAACAAAACAAACAACGCCCCCACCAAAAAACAAACAAACAAACTAACCAGAAACAGACTCATAAATGCAGGGAACAAACTGGTGGTTGTCAAAGGAGGGACAGGTTGGCAAAATAGGTGAAGGGTACAAAATAGGTGAAGAGGTACAAATCTCTAACTATAAAATAAGTCATGGAGATGAAAACTACAGCATACAGAATATAGTGAATAATATTATAATAATTTTGTAGGGTGACAGATGGTAACTACCATTTACCATAGCAAGCACCAAGTAATGTTTAGAATTGTTGAATCGCTATGTTGTAAATCTGAAACTAATATAACATTGTATGTCAACTACACTACAATAATATTAATAGAAGTTTACTAACATCATAGATATTAATCCAACTATACTAATCATCACTTTAAATATTTGTGACTGCAACGCACCAGTGAAAATACAGAGATTGTCACAGTAGGTTTAAAAAAAGACTTAACTTCTTGCCTATAAGAAATTCACTTTAAATTTTTTTTTAATGTTCATTTATTTTTGAGAGAGGAAGAGACAGAGTGCAAGCTGGGGAGGGGCAGAGAGAGAGAGGGAGACACAGAATCTGAAGCAGGCTCCAGGCTCCGAGCTGTCCGCACAGAGCCCCACGTGGGGCTCAAACTCACGAACCGTGAGATCATGACCTGATCGGAAGTTGGACACTCAACCGACTGAGCCACCCAGGTGCCCCAGAAATTCACTTTAAATATGAATATTGGATAGGTTAAAAGTAAGAGGTGGAGAAAGATACACTATGCTAACACAAATCAAGAGAAAACTAGAATAACTACATTAATTTCGGAACAAACTTCAGAATCAGGAAAATTATTAAGGATAAAAGGGGCATTACACATTGATAAAGGGGTCAATTCTCTAAGAAGACAATCCTAAACCTGGATGAACCTAAAAAAAAAAAAAAAATCATGAGAATACATGAAGCAAAAACTGACACAACTGAAGGGAGACTTCAAGAACCCTCCTCCATTAATGGATAGATCAAGTAGACAGAAACTAGAAATCAAGAAGATAGCTGGAAAATCCCCTGGCTACTTAAAAATTAAACAACATACCTCTAAATAAGACATGGATCAAAGAAGAAACTTTAAGAAAAATTTAAAATATTTTGAAGTTAATAAAAATAAAAATACAATTTACCAAATTTGTGACATGCAGTGAAAGTAGTATTTAGAAGAAAATACCAGAAAAGAAGAAATATCTAGAATCAATAACATAAACTCCCACCTTATGATACTAGAGAAATAAGAGCAATGTGATCTGAAAGCAAGAAGCAAATAAATACTAAAAGTTAAAGCAGAATTCAATAAAATTAAACAGAAAAAAATTAGAGAAAATTAAGCAAAATGAAAAATTGTTTTTTTGACAAGATGAATAAGTTTAATAAACCTTTAACCAGGCTAACCAAAAAAGAAAAGATATAATTTACCAACATCAGAAATGAAAGAGGGGTCATCATTACTAATTCCATGGTCACTAAATGGATAATAAAAGAATATTACAAATAGTTCTATGCCCACAGATTTGATAACCTGTATGAAAAGGACCAAACTACTAAAACTCACGTAAGGAAAAATAGAAATTTAATGAGGCCTAAATCTATTAAAGAAGTCGAATCAATAACTAATAAACTACCAAAAAAGGAAGTACCATGCTCAGATAGTTTTATTGGTGAATCTCACAAATACTTAAGGAAGAAATGATATCAGTTATCCTTTAATAACTTTCAGAAAATAGAAGGAGCTTTCCTAACTCTTTTCATAAGGCCAACATTCCCCTAATACCAAAACCAGATAAAAAATATTACAAGAAAGGAAAACTACAGAGCAACATCTTTCATAAACATATATGCAAATTCCCCAACGAAATATTAGCAAATTGAATCAAATGACATATGAAAAAAATTATATATGTGACCATGTGAAATTTATTTCAGGTATGCAAGGCTGTTTCTACATTAAGAAATCAATGGGGCGCCTGGGTGGCGCAGTCGGTTAAGCGTCCGACTTCAGCCAGGTCACGATCTCGCGGTCCGTGAGTTCGAGCCCCGCGTCAGGCTCTGGGCTGATGGCTCAGAGCCTGGAGCCTGTTTCCGATTCTGTGTCTCCCTCTCTCTCTGCCCCTCCCTCGTTCATGCTCTGTCTCTCTCTGTCCCAAAAATAAAAATAAACGTTGAAAAAAAAATTAATAAAAAAAAAAAGAAATCAAGCAATGTAGGGCATCTGGGTGGCTCAGTTGGTTGAACATCCAACTCTTGATTTCGGCTCAGGTCATGACCCCAGAGTCATAGGATTAAGCCCATATTGGGCTCTGTGCTGTGTATTGAGCCTGCTTAAAATTTTCTTTCTTTCTCCCTCTGCCCCTCTCCCCCAAAAGATATACAAATGGCTAATAAGGCATATAAGATGCTCAACATCATTAGTTACTAGGAAAATGCAAGTCAAAACCACAACAAGATACCTTTTCACACCTATTAATAGAGCTATAGTCAAAACAACAGACACCGTGTTGAAGAGGATGCAGAAAAATTGGAACCCTCATATATTGCTGGTAGGAATGCAATGATGCAACCACTTTGGAAAGCAGTCTGGTAGTTTCTCAAAAAATTAAACATAGAGTTACCACATGATTCAGCAATTCCATTTTTAGGTAGGTATCTGAGAAAATTCAAATTGTATGTTTATATAAAAATTTATACATTGATATTCATGATAGCATTATTCATAATAGTCAAAAAGGGGAAAACTAAAACGTCATCAACTGAGGAATAAACAAAATGGACCATATCAAGATAATGGAATATTATTAAGCAATAAAGAAAAAAGAAGGAAATGATGATACTTGCTACAGTGTGGAGTAACCCTGAAAACATTTTGCTAAGTGAAAGAATCCAGTCACAAAAGACCATATATTGTATGATCCATTTATATGAAGTATCCAGAGTACTCTAATTTATAGAGATAAGGACAGGGATGAAGAATTACTGCTGATGTGTATGGGGTCTCTTTTGGGGGCAGGGGGCACAAACATGTTCTAAAGTTAGAACGTGATAATGATTGCACAATCCTTTGAGTATACTAAAAAACACTGAATTGTACATTTTGAATGGGAAAATAGTATGAATTATAGCTCATTAAAACAGTTTAAAAATAAAATTTAAAAATGGACTGGTTTCTCCTTATCTTAGCAAAGTTTTGGCTATGGAAGACTTAACTTCTCTATTCTCTTGTGCCTCGAGATTCAGCAAATGTCGCCAAGGATAGAAGCAGCCCAGATTTCTACTCCTTCATAAGGGCTTGTCCCTCTCTGAATTTATTTCATTCCTACTTCTTTGTGTTTTTAAATAAAAATATGATTTTTTAGTTTATCTAGTGTGTTTTCATTTTTAAGGGGACCTTCTATACCTAACCAGGCACATATATTTGGTAGTTATATGCATATAGTTGGTAACGAAAGACAAGCACGTGCCTTGGATTACCCAGGAAAGAAGTGGGTCATGAGATAAAAGAATAGCTCAGGAGTGAGCTGTACTACCCTCTAGCATTTATCAGGGAGAAAAAGAAAGCTTTACTAGTAAAAACAGTATGATCGTGGAGTAGGAACAAATAAATAAGCCAGTAAAACAGCATTTAGTATGTGTGTGTGTAAATTGATATTTGAAATCCACACCCCAAAACAATGGAGAAATGACAGCGCTTATTAGAATTTTATTCTAATACAGGGGTATTAGAAAAATTGGTTCAGTAGATAAAAAAATATACAACTGTATCCCTACCTTATTCATGTAATAGATAGACTGCACCTAGTACCACATATTTTACCATGATAAATATATCGTTAGGAACATTTATCCTTGTATTTGTTTTTAATTAGAAATGGGAACCTAGGGTAAGAGAATATGAGTAAGGTTAGGGGTAGATACTGATAATGTACTAACTGATGAATAAGATTAACTCAACTCTTCCCTAGGCACCTGAAAAGGAAAGAAAATTAAGTAAATACTACAAATACACAAGTAGATATAGGAATATTTCATTCTTATGTATAGAATTGCATTACTCATCTAATAGAAATACTTTCAGGCTGTTCTGTGAGGTCGAGCAGACCTATCACACTAACCAAGCAAGAACATTACTTTGTTTTAAAAACAAAACTTGGCTTCCTAGTTCTGTTTTTTGTAATACTATCCTAGGTGGTTCTTCTCACACTTAGTTGCATAATTTTCAAAAGAGAATCACATGGTTTTTCTCAAGATCTCTGAAAGACAAGTAGCTCCAGTACCAACTTTGCTGGAGGGATTTTAAATCCAGTTCTTGACCTAGTTGAGGATACTGTGTACGGGTTTCATGAACCAGAGGATTGCACCGAACGGCCTCCAAGGCTCCTTGTAACTCTAAACATCCTACAATTTTGCTTTTCCTACTGTGAGTTTCAGCCTGCACGTTATTGCTTTATGCTCCAGTGAGAAAAAGAATAGATTAAGAGAAACAACTCAATTGGATATTTTTTTCTGAATAGAACTAAAATGTATTTAAATCAGACATTCTTTAGACAGCAATGAAAGATTTTGCTAAAACAGTAATTAATATACATGAGTGTGAGACAAAAGTGGTGAATTTATTTTTCAATCCTGAGAACTGGACCCCTTATTTTCAAAATCTGTTCCTTCCTAAATGTGGCATATTCTTGTTGAAGAAAAAAATATGAGTTTTATCACTTCTGTTTTATTTTAATACCTTCACTAGCATTGCAAACTATAATTCCTTTTAGAACCATGCATTTAAAGAACAATTACACCTACAACTATAGTATACAGTTTGGAAACATTTGCTTCACAAAGCTCTGATCCTCTCTGATTAGAAATGAGATGCTGGAGGGGCATCTGCGTGGCTCAGTAAGTTAAGCGGTTGACTTGATTTTAGCTCAGGTCCAGATCTCACAGTTCCCCAGATGGAGCCCCTTCAGGCTCTGTGCTGACAGTGCAAAGCCTGCTTGGGATATTCTCTCCTTCTCTCTCTCAAAATAAATAAATAAACATAAGAAAAAGAAAAAAGAAATGAGATGCTGGAGAGGTGAAAGGAGAGGAAGCAGAAACAGTAAAGCAGGAGAAAAAGAGGAAGAGCATATGATGTTGTAACCTTGCAACCCAGCACATTAAAGACCCATCAGCCTATTCTCATTTCAATGAGAAGTCCAGCATCATTTGTCATTCAAGGTATACATAGAAACATTAGGAAAAATATCTCAAGACATGGTCCTAGCTCATATTTGAGAGGAAATTCATCAAGGACAGGAACACTGAGCTATTGGTATTTGCCACGTGTATCCTAAAGACCTGATCTATAGATCTTTTTTTTCCTCTGCAATGGTGTAGAAAGCTATTGTGCACAACACTAAAGGAATACAACTGGAATTACCAGAGCCCGTGTGTGTAAAAATGTAAAAATATTTCTTTCAAGAAAAGCACAGAAAACTAGTGAGATAGCTGCTGGGCTGAGTTTTTCATTTTCCTAAGAGTCAGCCTCTTCAGTATGGAATAGCAGTCGTGGAGTATATGGCTGTCCCCAGAACAGGCAAACACAGAGGTTTACACTGTTGACTCCACCTTGATTTGCTAAGCAATGATATTGAGGCAATGTTTATGGAACAGGAAGAAAGTAATAGAGATGCTAAATGTATCATACTTTCTTTCCGGTCTGGAGAAAGCTTTACATGTTTCCAAAACTTAATTCCATAGTTACAAGGGCTTAGGAAGTGTTGGCTTTTCAATAATTTATTTTCAATATCCAATTCATGCACTGCCCATATCTCAGAGCTTATTTTCAGGGCTCATGAAACAAAGATCTTGCTACAACTTTAAGAGAAAAGGATGACCCTAGATCTTTGGTGCCAATATGGTTGGAACCGTGATTCACTACTTAGAGAAAAGCCAAGAGACAAACTGAAGTCCAAAGGTAACCTCTGAATCAGGCCTCTTTCCCAGGGATGTATAGCAGGTTTATATGTTTGAAAGTGTCTGTGTATCATTTCCCTGCAATCACATAAACCAGTAGCAGAGCAGAGAATTCTGACAGTGATGGTGACATAAAACTTACTCTGTCTTTTCCTTCCCTCTGCCTTCCATTACACCCACTGTCCTTCCCTAAACTTCCCATTCTGCCTGAAAAGATGGTTTAAGTTTTAGGGAGATTCCGGTTAAAATCATTTGTGCACACACTTTCCTTTTAGCTGCAGAAAGGTCTATTGTACCACATATGAAGCTTCTTCCTATCTCTTTATCTCCCTGGGATTCCCTGGGATAGTCATGAGATTTTCCTCTAAGTCAATCATATATTTTTCACCTTGTCTATACCATGCACTGATTCCTAATTTATATTTTGTCTTTTAAAATTACTTCATTTTGTATATTTATGGCACAAAATCAGTTTTGCAACATGAACATGCCAAATTACCTTTGAAAACTTTGTGCCCCTCCAATGGCTAATTTTGAAAGAAAATCCAGAAAAATTGAATAGTAAAATTAACACCCATTTATCCTTCAACCTGATTTGCCCATCCTTAACATTTTGCCACATTCCCTTTACCTAACAGGACACTTCTTTCCTAAATACTTTGGTAAGTGTCTCCTATGAATAAGTACATTCTGCTAATAATCCATTATTATATCCAAGAGATTTAACACTAACATAATATTTTTTATCTAATATGCTGTCCAATACTCAGTTTTCTCCAATTGTCCCCAAAAATGTGTCTTCTACTTGTTTTTTCTTTGTTTCGCTTTTGATCCAACATCCAACCAAAGGTCACATATTGCATTTGGTTAGCATAACTCTTTAACCATCTTTAATATGCAACAGTTCTCCTACATTTTATTTTGCTTTTAGCAATGGGCATTTTGAAAAGCTTGTTTTATTGTAGTTTATCCCATAATCTGGATTTATCTGACGGTTTCCTTGTGTTCAGATTCAGGTTAAACATTCTGACAAGAGCATAGCATAGGTAATGTCATGTCTAAGTACATCACAACTAGAGGCAAAAAAATATCTTCTATTGCATTATTGATGAGGCAAAGTTTCATCGTTTGGTTGTAATGGTGTCTACCACATTTCTCCATTATAAAATTATATTTTTCCCTCCTTGTAATGAATAATTAATCTGTGGTGTGATATTTGAAAACTGGGTGAATATCCTGTTCTCTAAAAACTTTTTGCCTATAGGTTTAAGCATTCACTAATGAACTCCACCTATGTCAATTGTTTGCAAATTGTGATTTTCCTACTTATTTCTACTGCATCTATTTGCTTGTATTCTCTTGCAAATAAGGGGTTTCTTTTTCTTCTCTCCATCCTACTTTTTAAAAAGAACACTATGGACTTATAACTGTCTTTTTATTCAATGAATTATAATTCATTCATATCATTTTTTAACATGATGCTCAGACAGTCCCAACTTTGGTGGGAACTCCTTTAAGCTGGATCCTGTGACCTGTTGAGCACTTTCTTGCTTTGTTAGTATGAAAGTATGTTCCAGGCTCACTTTGTACTTCTTTCTGTCCCAGATCTGGAATCCATTTCTCTAAAGAATCCTGCTCCCTTTTAATCAAGTTTGGTATTTTAAAAACAAAGATCTAGGAACTAGTTGTACTCATTACTACTGGAGTATTATTGGTGGTAGGCCATTTCAGTGGCTAGCGATAAGGAATGAATGTATCATCCTGACCCTTGTGCCTATCGTACCAGTACTTGGATGGGCACTGACAAAGGCTGGCTGACATTAACTGGCAAAATCATTTTGTCTACTTGGTTGTCTCCCACAGTGGATGCTTTTTGGTGAGTATAAAGATGTGATATAAAAATCTTCACACCTTGTGTGCACTTCCATATGTTCATCCATATGCTTCTATTCCAGACCTCCTTGTCACTGATCTTCTTGGCCAAGTCATTGCCGATGAGACCTCTACTCAATGAGATAAGCTTTTCCTCATCACTGTTGAAGCTATTCCTGAATGAGGCTATACTGCAGTTGCCCTCACATCAGCTTGTACCCACAATATAGAGCTGACCTATCTACAAACTAAGCTTAGATTTTTTCCCTCCTCCTTCACCTAGGAGAGGGCACTAATGCTCTAGTGGTGTGTATCATGGGAGTCTGGGTTATCTGCACATGCAGCTTGCTTTGTGCCTTCTGGCCCTCATTGTGCTCAAAGTTGGATATACCACTTCTGCCTTCTGAGAGATTATTGCTGGCTATTCAATCTTATAAATTTATGAGTTCTCATGAGAGACAATTCCAGATGCATGGTCACTTGGATTCTCATGGTTACGCATTCCATCTCGACAGGGTCCACGTGGCATGCCAGGTACATAATTCTCTTCTATCAATGGCATAGCCTTGCTCCAGAGCCTCAGGGGTCCTGCTCTGATTTTCTTGCTAGGACTTGCTAAAAACTCCACATAGCATCCTTTCCTACTACTGATATCCTCGCACTGTAGGTTCTGTGGATCATGTGGTCCCAGTGGCATAACTTCTTGCATAGCTTCTTGGACCTATTGCAGAGCTCTTTCTTACTCTGGGCTTCATTCAAAGCTGGCAGTCATTCACCACCCAGTATATGAATCAGAAAGTGTTGCTTTTAGGGACCAAAGCTTACCAGATAATATACTTCCTTTTTCATGGTAGGCAGTATAACAGGCAGTAATTTGTCTTTTACTTTTGAGGAGATACCCCAACACAACCCTGACTACTGAAATTTTAAATATTTTACAGATGTGGCATGTTCCTGAAACTCTGCAAGGTTTATCTTCCACCCTCTGGAACATATGTGTCTTACTAAGGCCTCCAATACACCAACCACTTCTTGTTTATGTGGCTTTATTAACATGAAGTCATCAATGTAACGAATTAATGTGATATTCTGTGGAATATCTGGATGGTCCAGATGGCTTCAGGCTATATAACAGTAGAGGATAAGGGAGCTAACAGATGTCTGGGACAAAACTGTTCCATGTCATCCTTTTTCCTGACTAGGATAGAACTCACTAAATCAATGGCTGCACAGCGCATTTATGAGGCCATATTAATCTTCTCTAGCAAAGATACCAAAGTGAAATGGTGGCTGTGATCAGGGTACTAACTGGTTGAACTTGTTTATGGTTATTCTCCAGTATTCAACCAGTTTTTTCAGGGGCCAGACTAGTGACTTAAATGGATGGAACCCACCACTGCTATATCCTTTAGAGTCTTAAGAGCAGCAGTACTAATTTCTGCTTCCCTGGGAAGCATTACTGTATTATATATCTATTATCTTGGGGGTGGGGTGATAGTTTAAAGGTTTCCACTTGGTCTTCTCTACTGTTGCTTTACAGACCAAGAAGCCAATGTAAAGTTTATACCAACCGCCAAGCATATGAATCTTAATTCAGGGACAAGAGAAGTAAACAGTGGGGATGGACATGTACTCAGAGAACCCAGCTACATTGGTCTTGACTTGACTGGCCTGGTCTTGACACACCTAGATCCTGGACCCATCCGTCCTTGCATGTCTGGATATTTCCTTTACCTTGGTGAATAGTTACCCATACAAATGGCTGGAAGTCTCTTTGGGGAAGAACTAGGAAAACCATCACCCATGTTTACTGGTCATGGTGTTGCAGAGTTCTTCCTTCCCAAGATCCTGCCACTTCTTCAGTCAATAAGTTTTTCATTTGAAAGCTGGCTCAGGTATCAGACTGGACAAGGAATCATACCACTCACCCCTTGGTCATTTATCCTTCATTGCTTCTGCTGATATAAGCTAACTAGTTCCAATCCACTTTACCCCTGGGCAAGTTGTACATCATTAATAACCTAGGTGACTTTGTGTGGGTCAGACTCGACTCCCTTGGCTTATCCTCTGATCTTGCTGGCCATTACAATAATTGCTATTCCCTAGGGCCACCTCAGGCCTTCTATTATTCTTGGGATTCTATCATCCCCATTTCTATCAGTAAGCCAAGTTCTGTAATAGACTCTCCTCCCATCATCCCTGACCCTGTTAGAAATTTCTATTGATGCCAGTGTCTCTCACACAGTTTGTTCTCAGAGCCTTGGTAAATGGTATGTCTTCTGGTCCTCCATATGGGACATAATCATCTGCAGAGTCTTCTCATCATAGTAGTATATCCATTTAAGTATACTCACTTTCCTAAGATTTTTTTTTTAATTTTTTTTTTCAACGTTTATTTATTTTTGGGACAGAGAGAGACAGAGCATGAATGGGGGAGGGGCAGAGAGAGGGAGACACAGAATCGGAAACAGGCTCCAGGCTCTGAGCCATCAGCCCAGAGCCCGACGCGGGGCTCGAACTCACAGACCGTGAGATCGTGACCTGGCTGAAGTCGGACGCTTAACCGACTGCGCCACTCAGGCGCCCCTTTCCTAAGATTTTTAATCCCTTCCTCTACTGTTTACCACAGCAACACTGGCATTGCAGTTTTGCTCAGTGTGGGCCATGATGTAGCATCATGTGAGCAGGCCATTTCCATGCTTCAAAGAGCCATTCTAGGAACAAGGTCACACCCTCTTCCGGGGCCCATGCAAGGCTAATAAATACTGTATTATTGTGAAGTGCTCCCAGGCCAATAAACTCTTCCCTGATCAGCACCTTCAGAATCCAGTCAGTACATATTCCCTCAGCTTCAAATATCTGCTAGCATAGTCTTGTTGTTACTTTAGGATATGATTTCTTTCCTCCCTTATCAGGCCCAGCTCATTCCTCGCTGTGTTGTTGTGCTATTTTGTGATTTAACCCTAATCATAGGACTATAGGTTAGAACTGGGGGTGGGGACAAATCTTGAGGTGGGAACTTGTTGCCTTGTAGGAAAGAGGCCTCTATGATTATCTTTCAGAATGGTTAGAGTACTCACTTTTCTTTTTTAATTTTTAATTTTTTTTATTTTTAGAGAGAGAGTGAGCATGTGCATGAGCAGGGGAGGGGCAGAGAGAGAGAGAGAAGGGGAGAGAGGGAGGGAGAGAGAGCAGGGGGAGGGACAGACAGAGGGAGAGAGAGAGAGAAGCCCAAGCAGGCTCCACGCTGTCAGTGCAGGGCCCAATGCAGGGCTCAAATTCATGAACCATGAGATGATAACCTGAGCTGAAATCAAGAGTCGGATGCTTAACTGAGCCACACAGGTGCCCCAGGAATACTCACTTTTAATAGGGAGTAGTGGGACACTACTACAGGCTCAGAAGGTCCAGAGGAATCTGGGGAGTCAAAATCTTCAGAAGCATTGGCCTGGTATCTCCACCCCTGAGTCAGTGGCCCAGTTTTTCACCACCAGAGCATAACCTACCTGACATTGTTGCAACTTAACTTCATCCTCAACTTTCTCTGCTCTCCTAGCAATGAAGATGAGCTTATTTGTATGTAAACAAAAAGAGAGGCCTTTTGGCTTCCAGAGCCTTTTTTATTATCTGTTAACTGGCCCTCAGTTGTTCACTATCTTTCTGCAAGGCATCAATGGAGTTTGGCAATACTACCATTTCCTCTATATTTCTCAGATAGGAGATACAGTGCATTAGTGCATTTCCCTTCACTGGTCTATCCTTCCAATTCATCACCAGTGAACAACTGGATCACCACTTTGTGCCAGGGGCTGTTATGCTCCACCTGCCACTGTGAAGGGGTCCTTATTACCAGCCAGTTGATGAGTAATCCATTTCTTGGCTGCAACTATTATAGGCTGGGTTCTTCAGAAACATGCCGAGCTGGAGTTTAGGGTGCAAGGTGTTTATTACAGATCAGTATCTGTGAAGAGAAATGAAATAAGATTTAGGAAAAGGGAGAAGACAAACGGTGATGCAGCCCAAACAAAGCCTCAGCCAACCTGGCAGGAGCTCAGGACTACTATCCAGCATTGGGCCTTTATGTCCCTGCTTCACTCAGTTGCAGGATGTGGTTGCCCCAGGAAGGGTGTGACTTTGCATGAGGCAGTTCATCTGCAGCTGGCAAATCCTGAAGTAGCTGAGAGCTGCAGGCTGTCTGCTGTCTGCTGTCTGCCCTTCCCATGGCTGGGTAGCCCATGCTTCCTTAAAAGAGGATCTGGGTAGCACATATTAATATCTACATATCATTTTAATTTTATGATTAGAATTATTTAAAATGTTCACGTAGTGTAAGTGTCAAAATCATGTGAAAAGCTATACCCAGGGAAGTCTCATTCCTATCTCTATCTCTTCCACTCTGTAGTAAATAGGAACATTTTTCTAGTTCCTGCTAATTTTTTTTTCCTGGATTTTTTTTTTTTTTTTTTTTGCAAAAATAAGCAAATATGTGCATGGATGCATGTGCACACACACACACAAACATACACTCTTATTTCCCGTTCCTTCTTAAAAGTTAGCAATCTATATTACTTCTCCTTTTGCTTTCTATTTAACAAAATATCCCCCAAATCATTCTTTGTCAGTATAAAGAAATCTTTTTTTTTTTTTTTTTTTTTTTTTTTTTTTTTAAA